>NC_051289.1:10060953-10371914 GCF_015220745.1 Sebastes umbrosus
AGGTCCACGGGAGGCCCAGGGAGGGCACATGCCAAACTCCCCAGGCGGGCAGAGCTGCCCTGCCCTCTCTCTCACCTCTCTGCCCGCCCCTCTGTCTCCAGTTAGATATATGTGTGTTTGGGGCCAGGGCTCCTCTTCTCTTCTCTTACATGTCTGGGTTAAGACAGTTTGGTCTCAGCTGAAATAAGGTTTGGATATGGAGTGTTTGCTTTTGAAAAGCATTCCTCAAAATGTTGTTTTACATTAACAGCATAAACATGAAACAGATCATTGAATGAGTGATTTTATTGTGACAAAGCACCTATAGGCTGTGCAACTTATGTTAATGGTAATAGTTTTATTACTTTTTCAAAAAATGTTTATTTATGTATCTCTTTATTAAAGAAAATGTATCATCAACAGTACCCATGTCTTTATATTTCTAAATTGTTCTTTATAACGTATCTAATATATGTGAATTTGTCTTTCCTCTTTTACATTTCACCATAAACCAACTATGATTTATTTCGAAGCGGCTCTACAATAGCTGGAGGGATATTCTTAGACAAATTAATTTCTCAGTCACAAGCAACAAGACACATTAAACTTTAATCTTAAATAAATGTGACACGTGTTATTTGAGGATGCAATTTTATAAATGCGTATAACTAATTGGTAAATTATGCATAGGCCTCATCAATCCCTTCCTTAATAAAATCACAATTAGACGCAGAAACGGAGGATGATAGAGGAAAAAAAAAAAAACAGGGAAAAGAGAAAGAGCAGTGGCTCTTAAGATGTTAATTATTCTAATGAGGCAAAGTGTACCTGCCTGATGTCAATGTCATCACAGTAGTAATTATTACCATGGTAATGCTATTGCCATGGTGAATCAGAGTGTGATTTATTCAGTTAAAGCAATTAGGCGGTGTGATTAGAAATACAAACATAAATGCAAATTTAAACAGATTCCTCACTTTTATTGGCCGTTTTCATTTTTTAGTGCGCATTCCTCTCGGCAACCTTTGACACGACCCTCCGCGGTCCCCGCCGTTCATGGCGTTCATTTAAATAGTTCAATTAAAAAACATCACATTTGCGCTCGCATTTCTTTAGATTGTTATTGTGAAAGAAAAGCGTTTAGACTCGAGGAAATAAATGAAGAACAAAACAGAACGTTGAAGCAATCATCTCGGCAGTTGAAAACCAATAGTGTTTAGTACTGTAGGAACACTTATTATTTTTTAAATACAACCATACTTTTTCACCCTGACATGTCTGACAGCGGAGGTTAGCCTGATGTTGACATCATGGGCTTTTCGGTATCGAGGGATTTGGAATCGACGAGTCTTGTTTAGCGAGGGGGACGGTTAATTGATTGTCAAATCATGTCATAGTGTAGAGGGTAACTGAGATGACTCCGGGGCAAATATGTCCTCGTGAACACGGTGCCCTCCCGCCCAGCCAGCTCAGCGGAGTCAGCCGCAGCACAGTGGCAGTGCTGAAAATGTCACCCCAAGATGACAGTCATATTCCATTACAGCTATCGCTCAATATCTTCACGCGGGGCAAATTATAGCGTTTCAACGGAGCATAAAGCAACAAAGGAAAAGCCATATGGATATAAAATAAACTGGAATTATTCTGTGAGGACTTCATAACTCTCTTTATTTGTGGATTTGATAGTTAATCATGATTTTAGAGTTGCATTTACACTTTACAAAGAATAAAGGGGGGCAGAAAAAAGTTCCAAAAAAATGAAAATAGACGTGTTTTGTGTTGGGAGTAACACGCTGTGAGATATTGAGTGACCATTACTCCACTGTAAACCGCTTTGCCATTGAAAGCTGGAGCTAGTGGCAAAATCTATCCAATTCCAGTGGTTGTAAGTACCCAGAATGTATTGGACTTCTATGGGGACGCGAACGAAGCTGCTGGGCATCCAGCAAATTTCAGCTCCATCTTGTTTCTCGCCGAAAGGCTCTGGCGTGGGCCCGCGGTTGCCAGGCGCCTCCTGAGGTGACTCTATCAGAGCCAGTCAAGCCTGAAATCAATCACTCACACCCATCAAAGGCTGCCCTGCACCGCCATTGTGACTGAGCCATCTGGGCCTCAGCACACTGTCTACATTTATCTCTATGAACTATATTGTGGGCATTCTTTCTTGTGTGTGTATATTTGTGTGCTTTCTTGCATATAAGTGCAAATGAGATGAAAGTAAAATTAATAAGGCATACTGCTTTCTACACCATATGCAGGAGGAAGCAGGAGCAGGCCTTTAGCATCCATCACACAAGCACGCTCCTCTACACCTGTTCACACCCTTCCACTACACGCCTCTCCTGCATGGCATCATCTGCTTGAACTAGTTTTCCTGCGTGGAGGCCTTTTCTCCTGCGGCCCCGCGCTTTGGTCAGTCTCCTGGTCTCCGGTTCGTCCTCTCAGTGCTGCTGAGCGCTAACTGCCCAGCACTGTCTGGCAAGCAGAGTGGAGTGGAGCGGTGCTGAGTGTGTGTGTGTGAGTGTGTGTGTGTGTGTGTGTGGCAGCTGCCATTGGAGGGCAGTAGAGCACCAGCGCATCCATCTCCATCAAAGTGGCCCCCGTAGCCCCAGAGGGTGCCCGAGTGTAAAGCACTACTTAGAGGGATGTTGGGAGCACAGAGACAGGCTGGGGGAAATGTGGACAGGTCAGGCCAACATTGGACTCCAGTGGCTCTCTGTGGACTCTGTGAAGTATGTACGCTCACAGCTCTATATGAAGAAACAAGTATGTGGAAAGGGGGGAAATCATACACAAATAAAAGTGTATATTAGAGGCCATTAAACAAAAAGTAAAGAAAATAGTAGCAATTAATGCTGCTATGAAATTACTCATTTACATAACATTTGCATTCAGCCAGTGGCTCATATGCCTAAAGTGTAATATCCTCATATAATATTGAGTATGGTCATCAAAATAGAGTTCTGCACATGAAATTGCAAATTATGAAGCATTTGAAAACATGATTAAATTTCAAGATTATATGCTAACTCCCAGATTTTAAACAATCATAAAGATATTCTCTTTGTCCTTTGAACAAATAGCTCCCCGTCAGTTCTGCAGAAGGACGTCTAAGGTCAGCACTATTCAGCCAGGAGCAGTCACTTTCATTTAAAAGCCTTTTAGAAAAAGAAAAAGTCAGAGGTACGTCTACCATTTTTTACCCCGGACATACTGTACACCGTCTAATCCCTTTTTCAATATCAGTTCAATACTGTAAGGATATCGTGCCAATATCCATCAGCTTCACCGTCACATGAATTATTCAAATCCCCTCATATGCATTTGGCCGGTAATCTACCTTAATTTAAAACCAGCCTTAAACCCCATTTAATACTTTACAGACACACCGTTATGTGAATACTTATACTTCCAGATTGAAAGTCATTTTTTATTTTAAATCTTATAGCTGTTGCAAATGTATTAAGACAAATTAAATATACATTTCTGACACTTCTTCAAAAAGTCCAAAGTCATTTTAAAGGTTTATTATTACTGACATTTCTGTGTAAAACAACACAGTGACGTTTTATAGTATAAAGAAAAGGCAATTTATGAATATTTACTTCAATAAGAGGCATTTATTTCAATGATGTACAATTTATTTATGCAAAATTAAATATAAATTATGTTTGCACCAATATTATATACACTACATCTCTTATATAGTTTGATTTTTAATATATATTTTTTTATTTTAATCTATAAGACCCAAGATTTTAAAGGTTACATATTCATTAGGTATACTGTTAAATTATTCACCCCCTTCACTTACTGTAATTAGGTAATAAATTAATTAATAGCACATTTTTAAAAGGAAAAAAAAATAAGCATGATTGAATACAATTAGAACGACCATAACTACTTGAAAGTAAGCAATTAAGAGAGATGTATGTTAAAAGAAAAATGAAAAACACCAGGTCCGGCACATTGTCCTACATTTAAGTACCTCTCAATTCACTTAAAACAAACCAGCCTGGAAACTTTCATCTCAGGAAGAAAACACATGTTCCTTGTTTTCTGCTCTCACATTAATGTCCATGTTTTCTCCGTTCCATTTAGACAGAGAACTGGGATGCCCCGGTCCCGAGTGCAATGTCCCAGACCTTGGCCGGCTCTTTTATGTAAACAGAAACTCCTCGCTGTGAAGGGGTCCCATAGTTAAGAATTCCACTTAGAGAGCACGTTGAACTCGGCCGCGATACGGGGAGATTCATGTTCTTGCTCCACGCTTTAAAGCCACTTCATGTAGCTCTAAATGTAGCCTCAATGCCCAGTTGGCTGAGTATAAGTACAACAAACAATTCAGCTTAAGTCACAAACTTGTTTTTTTTTTCATTTGTGAATTTGTATTATATCGGAACCTCTATTGAATCCATGCAAATGAACATATGTCTTTCTTCATTAGAAGCCTGTTGATTTAACTGTTTTGTAATAAGACATAATCAATATTTAACTCTAGTTATAGAAAATCATTAAAATAACAGCGAGAGGTGCTTTCTAATCTGTGCATTCACGTCTTTAAATTCTGCGTCGTCACATATTCTTACATGGGAATTGTGTTCATATTGAATATGCAAATTCTAGTTAGTGCAGCACTTATAAATAAGCAAATTGGGATATGTCTCTATACATTTTGGAATTTTATATTAGGGATCATGCACCTTTACCTCAAATATGCATAAATAATATCCAGTTTACACACTTGCAATGTATAAATTCCTTTTTGTTTTAATCGCAGTACTGTTTTTTTTTTTGTCAAGATGTGTTGTTTGATGTGGCTGCCAGATACAGCAGGAAGCAGAACTTTGCATGATGACGGCAGCATTTTCCAAACACTGTTACCATGTTTACAAGTGCCAGAGGGCGAAAAAGGACCTTTTATTTCCCTCCTGCTAATTGTTTGATTTCCTGTTGCCGCTGGAGAGCACGACGGTGTACTGTAGGGGGAAGAGAGAGGGCCCAGGTTGGCACAGGAGCCTCGCACACTCTCACTTCATTTGTCGCAAACACTGAGATGGCTCCGGGCTAGCCTCCCTCTCTGGAGCTTTGTAGAAATACCAAACAGTGACATCTGACGTTGTCTGTCTACAGTTCCTTTTTTTGTCATCTCCATTTTTTTTTTACCCCTCCGCCATCTCAAGCTGTTACTGACACCCTCGCAGTGCCTGTCATTGTTTGTTTCGCAGCCCTCACCTCACTAATAAGGTAAAGACACAAGATGTCTGTATGTTTATCGAACAAGGAAATCGCTGAGACCATGAAATGCTAAATCATAAATCTTAGCTCTTAAAGTGCATGTTTTAGAGGGAGGGTCCCTGACACGAGTGTCTATCTGGAACTTGTCATCGGTTAGTTTGCGTAGAGATACGATCCTCTCATCCCATACTGATCCCAGTTCTTATTCCAGCAGGTGGTGGGCTTTAAAAGTTCTTGTTTGTAAGCTGCCGTGAGAGAACTGACACATTTACGACGAGCAGCGCAGGCCAAACAGGCAGGGGGAAGATTCCCCGCTCGTGGCGTGCGGCGCGGTGCAGTGCATTGTGGGCTTCCTTCTGGCCATAACACCACATAGGGCGCCGGACTCACCTACCACTGTTTAATCACAGAGGGCCATTCTCATGTAAATGTATGTAAATCAGGACACAAGGAGATTGTTTTAATCGGATTGTTGGTTTTTGTTTTGTTTCGCTCTGCCTTCAGAAGTCGGGAGTTGCATCAGGAACAAAAAGTGCCATTGTCAGGTGGCAGTAAGCCAGTAATTCCTCTCGCAGCTTTTTGACGTTTGCACAATCCCACCGACAGACAGACTCTCTGCGGGGACCTCCACGGTGATTGGGCTTCTGTGCAATGTCACCCCTGAACCTGGGCGCTGTCCTTTTGAATTAACTTTAAGAGAGGCTGCATAGTTGGGCTACTATATCTCTCCCATTTGAAGCGGAGCCATGAAAAGGGCAACTGTGAAAAAAAAAACTCCATAAAACTGCTTTTTTTTTCAGGACCAAACTATGGGGCAAATTCACAAGGCAAAGTTGCTACCAGTCAGAACATAACTTTGATATAACTTCTATGATAAACTGCTTCAGTTCAACCACCTGTATTCTTCTGAACAGTAAAAAAGACAAAGTTTAAAAGTTTACCTTGTGCTCATTAACCCAAAAGTGCTTGTGCGTTGAATATAATGCTATAAGAACATGGATTTAACTACATTAAAATACAAAGTTAATATACATTTTATGAAATTTCATTACACCATCATATGTGGTTGTGATGAGGAGAACGTCAACGCCTGTCAAGTGACTGACTTGTGCCACATCGCCTTGGGTTTTGTGTGACGGATGCCCCTGCCAGTGCCAGTGCATTTCTGCCTGCCAGCAGGCCTTTAATCCCTCCTAATGGGGGTTGTCATCTCACCGCTAATTTAAATGCTCCAACCACGAAGCTCCCCCACCTGGCTGAGCTAATCCCAGTGCGAAGGGCCCCCTTCCCCACAGCTAGCCGCCTCGTTTTGGGGGCCCAGGGGCCCGGGGGCCTCGCCACCCTCCTACACAACAACAGCATCTTTCAATCATCTCTCCCTGATTGTATTAATCTTATCTGTGTTTAATTACATTTTTTAAGATTATTGCTGTATGCCATCTTTGCACACTGTGGGGGCCGCAGAGGGCTGCTCATTTCGGATGCATTTTCATTTGGGCACAAATCCCCATCAAAGACTGCCAGAAATTATAGGGGAGCCATTTTTTCATGGTTGGGGGAGTTTGTAAACTTGATCCTATAGCCTGAAGTCATGTTGCTTATAGTTTGCATTACATTGTCTTGGACATTTTCAGTTTGGGTAGGATTACCAATTATAATTAATTGTTTACATATATTAGATTTAATATACATTAAGATCCAATGATGAAAAAAATATTCAAATCTTTTTTAATACAGTAGTGTAAAAATAAAGGCTCCAATTTAAGATTATTTTCATTGTCAATTAATGTGTCGATTAGATGATTAGATCAGTGTTTCCCAAAGCCCAAAATCACATCCACAAATGTCTTGTTTTTTCCACAACTCAAAGAAGTTTACTGTCATAGAGCAGTCAAGAAACCAGAAAATATTCACATTTAAGAAGCTGGAATAAGAGATTTTTTCGATTTTTTTTCTTCTTTAAAAATGACTCTAACTGATTAATCCATTATCCAAATAGTTGGCGATTAATTTAATAGTTGACAACTAATTGATTAATCATTGCAGCTGCAGTAAAAATTCCCCATTACGATTAATTAAGTAAAACTACTGAAGTATTATCAGGAAAATGCACGCAAAGTATCAAAAGTAAAAGTATTTCTTATCCAGACATATGACCCATTGATCGTTATATTACTGTTTAGTATATTAGTGTTGATGCATTATTGATGCATTGTGGAGATGGCATTTCACTGTGGTAGATGGTTGAACCAGAGCCAATTTTAACTACATTATATACTGTTGGGTAGTTAACACTGTCATATTGTGTGTAAAATAATATTCAGCAAGGTAACCAGTAACTATCGCTGTAAAATGAATAAAAAAGTAGAATAATTCCTTCTGAAATGTAGTAAAGTATGAAGTAATCTAAAATGTACTTAATGTGCAGTACTTGAGTACTTTAGCTACTGGTGTTAAAGTATCGATACATATCGATACAGAATATTTGAAAAGGTTTCAATACTCATTTTCTGCAGTATCGATACACGGGTACCAGCTGCGCTTCTCTTCTCTCCGACAGCAAGTTGACACACATACATACTGCTATTTATCTTTTAATGAAATTAAAAAAATGTATGTCCTTAAAGTTGTGTCAATTTTTTATTTTGTGGTATCAAAAATGGTATCGAATATCAATATTTTTCCAGGTGTTGTATCGACGTTAGAGATTCCAGTATCGTGACAACACTATTAGTTACGTTCCACCACTCTTAAGACCTGAACCTTCTTTTCCCACAAAGTGAACATGAAACATTCAGGTTTTAAAGGTTCGTGTCATTCAGGTGGGCACGGCCTTATTAAAAATTCAGACCTCTGTCTTGTACCAACAGTGAGTAGTTATGTTTGTGTCATTGTGTATTATTTACAGAGAATCCTGGTGAAAGGGGAGAGTAGCTGAAGGAAAACAGAAGATTCTTGGGGTTCTTCTGAGACGTTCGTATATTTTGTTAAAGCGAGGCTAAAGTGCTGGAGGACGCTGAGGGATGCTTCAGCAGGTGCATTTAATTAACCAGGGGCTAATTCTCCCGTGTTAGAATGACGTGTCTCCAGACTTCATCTTGACATGCCGGGGAAGATTATGCACATGGTCCAGATTAACATTTACAGTAACTAACAGGTGTTTCTGCATCTACACCGTCATGATTTCCCAACTCTGCCTAATGAACCGGCGATGGCTGAGAGTGATTGCAATCAGAGATATGTTGTTTTTTTTTCCACACAGAAGTAAACAATCAGCCATCTGGTCAGATGAGGAGTTTTTGTTTGATTGCAAACTCTATACTCGATTTCTTGGCACTGACCTGCTGCGCTCCAAACATCCCAGAGCAATTACAGCCTCGATACAGAAACAAACGCAATAGAAATAAGTGAATCATCCTACCGCACATTACAACACTCATTCACCGCTTGTGTTTTGTCAATAAAACGTACCATAGCAAATATGACGGTGTTCCAAACTGTGTGCCAGAATATTTACATGGAGCAGCTATGAAATCTATCTTCAGCCCAGCACATTCATCTGTAATGGTGTTATGCTGTGACTGTAAGGCTTGTAGCAATCAGCAGGACCTTGTGTACCACTTTAATATGGAATGGGGGGTGACGGCGGGCACACACAGAGCCTGTTGATGATTTTTTTTTTTTCCCGTGCATATTTCTGAGTGATCTGAGATTGTGTTTTTCTATCTTTAGGTGTGAGTTAAATGCTCGTGTAAGTACAGCGAGGCGAGGGCCGGAGGGCGTCTGTCTAGTAGCTCCCCCTTGAACCCGGGGGGTGCCGGGTTCACCACCCGACAGGGGTGCGGCGGAGCTAATTATTAAAACATTTTCAACAACAAAAAAAAAAGATTTGATGTTCAAAAGGTGCCACACCTGAAAAAGAGGTGACACCGTGTGCGGCTACATCACATAGGATTACATGCACATTATTCTTAACGCTTCAAGTGGTGCTGTAAAATAAATGTCATGGCGAAGCTCGGCCTCATTTGAATAATTTCCGGAGTGCGAAGGCAGATATGGGGTTTTGGGGCAGAGAGGGGGTGGTGTTTCCAGAACGGGACAAAGGGATGAGACTTGGCAGCACATGAAAATGATCGTTTGACTTCAAACATTCCCCATTTAATCAGACACCAGAAACGTGTGATTTCATGTGCTCAGATGCATTTGATCTGCACATGTCTGTCTCTTTTCTTGTTGAGTGGTTGTACAATCAAAAGTGAAACCGTCAGATTGGCCATAGCATCCCTACACTTTACCGAGGCTAGGACTCTGGGTTAATGAGGAAAACATTTGATGTCATTATCATGCGAGTCCACAAACATCAGATGTAATTCTCCCAGCGCACTGAGTGTCTTTGTAGCCATCGCGGATCAGATCACTTCTGAAGCTCCATTACCAGCCGCGCTGCCCTAACACTGGAAGAGGAGCCCTGTAATGACTCCCCTCAACAAAGAATCACTGATAAAAGGATTAACTAATTAAATTAACAGAGTAAAGTACTTTATAACTGTTAATTATGTGGTTCCCTTGGCTGCTCTGGGCCACTAGCACCCTTTGTTTGAAAGCCCCTTGTCTGTACTAATTGACCTCTGGGGAGCTCTTGGTGTGTGTGTGTGTGTGCGTGGGTGTATGTGTGTGTGTGTGCGTTGGAGGGTGCCTTACACAATCAAATGGCACGTATAAACAAACTGACAATTTACTTTGGTGTAGTGTGACACTTTGTAGGACGTGGGGACACTTGCTTAAATGACCTTGAATGCACCACCAGAGAATAGAGCCTCTCTCAAGGATCGGGGCCCCTCAGACGCCTCGTCCTGCTCTCTGAAGGGGCCCCACTATCTTATACATTCAGACCACACTCACAATTGAAAGCAACTCTAGTTTTGGAGACATAGAGTTTTAATATTTTCTATTTTTTGATCCAAAATCCGTTGCTTGCAGCACAATGAAAACATAAAAGGCGTGTTTTGTTTAAACGCCCCCCATCCTTTAAACTTTTCATGCCATCACAAGGAGGCAGAAGCAGAGGCTCTTTTATCCTCGGTGGTGTCTCCTCTAACGCGTGGCCAATCACATTATTAACCTCCATGGCTGCAGTCAAAAGGCTGATAGATGTGACCTGGTCTGCCATCCATTCCCGCCTCAGCCAGCTCCATCCTTTCCCAGTCCTTCTTTTTAACCCCTTCTCTTCTTCCAATGGGCCCCGGCCACCAAAATCCTAATGACGTCCTTGACAAGCGATCCATCAGTTGGCAATTACAACATCTGTCGCCATGACAAAGATGGCTCCGGCACTCTCTCTTTTGGGGCAACTCTTCCTCCCCTGCGATTATGTCTGGGGTTTTTGGGGGGAGATGCAGAGTTGGTGGGGTCGTGTGGGTTGGGTTGCGGGGGGGTGGGGGGTTAGCCACTTTGTGCAGTAAAAAGGGGCCGCCCCACAACACAGACAGACATGTTGACAGCAAACACAAACATAGCAAAACAAATGGTTCACGCCTACCTCTTTAGATTTCCATTCAAATGCACTCCACAACTCTGTGAAAGTGCTCTATCTTCTATAGAGGGAAGAACCTACCAGCTGCCATCGTCTCTCCTCACTATAAAGAGGACCTTTCACTTGGGAACAATGAGAGGGCTTCTCTTGTCTCTCGGCCCGGAGTCTCTGCCGCGCCATGTTTAATTTCAATAGCCGTAGATCAATGCAGAACAACACTCCAGAAGTGGCAGGGCTCATCTGAATCAGCCAACTTTTGTTAACGTCAGCAAAACGTGCATTCAAATAGTGATTCAGCAATAACATTCAGTTGTAACATGGAGCATTTAAACCAGCGGGCATCTCATTTATAACACCTACACACTTCTCAAAGAGCTCCCCTAATCTGTGAAGGTGTGTTTTGAGGGGAATAAATCCTGTTTCAGGTGGATACATTTGCAGATGATGCCTTTCATGCTTGTCTTTTCTGTGGCTCAGTGGGAGGAAGGTGTGGGACTTTGCCTTGCTTTTCTTTCGCCCCTTTAAGTGGAGCACCGGATAGATGGCATGACATCACGGGCCAAGCTGGCAGCACAATGCAAAGGTCATGCGGCCCATTGATCTAGGGGGCCCCTGATAGAAACCCCCTGTATTATGGGTCCGCGCACGCGGGGTCTTACACACACTGAGCCATAGAAACAGACCACAAATGGAGCCTTGTTGTCTTCCCATTCAGGGCCTGCAATCAGCGGATTTACACTTTGATGTGGAGCTGAGGAATAAAGCCCTTTCGAGCACTGACCTTTATCGACTGACGGATTAAAATCCATAGCCCTCTCCCTCTCTCTCTCTCTCTTACTCTCCAAACTACATATCTAAGTTACAGTCCAGCTAGCTTGCCACTGAAGCTGAGCGTTTCTAAAGCCGGCCCTTTTCTTTCCCTTTTATTCTCTTCTTTGCTCTCACCCTGACTTTTGTGCCTGACTGCTAACATGGAACAAGATTTCTTTTTTCTTGTCAGGAAATGGTTGAAGGTTGTTGGTTGTTTGACAGGTTCTATTCAGAAACCAGAGAACAAATAAAACAAGTAACAATCACAGCTGCAGCTTACTGCCTGTTTCAATGACCATCCAACAAATGCAGAAAAAAAACCCATTAGAATAAAAAAACCAAAATCAGCTTTTTTGTAGGGATGCACCAAACCAATTTTTTCTCTTCCGATATCTCAAGTCAGAATATTTGCCGATATGAGTACCAATCTGACACCAGTACTTTCTTCTTCCCAAATTTAAAGGGATAGTTCAATTTAAGTGTACACTATATTTAGCTATTTAGCTACACAGTCTATGTTTCGAACGTGGAACTGAAGCCGTTATTTATGCTCACGCCAAAGCTACCAGACTCCATTGAAAAAATCAGTAATTTTACCTCACAGAACACAGGAGTTGCTGGTCTACCGCTTCCGCTATCGGTTAGTTTGTTTGTGTTATTGTGTGACTTTGGTTAGTTCGGATTCACCAAAGTCACACAATCGCACAAACAAACTATCCTCCGTGTTCTGCGAGTTAAAATCAAATTGTTTTTTCAATGGAGTCTAGTGGCTTTTGCGAGAGCATAGATGGATACAACAACTTCAGTTCCCCATCGGAAAGGGCTGTCTGACGGCAAGATAAACCGGCGAAAAAATTCTAAATATAGCATATACATAAATTGATATTTTTTTTTTTTAGGTAGGCCTTTTTAGGCTAAAATATGTTTTAATGCTGGCCCCGTCCACAGCAGTACATTGCTTTGGTTCTGTGCCGGTACTCATGTCTGTTTCTCCAAGCTGGGGACGTGCTGACCATCATCTACTGTAGGTAACACACTGACTATGATATCACCTCATACATCCCCACTTCAAACTATCCCTTTTAAAATCTAAACCTCACTGTGTGGATTATGCAAGGTATCATGAGACCAGTGATAGCTGTGGCACTAAAAACTGAGTTGGCAGCCACAGAACTGAATGAATTTAACTCATAGCAGAAACACTTCATTTGTGTAATGATTCTGACAAAGAAATTGTATTTTATGTGAATTGGTTACCTCTTTATAAGGTCAGCATTTGCACAGATACTGATCCAGATCAGTGCATCCTCATTATTTTCATTGATGTAGAAAAAGACATTTTCTCACATGAACACAGCTGTCTCTCTCTTTGGCAAAATGTGCCTTACAGATGTACAGTAATGGGCCTTGAGGCTTTATATGTGGAACAGTTTCTGTCACACCCACTGTGGACCAAACACAACCCCACAGCTTCCTTTTTAATGCTTCCTAACGCCTGGCTTCCCATCTATTGTCTTTTAAAACCATCCCTGATGCCCACTTGGACATTTCTCTGTCTGCTGCTGTTCTCCCAGAGGAGCCAGCTTGAACCAAATTAACAGAAACAGAATCTATCACTTCTCCGTCCACTATCAGGCCAACTGGGTTTGATGGCCCCATTCTGCTTTGTCAGAAACATGCCAAAGCCTGCTGTAATCCGCTAAAGAACACTTAACAACCAAGTAATGTCACGGTAGACCAGCGGCCTGTATGCTGTGACGCACTTTAAAAATCTCGAAGCCACATCCACTTAATTGAGCTCATGCTTTAGCAAGGCCCACCTGAGAATTGTAAGGCTGCCTGCAGAGAGTCAACCATCAGCATTAGAGAGCATTACCACCGTGCAACAAAAAACACTTTCTCACTTGAAAATGCTAGCCTACAAGCCTTTCCCAGAGCTCTTGTAAGTACAGTGAAAATTTGAATCTCTTTTTAATTCCCGGCGTTACAGGCCCACAACACCAATTTGACCGCTGATGACCGCGAGTTGTATTCAAGTAATTACTGTTCTGTTGCTGTGAGCCTTTTGTTAGAGACTCATTAATTTGTTAGCTAAACAATCATGGGTTTAAGCTCTCTAACTGTGAGTTTAAAAAGGTTTAGAGTTGTAAAGACCACGAATCCCTCCTTTTGTTTTCGGCGAGCAACGTGAAAGGTCTCCGAGCAAAACAATTACATCACACCACAACAAGGCTCTGAGTGTACAACAATGACAAGAGAATTGTGCCTTCAGGCAGAAAACACTTTACACACTGGAGATGGAGGATGACGGGAGGGAGGGTGGGGTATTTTCTGGTTGATGAGCATAAGGTACATGGTCCATTCAGACAAATGGGGAGAAACAACAAGGTGCGCCGAGAGAAAGCCGCAACAAAAAAAAACAGTTCCATGAAATATTAATGGGATATATTTACTGACAAGCTACTATAACCAGCAGCTCTCTTCAGGGACTTCAGGGAGTGAGAGCTTGTGCTTGACTGACAACCACTAGGTGCAGCGGTACATGAACATGACCTGCACACACAGACACAGAAACACACTCATGCACGCACGAAATTATGACTGGACAGGAGCAAGGACGGCCCCTCTCATACCTCCAGAGGACGCTGAGAGCAGTCTCTGTCTGCATGCCAGAGACATGACAAAAATGCCAACGTGTAGTTGCACATATACAGCATGCTCTTCACAATATTTTTTTCTTGTCCTGTGCAGTGAAAAAAAGCCCCTTAATTTGAACCAAGATCACCGCTTCATCAGATAGGAAGAGGGAATTATGTAAGCATAAGATAAGACTATGCAAATTAGTTTTAACGCCACTAATTTCTTTAACGCAACTTGTGATTTTTAGGTTGTAGCGGCCAAGCTAGAGTGAAGATACTGGCATCATATGATACTATAAAACCAAAGGAATCCACTGGTACCAACCATGTCATACTAGCGCTCCAAACTTATGCAAAATTTGGGAGAGGGAAAACTGGCATGGTTATTTTCACTTTATGATAATCCCATGTAATTTGGGGCATGTCATAGTCAAGTCAGCACACTGACACACTGACAGCTGTTGTTGCCTGTTGGACTACAGTTTGCCATGTTATGATTTGAGCATATTTTTTCTGCTAAATGCAGTACCTGTGAGGGTTTCTGGACAATATTTGTCATTGTTTTGTGTTGTTAATTGATTTACAGTTATAAATACATACATTTGCATAAAGCAAGCATATTTGCCCACTCACATGTTGATAAAAGTGTTAAATACTTGACAAATCTCCCTTTAAGGTACATTTTGAACAGATAAAAAAATGTGCGATTAATGTGCGATTAATCGTGACTAACTATGGACAATCATGCGATTAATCCCTATTAAATATTCTTATCGTTTGACAGCCTTAATCTTGATATTTTTATATTTTCTCTTAAATACCAGAACTGTTTGATTTAACCCTTTGATGCATATTATCATACAAGCATGATCATTCTAGGAAACTAATCTGAACACTGAGGTGGCGTACTGTCATTTTGAAGTCAGATTGGTCTTCAAAAAAATGTATTCTTTATTATTAAATTTGACCAATTATTCACACAATTGAAATTAGTTTGCATTGCTGTTACATCATATATTTACTACCACTATAACATTACTACTATGTACCTTCTCCTTACTCCACATACCAAACTGTCCAGGATCACTAAACACGGATACATATCACTGCCTCTCACACAAACATCCAAACATGCACACACATGCCCACACATACCCTACTTAATCCAATCTAATCTCCAAGACTCGTATCATATTTCTACATACATCATCATAACTGTGTTATGATATTCTCTGTATGTCTGTTCATAAGGTCTGTCTTCTATGTACATATGTCGTTGTGTATTTTATTTTGTCACATTACTTCAACAATAAAAAAAATAAAATAAAAAATTAAATAGTTTGCAGACGGTAATTAAAAAAACAACAACATCCATTTAATTTATTATTTAATATTTATTCATTTTGTTTTATTTATTTATTATTGACAGACTGAATGACTTATTGAATGAATGTGAAACTGCCTATTCACCGGAAAGTCACTTTTATTTTGAAGTCAGCGCTCTTACCACTTAGTACATGTACCACAAAACAACGTGGGGGGTAGTTTGACCGTCTTTTTCGAAGTGGAGGCTGGCATCTTCCATCACCGTTTCCGACCTTAACACATACTCACAATTCGCTTTGGCGCTTCACTTCTCTCTCTGTCTCCAGGCTCTTTTTCTGTTCCCTGTTTCCCACCAGATACAAAAACTCAGGCCCCATACGCACACCCATGCTCATACGCTACACGCACTCGCCCAGGAGCGAGTGTCTGTGAGAGGGAGAAGCAAAACGCCAAAGCGAATCTGGTGCCGGCGGCTTAAAGAAAAATGACATGACAATTAATATTTGTTCTCCATGTTCGCGATAGAGTCATCTACTACATCCCACGTGGAACAAGTCAAAATACACTGAGTATATTCGATTCACCGCCCACCCCGAGTCCCAACCCTCTCCTCGCTATCTCCCTTGGCCCCGCTCCCGAAATCTCGCTCCGGCCCAGAAATTCCAAACTTTGCTTACCTAATTTCTGCAGCATATTTCTTTGCCACAGGAGGTGGTTATGACAAATTAGAAGTCTACAAATGTTCTGATGGTGTAAAGGCTCCAGCTGTCACCAGGGAGATGGTGATCAGGTTTCCAAGCTGCATGGTCTCTTGGCGCCACAAAGAGTTCCATATGGTCATCCAAATGCTGCACCTAAATCTGCTCCCAATCTCCACCCCGGAGCTGAGCACTTCTACTGAATTAGTCACAAGGCTTCTGAGCATATGAGGTACAAGACAACAAAAATCATATGTCCTTCATGGAAAAAAGGGAGGGGTGGAAAGTGGTGCAATAGTGACTGAAAAACAGGAGTTTATTAGCAGACATCAACATGTAAACATATCACTCACATTTCTTGCAACTCCACTGTCTTCATGGCAAATGATCTCCAATGCACAGACTGTGAGGATGCGATGGGGACGAGTTTCAGAGTTTATTTCCACTGCATTTTAGTGTTACTTTGTTTTTTTTGTAAGAGATAATAAACTGGATGAATTGATATGGAAAATAACACCACGAAACAAAGCCAAGTGATTGTTTTCTATACATATCAAGACACCTTGGATCGTATTATAGCACCTATGGCATCAAAATTAGAAGCTATGATTAGGATATCATCTATTTTTTTCTGTTTGTTAGCAGTCCAATAAATAGCTTTGCATTACATAGTTGGATGGTTGGAAATCGTCCTTGTGATACTGAGATGACAGCGTTCGTGGGTGCACGACATTTTGACATGATCACAAAAAAAAGCTCACGTAGGAAAAAAAGAAAAGCCAACTTGTGGTGTCATGTTCTTTACCAAACCTGTCAACCTGCTTCGACAGAACATCTCCCCCATAGCCTCCTGATCCTCTCATGGCTGAACAGTGAAGAGCGAGGGATTGGTGATCTATAATTAACCGGTGGGTCGGTGTTGATGTCATTGACACAGCGTGGAGGTAGAAGGTGGCAGTGCCAAGGCACCTGTTGTTGTGGAGTGTGGCATCTGATATCATTACCTACCCAGCCGGAGCGCCAATGTCCCCGCTGGGTCGCGAACTGTCCAAGCTACCGACCACGCTCACCTTTCTCACACACACTATCACACACGCACGCACGCACGCACGCATCATCCACTGTCATCATGTCCTCCTTTACATAACTGACTCTGACGGCCCCAACACCTAGAGGGCACAGATCCACAGAGAGTTTCAATTATTGTTAATGATATTTTGATGGTAGCTGGTTAACTTATGCATCTGTCAGTATACAGCTGTACAAATATTTGATGGTGAAATCTTCAAAATGTGTGGGTTCATAGCCTAAAGGGTTTAAAGGAACAGTCCAATGTTTTTGGAATATTTGCGATCAGACCCAACGTCTAAAGAGAATGACGTGTGAAGACTAAGAATCATAAAGAAACTGTTAACCTTGCTCCATCAAAAATGAGGAAAATATACCTTTAAACAACTCCAAAGCAAGTAAATAAGAGAACTATTTCCATTTTCTATTGTGTTTGCTAGCAGCTAACCCCCAATATGTTCACTATTAACGTGGCTTTGTTCATGATAGGGTAGAGGTACAACAACTAACAAACCTAACAACCATAATGAGACAGCATTTTGTGTGTGGTAAATGTGCCTGATACTTGTTATGCATTTTCTAAAAAACACACAATATCTGACTTTGACATTTTTATTTTTACACATGTTAAAGGATGATTCCAGTTTATTATTTATCTTCGTGGCGTTGGCCATCTTTTCTCTGAGTTGTAATAACTTCACCAGGCTGTTATCTGAAAACATATCGACAGGGCAAGAAACAGTGGACAGACAATCAGACTGGTTGTAAACAAACCAACAGTTCATAAGGGGTGGGAATCACCAGAGGTCCCATGATACGATATTATCACAATATTTAAGTCATGATAGGATCTTATTGTGATTACGGTTTGTAACAATTGACCCCTTAGGTTTTCTAGTTTCATGTGATACCAGCACCTTCACTCTAGCTTTAAGACTGAGCCCGCTACAGCGTCTGACAGACAGAAAAGCGACTGGGCCTGTCAGCGGGCCGGCAAATTGTTAAGAGGTTAATAGTTTATATTATAAAAGATTGATATTTGACATTTGTGTATCAATACAATATTGCCACATAAAATATTGCATACTATGCTGTATTTATTTTTTTCCCCCTCCTCTACAGTTTAGCCAGGTTAGTAGGTCTTTAATGCAACAGTTTAAGTAATAATTCTACCGCTTGTCTTTGCTTTCTGTTCCATATTTTGGTTAAATTAGGGGTTTGTTTGTGTTTATTGCCTCATTTGACTCATTTGATTTGTAGAAAAAATGGTCACAACTACAAAAATACTAAAATAATTATCTTTTAAATATCAAGCTAAAATGAATAAGACAGTGCTGGCATTTTTGGAAGTTTTTTCTTTTTACTTTTTCCACAACTAAGCGAACTGTAGCTTCCAGTCTTTTTGCTATCTGGGATAAACACTTCCTTTTTCTCATCTATTGGTTTGACAGCAAAACATAAGTGTTCGCCAAAATGTCTGACTGCTCTTTCAATAGCAACCCTCTTTGGCAGCCATTTGCTATTGGGAAGACGAGGGATTATGCAGCTGATGTGATGATCTTCTCGCTGTTGATTTCAGTCGGAGAAGATACGGGAGGGAGCGAGACAGTATGAAAAATGAATAGAACATTTACAGTGAGACAATGTGACCGTTCCGGTTGAATGCCAGTTATTAGTGTAGCAGCTTTCCCAAGCAGATCAGAATGTCTAAGCCCTGGGCACTGACAGGGATTTCACAGCCCAAACTGATTTTCAGGCCGGCAGGGTTCTCACACACACGCACACACACATACACACATACACACACATTTAAAAACCTAGCGATATCATGACACATTGATAGGATAAATAGCTGCAACGATTAATCAATTCGATTTCAACTATGAAATTAACTATTTTCATAATCGATTAATCTGTTTGAGTCATTTTTTAAGAAGAAAAAAGGTCAAAATTCTCTGATTCCAGCTTCTTGAATGTGAATATTTTCTGGTTTCTTTACTCCTCTATGACAGTAAACTGAATATCTTTAAGTTGTGGACAAAACAAGACATTTGAGGACGTCATCTTGGGCTTTGGGAAACACTGATCGACAGTTTTTCTGACACTTTATAGACCAAACAACTAATTGATTAATCAAGAAAATAATTAACAAATTAATCAACAATAAAAATAACCGTTAGTTGCAGCTCTAATAGGATGTTATTTTGTTAATGTATTATATTTTTTAATTAACTGTTGTCATTATATTTGCTTATCCCAGGGTCTACAGTATAGCTTTGATAATTATTCCATTTTAAATATTTGATGCAATTTTAGCTCAAGTGCTCCTACAGACAGACACTGCTGTGATTAACATGTCAGCAACTAAGAATCACATCTTAATAACTTCACATCTTCAGTTAATCATTTTTGTTGAAGCACGCATCAACAAATTAACAGACATATTTACAAAAGCCTTTTGATGTTAGACATTTTTTTTTTTTATTTCAATAACCCAAACCCCTGGGCAAGCAAACCCCATAATGTAATGTGTTGTTTTTTATGAATCGGTAGCTCCCCAGATATGCAATAAAGACACAGCAGTGCTCTACATTATTGATTCAGTTTCTAACAACCCAGAGTGTCTTTATTCACTGCAATCGGCGAAGAAGGAATCACACACACTTATTTAAAAAAAAATCATTGCGCCAATTAGTGAAGTTGGAGCTTCCTCCTTCTGCTTTAATAAGTCCTGTGAGATCTGATTTATAATAAGAACAGCGTTGTGTTCACCGGGGCGATGGCTTATTGCTAATTTGAAATCATTGACTGTATTACTGAACATTCAGGAGGTATATCACATATCACGGGTATGTACACACAGGCGGTGTTGCAGGTAACTGTATGTGCACAAGGGGCAGGAAATCGCACAAATACAGATACATCTTGCTGGGTCAAACTTGTATGTTTAATCGTTAGTGATCGTTTTTGCCAATCGCTACAGGAAGGGCATTGGTTTTCTGTCAGGAAATCTGTCCACATAGACAAATTGTTTATCATTGTGAAATTTTCATGCTTGCCTATGTCAGATCACCAGTAATGATGGTATTTCCAACTTCCCGTGTAAGAAGCAGCCCTGCTCTCAGTCTCTCTCGGCCATTATCTGGTGCAGCGCTGGCGGTGTGTCTTCAGGGAGCTGGTTGCCTTTTCATTAATGTCCCTCAGAGTTAAAGCCCGATGTCCTCTGGGACTGCATGTCATTGGCTGACAAGGTTTAGGGATTTGAGTGAATTTTCCTGCAATAATGGAAATATCCTAAGCCCCTGAGACAAACAGACAGGAGACTGGCAGGAAATATCTTAATCTGCATTGACCCTTTGTTGGCACAGTCCCATACCCTTAGTGAGAAGAACATGTGCATGTGCGCCCGGCGCATTGCATACCTGCACACATCCACACGCACAGCGGCGTACATCTGGATTGTGTTGCAGTGACCGTAGGCCCCTGAGTGTGCGGCCTCAGTGGCGGTGCGTGGGTGAGAGCCAGGGTCCAGTGCACCATGGTGGGGGCTCTCCATCACTCTGCCTCCTGGCTTGACAGGCCGCTGGCTCTGGGGCCCGTCAAGGTCTTGCTGAGTGCATTCAAACTGTGCACTGCTGAGGAAGGGATTCTGTATCCTTCTAATGGATTACTCACCCACATCACCTGTCTGAGTGGATTCTTTTGACCGACAGACACACACCGCATGCAGACATGGGCTCGTGCACGGTCATGTGTATGTGCAACTTTTTAGGAAAGTTGGAAGCGTGCATTATTATCAAATCAACATTACCGTTAAGTGCAATCTAAGCAGCGTTCTTTGTAAAAAACAATGAAAAAACAGACATTCCTGTCTTAAAGAAAACAGTGCTCTACCCAAATAATGTGCCTTTCCTCACACTGGATGTGAAGTGAAGTCGTTTTCTCCTCTAACTAAAAGGTTACATGCATGCCTCCGTCATTTACTCTTAATTCGGACAGAGAGAGAGGCTGGTGTCACGCTGCTGGACACCTGCGGACCTCGGTCAGGGCCGCAGCCCTAATCAGCCTAATACATATGTGTCACATACAATGACCCACAGGCTCTTTTCATAATAAAGGTCACTCGGTGAGAGATACTCTGTCCCCCCAGGTCCTCCTTAATGGGCAGCCACTGCAGCTTTTATAACCAAGTGCAGTCAACTGACTTAGATACTCTAGCATGTGTGTAAACTACTGCACAGACGCCTTCATTATTAACTAACACCATATAGATTTTTTTTTTTTTTTAATTCAACATTCAATCCACTACTAACTTTTGTACTTTGCACAATATATTTCTACAAAAATAATGATGACAATAAAAGATATTATTCCTTGCACAGAAGAAACATTTAATAAGTTTATTGTCAACATCCCTACTTAAAATTTGCTTATAATATTGAGGGGAAAAAAGTGTATTCTGTTGTTTGCAGCGTAGATTATAAACCCACAATATAATGTAGCTAGGGCTGTCACAATATTAGATTTTTACTATACGATTATGAAGATTTTTGCTTTTCTCTGTTTATATCTTTGTAAATGTAATATCTCTGGATTTTGGACTGTTGGTAAAACAAAATTAGCAATCTAAAAACGTCTCTGGGACAGCACTGGAAAATTGTGATGGGCATTTTTTGTTTTTTGCAATTTTATGAAACCTTTTTATTCATTATTTACTTTTCAAGTATATTTTTGGACATTTTTTTACCTTTATTGAAATGCAGACAGTAGAGAGATGATGGGAAACAAGGGGAGAGAGATGACATGAAACAAAGGACAGAATCGAACCTGGGGACATTGCGATTACAGTACAGTCTGCGTCTTAACCACCAGACTGAACTTTCTGATATTTTATTGACAAAACGATCAATCAAGAAAATGAAAATAATCATTAGTTGCAGCCCTATAAATGTAGTCAAAGATAAATAGGAAATATATCCAATTTTTAAACCTGCCTTTCAGCCCCCTTTCCAGATTATTTAAGCCTATTAGCTCAGAACAATGCCTCCCTTTTCCACTCTGACACGTACTGTACATCATTTTCAGAAAAAGGTGAAATGCTATTGCCAGTAAATAATGGCTATAGAGGTCAGCTATTGATCCGGTGCTGAAGGGGACCTTAGGGGCATGTTAAGAAGGGCTATTGCTGCTTGTCAATGATCCCTTTATGGCCTTGGAATTGACAGGTCTGCTGCTATAAATCAAGGTTAAACTAGTCCTCTAATAGCAAATCAATGATAGTCAATAGATATTATCATGTGATTATAATTCAGTGGAGTGAACCATTAGTCAAAACTTAAATAGTCTTTCTAGTCTGTCTGCAGTCCTCCAGCTAAAAAGAGAAAAGTCTTTGTGAGGGTTATATGTTGATGCAGACTCTTTTTCTAAGTTCGCCTCTAAGTCATGCTATTGTAAAATGGCAAGGTCTTCCATTAGTTTAACTGAGGAGGTAGCTGAGATTTGAGAGAACAATGTATTGAGATAACCTTTACACAAGAGCAGATATTTCACCTGCATTAAGATTACCATGAGAGTAACCCACTTGTTATTTAGCTCTAAGCCTCCTCTATCAATGTGCTTCCACCTATGTGGAAGCAGCATCAGTCAGATGTGTCTGCTATGCAACTAAATGGGGCACGGGGACATATCTATCTAACTATAACCTTTGCAGCGCTGATATTTATGATAAAGACCATTAGGCATTTGTGAGTTGCTTGCGCAAGGGCTTTAAGGCTAACAACGATCGTGAAGCGAGCCGCTATCCGGGGGTTTACATGGACGTCTGTGTCATCTGTCTGCGATGCGACGCGGCATTGTGAGGGAAATGTCATTATGCCTGGTGGATTTCTGAGAGGTTATGATGCAAACGTTGTCTCTGAAACCTCTGTTATGGAAGCACAAAGGATAACAGGATCAGTGCATGATGTTTTTTCACTTTCTTTTTTCCTTCTTTTACTCTTTCTCTTAAGAGGCCGTATCCTCGATGCAGGCCCCTCTGCTCCACTCATCACAGGCTGGACAGCTCTGTACTCACCTTGCTGTCTTGAAGGACAGTCTATACTCTAAGTAGCTAAGTACTGGAGAGAAAGTTGGAAGCAAGTATGCCCAAGAAATTTGAGCACTTCTCTGACTTTCAGGCTATTTATGTTCCAAATCGCATACTTTTTCTTTTTACTTTTACTACATATTGCAGCTGCCCTTACAAAGTACGTACTGTTGCATGCAGTATGCATACAATTGGGACATACTACTTTGTCGTAACATTGCACCTTGAACTTTGACCCTCTTGCTCGTATATCTGCTGCACAGAGGATTGTGGGTCAGAATAACCAGAAAAGCATGCTGGCTTGCATACTGCAAAATGCGACCGGATGTAGTAGGACATCCTGGTATTTTTTGGCATACTGCATTTGACATACTATGTATTGGGACATACTTTTTTCTGGCATACTAAGTAGTACGGTAGTATGGATATTGGAATGCACAGTAACTTGGAAAAATGCACTGCAATGACAAAAGTGTGTGGAGAGCAATTGCAGTCCAGACTAATATTTTGAGTTTCCTGTATGAATATAATTCCTTTTGTGCTTAAGTGTATAACGTGAAAATTAAATGTGCAATATTATTAATGGTAATTTCACCCATTAGGCAAACTGCACATGATCAAGAGCAACTAGAATTCAGTGTCTTAGGTTGTGCGTCTCAATGCTAATGTGCAAAAATGTAAAGTACAAACCAAATCAAATTCAAAAGTGTCCTATCAATTGCATCAACACAGCAGCAGGAAGCCCTGTTATTTTTATTTTGCATATTCATATGGTTACTCTTCCAAAGGACAGATACATCCACGTCAACACCGTTGTCCCTTTGATTCCACGTGATAAAAGGCTATCTCATTTCATTCTTGCACCTTTCTAGTCCAAACCTAGACACTCTGATTTGGTAAAATGTAATTCTAATTTATCATTTTTCTGCCTGAGGCAAAACTCTCTCAAGCCTGGGGCTGTTTGAAAAGCAGTTGGACACAAAGACGGACCCTGGGAACTTTGCCCATGCAGTCAATCAGTCAGACACCCCAGAGTGCCCAGACCCGAACAGCTTGTTTTTTGTCCGCAGATATCAAACAAATTCTCCTCTCCCGTTAGTTAATAAAAACATATAAATAGGAGTGAGTTGTTTCTGTCTTTTTTTTTTTTTTTACTGGAGATGGTTGGTGGATACACGGTGTCTCCGTGGTCAGGGGCTGGGCAGCAGTTCGGACATCAAAAGGCGACGGAGGTCTGTGACGGTGAATGCAGCTGGTGTCTGAGTCTCGGTGCTGGACAGAGCTACAGGCAGGGCCTCAGCTGCCCCCCACAATAAAGACACACTAGGGAAGGCAGAGCCTTCAAAGGCTAGACAAATACACACTCAGCCAAATACACACATTCATAAACACACAGGCAAACAAGCACATGAGCACAAACAACAATGCCCCCTGAAAATGATTTCTTCCACCAAAATATCACGCAGTTTTTACAGACAAATCATGAAATCGTGCTGAGTTTCTTCCTTTTCTTCTTCCGCCTTCTTTCGCCTAATTTGTCCTCCTGATTTTTGAAGGTCATACCGCCTCTTTGCAAATATGTTAGTCTATGTTTGCATCTGTGCTAATATTTTTTTATACATTTAAAGTAGTTCTTAAAGTGGGGTGTTAAAATGTGGGCTGTCTATGGACCCCCAGGGCCCCAGGGAGATCAAGAGGGTCACCAGCAAAATGACAAATAACTTGAATTCACTGGAAATACGAATGACACATCTTTTTTATGTCAAATGATGAAAATGATGATGAAAAATCAAGAATAAATTCATAAAAATATTTCCTTTACCGTGACTCACATGGATCTCTTTGGGATTTCTTGACAACTAGATTATGATAAACTGTATTAGTGATTGTGAAATAGTCCAATGCATTTTTTTGGGGGGTAGAAGAGGGAAGAATCTGAAGGACAAAGAGTGAAATCCCGATGGCATGCTGTGGACAGCTTCATGTCTGCTGTGGTCCTGACTTCACAGTGGGACTCGTGTCTCTGCTGCTGACAGTTTTTTCCCTCGTGTCCACTCGGGGAAGTATGTCTGAGGTTCTGAGCGTGATGCAGTAACACATGGTTGGAAATTAGCACCAGCCACCAGCCAAATGCTGGTAAAATATGCAAGCTCCTGCTAAATTTGCTTCACTCACCAGCCAAAAAAACAATGGTAATCTAGTGAGTGGCTGTTAGATTTTAGAATCCACCAGCCACAGTGGCAGATGGACAAAAAAGTTAATTTCCAACTAACAACACTGGCAAATTTTCTGATTATGTTGAATGCATTTGCAAATAAAGAAGTTTGAATAATATTAATTGTCAATTTGAAGACTGAATAGCCAAATGTTTTTTTGTTTTATTAATAGTTCCTCTGTTCATATCCCTTCATAGTCATTTGTGTAAAGATGATCTTAGAGGACAGTTTCCCACTCCGCCTGTGGACTCTCAGTTCCACTTTTGGCCTGTAGAGGGCATGCCTAAACAGCAATCTGGTCAAGCTCAGTGGGGAGTCCAGAGACATACAATATCCCCACAGAAGAAAAGCACAGGGCGACTTTCATCTGTCTATAAAGGGAGGAAATGGTTTTGTTAGATAGAGGGACACTAATATTACAATATGAAGCTCAAAGCTATGCTGATTAACTCAGATTTTACAACATTTAGCAGTGGATTTTTTTTTTTAAAGAAACTATATGATGATTTAGACCATCGAAAAATATTACCTGAAATCAGCAGCCCTGTATAACTTTATTGAGGGTGTAAGATTATTAAACTGCTAATTGAAAATGCACGTTTGTTAAAATACCGTCTCACTCAGAGGGAATTTAAACAAACGACTCATTAGAAGAACGTCCTCTTCTGCTCTCCGAACGGGTTTCAAGGTCCTGAATAAAACATGACTTATCTATTGCGATCACGTTAGTCGAGCCGTTATTCATTTAACCATTTATTTATTACTCCATTCATCTACATAAATATTTAACTATGTCTTGGCATCTTTATGGACTGCTTGCTCTGCTCCTCAATTACAAGGAGCAGTGTCCTACCATGGCCATATGCCTTCTATCTGGCGACACTATATCTCCACAATTTATGGATGCCAACTCGGAGGAATACCATTCTGTTGAGCTTTATGTATATCTATACAAGTATTAATCTGGGCCTAATGACTGGCAACAATATGTCTCAGCCTGTGTGTCCAATATGACCACTATTATATACATATAATATGGCATAAAATAAATTGTTCTTTTTAGTCATTGAATAAATTAAATCGGGTGCCCATATGGAATCCTCACGAGAGGCATGTGTGGACTCCAAGTAGCTTGACGTGAATAGATGTATGGTTTATTACTCACACACCATATATTCACACCATATACTATAAGCCCTTACAAGTTTTCACTTCCCCTCCTACAACAAAAGCCCCCGCTCGTTTGGCGAGGGGAGCATGGAAGCATGCAGAACCGAGGGGGAAGCGAGGAACCGTAAACACCCGCCATGGGTCCTCCTTTAAAGTGATGAACAGCAATAAAAGCAGCACTGGTTGTCTGCTGAGAGACAAAAAGAGCATTTGACCACCTGGGTGCACATCATTTTCTCATGCCGTTTCTCAAGCATGACTATCAGGAGATGTCCCCTTTAACATTATATGTGGCTAACTCAACCCAATCCCCAAGTCGCATATAGCTGCTTTCATTCAGTGTGGGGCCGCACAGCTCGCTCCGTCATACCTGCTTCTACAGTGAGAGGAATCTCTCCAGAGCTCTGAGACATTTACACATGTCACTTTTCCTGCAACCACAGTTGTAATTTGATCAACTGAGCGCCTTAAGACTTGTTGGACTGGGCTTAGACTGCATAACTCCCTGTAATCATCATTGGATCCCATGCATTGTACATGCAATCGTGCTATAAATCGCTATAACTAAATATAAAGTTAGAATTGCAGACAAAAAAAAACAGTTTTAGATCTGTTCGTTCTGTCTCAGGCTCACAAAAAGAAAAATACAAAATCACCTCTAGATGCCTTTTTAGGGTTCATGTTGCTGATTTAAATTGCGGGACAAATCAACAGCAAATCAAACATCCAACCCACGTATAACCCACCCCCATATCCCTGAAATGGGCTTTTTGTCAATTACAATCAAAGGCACTTTCACTGTTGTCTCCCCCTTTCCCTCTGCCTTTCTTTTTTCACGTGTTTCCTAAAATCACAGAATATTGTAGACATTGGATTGTCAGTAGAAATCCATGCATTGAGAACAATATTTTTAGTTAAATTTGTCGTTATTTAATGTGTAAGGGTGTTTTTTTTTGTATTTGTGTGTCATTACTAGCTCCATAGTAAAGACTGGTCAGCCACTGATCTCCTTTGTGAGCACATTAGGTTGTTTTTTGCTTTTTCTACTAAGAACTAAAACACATATAATCCTTTTTATTTGCTTTCTAGACAATTGCTTAATCACACTATCAAAAATGTATTTACATGTACTGAAAGTCATATCTCATATAGTTATAATGTGCTAATGATATGATCTTAGGACCATTCCTGTGTCTACAAACTACATGCACATAGACGTACAGTATGCATGTTTTCTCTTTTTGTCAGTCGCCAGGCATTTCTGTCAATAGAGCAGATGTCTTGCTGAATCTTGGATAAAATCCAAAAAGCAGAATCCGCAGTAGAGCAGTCTCAATTTCTGCAGCCTGCTCAGCTACAGTGCATACGTACTGTGTGTAGTATTGCAATTTTTAATTCTGAATTTTTAAAACCTTACATTGCACACTACCTCGCTCTTTGTAAACATAACCCCTCTATATCTGGTAAAGTTAGTTGACCAGCGGTGTCCTGCTGGCTCAGCTTGGCCTGCGAAGCCTGCCTGGCGCATGGGTGACATGTCTGGCATGCCACTGCTGGCTCCTTTTTGATAGCACAGAGAGTGCGTGACTGGCAGGCCATGTTTCTCATGTCTCCAGCCCCTGAAACAGCCATCACTCCGAGAGGATGTTTTCACTCCCCCGGCCCCGTACCCCTTGCAGCTCAGAGAGAAGGTCAAGTTTGGCCCATCAGTCACTGACCAAAGGGCGGGGCCTAGCAGCTGGTGGCCATCAACGGCCGTTCAGATGTTCAGTAGTCCCAGCCCTATCGCATATCTGACCTATTTGCAGATCTTTATAGTTCTTTTTGTTAAGCCTAAATGTAAGAATAAAAGCATAAAGATGTGCATCCTAAACTAAACTTATAAAGTTCTCATGGAAGTTTACATAACTTGTGTATCGATTTCAGTATGATCAACTTTAAGAGTACTCGGTATAAGACAACTTTAACATCATGCTTTCACGTGGATCTATAACATATTTGACCTCCCATGAAGAAAGCTTCACACACACACGGGTCATATGTTCGTGCACTGACACATTCAGCTGCACGTCACACGAGTTCAAAGCAGGAAACCCATGAGGTGGTCATTTGTGTGTTTAAGTCTGGGTCAGTGTTTTCAGGTGCATATACACCTTTACATGCCCTTCTTTCACCACTCACAGCCGCTCACACACACATCATTTACACCCGAACCCATACCCGTATTGACGCACACTTTCCCTGGTGTTGTTTTAGCAGGGGGAGAGCAGCAATGGTCTGGAACAGGCCTGTTTTTTAGTGCGGGTCAAACTTTGGCCAGGCCTTAAGGCAGCAGCCATCCGATCCCTCCCGAGGTGCCTCTGGTCTGGGACCCGTTTGAACCTCCACCTGCTGGGAGAACTTCACTTTAGATACATTGTTCAGGCTTCTCTGAACACTGCGGAGGGGAGGCGGGACATTATGTTAAAGTCAACACCGCAGGATCAGTCCGCTCTTTGTACTGGGCTTTGAGGGTGACCTCCATTCTTGGACCATGTAGAGTGAAGATGAAGTGCAGTAACTCATGTGGTCACACACATGGACCGAGCAGAAAGTTTTTCCTTCTTTTTTAAATTTTTGGGCTGCAGCGTCCCGTTCAAAACGTGCCTGTTCGGAACGGGTTCGGTTGCTTGGCCTCCGGTAGTCCTGGACTGTGTTTGAGCTTTATTTCTTAGGTTGTAATCAGTCAATGGGCTACTGTACAGTCAACATAATAAATGCGGCATATCACAATACATACACAATGGAAATTTGTCAACCGTCAAGAGATTTTGCAGGTTTACAACGAGGTAGATGGTCAGGTAGGTAGGACAGTCCTGCTTGACTAAACAGATGAGCTAAGAGTTAACGTACCGAGGTTGCATTGAGTTACATTATGGTGCATTCAAGCTCTATTCAGTAAAAATGTAAAAAACATTCTCGTGATGTGTTCAAATATAATCTTGTAAAATTTTGTTTTGGCGGGGAACTTAAGGCGGATCATCAGGTATTAATAATAAATTCGCAGAAAACAATATGCAAACGGTAATAAAGGAGTGTATGTTCAAGTACATGGGATTTATTGTTTTGTTTTTGTTTTTTTACGGTGGTATCCAATTGGGTATCGAGAATCGTGGAATTTTACTGGTATTAGTATCGACTATTACATTTATGATAATGTAACATCCATATGTTGACTTTGAACATAACCCCCGTAGCCTGATTCTGATTATGTTCATTCACGTCCCCCCGCTGCCTCACCATTGACGAGCCAATGTTACTGAAAGGCTGATGCACTTTTTAAGTCAGCAAACACCCTTACGTTTATGCACAATTGTTTCCATCTGTGGTATCAAATCCAAAATGCTTCCTCACATTACTTCTCGAATGGTTTCGTGTCACGATTTCAACATGACTCGATAGTTTTCTCAGAAAAGAAAACAACAATAGCGTCAGGCTACTAGGCCTGTTGCCCTTAAACACTCAGGATTTTAATTTGGAACAGATGATTACAGATCAAATAGTTCTGCCACGTTACTTTCTCTACGGTAGTTTGAATTTTGAATGAAAAGTGACAGCCTGAGGACGTGTTAGGCCATTGTTTGCATTTTTGCAAATCAATAATCAGGATTCTTGCATCAAAATGATGAAGTAACTTATCAGGTATTTTATTCAATGCATTAACAAACAGACATTCTCATCTGGTTATTTAATCTAATTTCACAAATTTACCTTGTAACAACATCAATATATTGATATCAGAGTACCAAATTACATATACCTTGATAGAAAATGTGACCTATATCTCCCACCTTTACTAATACACGGAAATAAAAACAACCCCGGTTGTCCTCCATGTGATGAGATTGTAATAAAGCAATGCCATATGTTATCTTAGGTAATACAGTATCTATCTTGAAGCTTATTCACTTGTCATTTTTCAATTTTTTTCCTCCACAAAAATCCTACAGCAGAGTGCACTGTCCACTGTATAAACAAAGGTGCTACTCCTAGCTGCATGTTCAGGTTTACCGTGTTGTTTTCTGCCCGTGCTCTCTACTTGTCGGAAGAGGCAGGATGAGAAGTCATCCATCTCCAGCTAACAGCCACCAGTCTGGCCCCATGCTGGAGCCCCAGAGAGAGGAAGCGATCGCTCACAGCACAGGAGCACATTCCCCCTCAACACAGGGGGGACAAGGCCATTTAACCCATCAAGGCCCGGTCTACTTTTCTTTGCTATCACGTGCGACTCTGGCTGCAGTAGTGTATGTTGCTGTCATTGCGTGCACAAGCGTCTGTGAGTATGTTAATGCATGCACAGTCATTAGCACCATGTTCCAGCCTCTCCTGTTTGTGTTGGTGGGCTCTTCCCGACACCGCGCCTGCCGGTAAGTAGTTAAATAGCTGGGGTCAGACCACATATACGGTAGCAGAGTACATCCCTCACATCCCCCCGTCTCTCCTTGATCCTCAATATATAACTCTTAGAACACCCACCCCCCTGTCTCTCTGTCCTACTGGTGTGACGATGGCATCCCCGGACACACAGAGACCTGCAGTATAACCAGCCTGAGGAATTGACACTCCAAGTGTTTCTCCACACTTTTTCTAATGGCATTGCGAGCCCCCCGCCACTGCTGGGATGGAAGGTGTTTAGCACCTCACTGTTTTTACTTTGACAGAGGAGGGACACTAGCACTCCCCTGGCTATATAGGCCTAGACCAGTTCCACTGTTATCATTTCCACTGTGGGCACGCTTCCTCCCCGTTGAATCACAGCTATTTATGTGGGTGGCGGTTTAGCTTGGCTAGCTGTGCTAGCTCTATAAGCCAATCCTTGATGCTCTATAACAAAGATGATGCATTACAAGCTCCGCCAATGGTCTGAAGTACACTTCCTGTCTCCTAAGTGGGCGTGGTAATGGCGTGTTGGCCTCCCCTAAAATATTTAATTGTGATTAATCACATGATTGTCCATAGTTAATCACGATTGATCGCAAATCATTTTTTATCTCTTCAAAATGTACTTTAAAGGGAGATTTATCAAGTGTCAGTGTGTCAGTGTGCTGACTTGACTATGACTTGCCCCAAACTGCATGTGATTATCATAAAGTGGGCATGTCTGTAAAGGGGACACTCCTTCTTCAAGGGACGCCTTTGAAAATGGCCATGCCAGTTTTTTCCTCGCCCAAATTTTGCGTAAATTTGGAGCAACATTACCAATAGATTCCTTAGGTTTTCGAGTTTCATATGATGCCAGTATCTTCCCTCTGGCTACAACCTAAAAATCGCAAGTTGCGTAAATGCATTAAATATATTAGTGGCGTTAAAACAAATTTGTTATTATGGCATTACCTTTGACAGCCCTAATTTATATATTTCTTTTTTGGTAACATCAGATATTTACACAGCTAACCATATTTAGCATTATGAGAATTAGTTAGCTAGGGTGTTCGGGAACGTTAGTTGCTAGATCTCGTGAGAGTGTGTTGCTGAGACAGAGAAAGGTCTTGGACACAAAGTTTAAATTTCTCCTGATTTGACCTTCTGAAAAATGCCATTTATGTCTTTTGTGACTATGGCCGGAAAGAATCAGTCATAATCTGTGTTCACGCTCACTGCTCCCATTGGAGGTAATAGACTCAGGACAATGCGAATAGTCTCCTTCAGTGCGCCGTCTCCTGTCTGAACCGTCTCTGGTTTGGGGTTTCAGACAGGTAAAAATGCTCTGGACAATGCACGTCTAGGTGACACCAAGGTGAAAAGCTCCATCTGTATATGAGCAAATGCCTTACACAGACAAATGTGTGATAGAGAGATAATGGTTGACCATGCACCATTACAGAAATAGAACTGTCCGTGAAGAATGAGACGCCAATGAAGGGAGTGCTGGAAATGAGAGAGGTCTTGCGTGGTGAATACATATGCACTGAAGCCATCGAGTGCGAAGGAGACGAGAACTGAACGGGTAGTTAGGTCAAGAAATGAAAGAAAATGGAGTCAATAAATGTTAGGCAGAATGACTTTTAAACAATAAAATTGACGACCCTTGTCTGTAGAGGTAAAGTGTGGACGTCGTGAGCCATGACCAAAAAGCTATTGTTGACTAACGTCAACCGAGTGCGTTATCTTTGACCCCTGCGGCTAGAAATGGAAAAAGAGAGTGAAGCAAATATGAATTACAGATAGACATGTGGTAGGATGACGATGGAAGGAGAAGAAATGAGTCTTTACACATTCAGAGTCAATTCTCTAAATGATCGCACAGTAGCAAATATCCTCAGGTAATGTATTTGTATTCATAAAGAAAGTGCAACAACACTTTTTTTTTTTTTTTTTCTTCACAAGCAGCGCTCTCCATGACAGAACTGCATTCTGGGAGAAGACAGACTGCAAAGGTCATAATTATTTGCGGTCATGCTGCTCCTCACTTAACAGATGGAGACAACCTGAGTCAACATTTTTCAATTAAAAAAGAGAACACAAACAAACAGAGGGGAAGAGAAAACACACACTCGCACGCACACAAAGACGTACACACAAGCTGGAAAAAACGGAAATGACCTTGAGGACCTGATACCTCATTAAAAGTGATGCTCCAAGCCTGCAAACAGGCTAATTAGACAAATCTTGCTCACACTTAGCAGTAGTACACGTGGTGGGGGGTGCGAGCGATTGTATCGTGTTTGTGTGTATGTTAAATGTTGTAAGAAAGCTTGTTTTAGCCGGATATCTGAAGTCAATTAGGTCTATGTAACAGGAGGGCAAACTGATACAGAGATAGATTGAATTAGCACGCTAACACATCCACATGAACATATGGATGCATTAAGTTTTGGATATGGATGGATGATGACCTAACACAGAACAGCAACTCCATATGAGGGAAGGATTAAAGTGGAAATTGAGTATCTTTCGATGTGACATGACATGACATGGTACATCGAAAATCTGTAATTCAGCTGTTTAACCTTAAAAAGTTTTTTCTTAAAAATAGTTATGTCAAAAGTTACCAAATAGTTTGATTCAATTTAATTATTCTAATGTAAAACTTGTGAAGTTTACACATCAAATTTGGTTTACAGGTGTTGAGGACTGCTGATGTGAAGAAAAAAAAAAAGTTGTATAAAGCTTTTGTGACTCCACGAGCTGTGGGAAGTCTAATAAATTGCCTCAAGTGATGTCACTTTAGTCAGTGTCAATTTTACATTTTTATTTAGTTTTCTTTCACCTTTATTTCACAAGGAACATGCCTGTTGAGATTCAGAATCTCTTTTGCAATGGAGTCCTAGCCAAGTCGGCAGCATAAAAAGTTTCACATAAAAGAAACAAACAACAGGCTTGAAACAAACGGCAACTTACATCAAACAATGAAATAGGTCAGATAGTCCTTAATCCTGTTTTTATATTCGTCCGTGCTTATAAAATAGTCTAGTTTAAAGTGACTCTGTAGCTGACACCAAGATGAGGGTGCAAAAACTTTAAAAGCACTTTCACCAGACAGTGCAGGTTCAAAGAATGACGTTCATAATTTGTCCAAAGGTTGCAGATACTGATAGCTTTAGGAGTCAGTTGAGAACATAAACAAGGGAGCAATTTGTGTAATATGGCCTTATAGGCTGATCACACCAAGACTTCTCACTAGAAACATGTCACCACCAAATCATTGTTTTCCTAAAGCCTGCCGTGCACTCCTTTCTTGTGCCACGAGGATTTGCACGGCTTGTCAATGTCACACCTGGCCCAAGCAGGCAGCCAATCAAATCAATCAAGAGGCAGGCTTTACTTCTTTACCACTTCCTTCCTGTTATGATGCCGGTAGATGTGGAAGGGGGAATTCATATCTCATGTCGTGATAGTTTCATGTAAGCTACTGTCTTTGAGAGAGAGAGACCACATTTTTTCCGTTAATCACACTTGATTGCAGCCCCGATCCACAGACGTATCACACTGTTTGGCCCGACACACTTTGCCAAGGTGTTTGTGAAGCGACCGCGCCTGTAGCGGTGCGTCTCGGTGTGATCAGCTCCTTATAAAGGAAAATGTACCAGTATTCCATCCTACGGTTGTATATGCATTATAATTCGTATATATAGGTCGGGGTGAATGGGGGAGTCAAAAAACACTGGACTTTTGCCCAGGAGACCGGTGTTTGTACACCAATGTTTTCCTAAACCTAACTAAGTAGTTTTTGTAACATATCTTCCATACGTACGCCACTTCCGGTGTGATTTTAACCCGAACCATGATCTTTTCCTTAACCAAATTAAGTTTTTTTTGTTGCCTAAACCTAACTAAGTAGTTTTGCGAAGACGGGTGTTTATTTTGAAAAGACCGGAACGAAAATTGACACGTGCGTCACGTGTTGCTGATTATTCATAGGAAATCGCATGAGAAATGAGGAATAACTTTTTGTAAGATATCAAACCATTGTATGAGGATACGTTGTCTAAACAAACATATGCAACTGAGTTATTGATAATTTCATTAAGTAGACACAAAGATTTTATAGTAAGTAAAGTAAGTTTGGTAATATCAGTCATGCACACTTTTAGTTTTATGTGTCCAGGTGTTGATACCCACCTCTAAAACCTTTTCTTTTAGTGATTTGGCTGAACCGAACCTTTAACAGCAAAGAAATATTGCAAAGCAATATCAGTAATAGCAACTTTTTCTGATTGACAGCAGCATCCTGGTAAACATCATCTCAAGCTGACAGCCCCGGAGAACTTAGCCAGAATGTGACAGCCATCACAGACCCACATCCACACATGAAAGGGCTTTGTGTTGTGAAGCCCCTCTACTGAGACAGAAGAGGACATGTTGTTCTCAGTTAGAAACAGACATTCAGAGAGACTGGAAGAGAGAAAGAGAGTGTGTGCATATGTGTGTGTGCAGCCTTACTGTGATAGGACAAGGAGTGCTGATTTAGACATAGCCAACCCAAACACAGATGCCCCAGTCCTTCCTTCCTGTGGGTAACAGAAGGAGACACAATGTGTTCAAGAGGCCGGAGCTGACAAAGGGATTAATCCGACGACAACAAATGCTGCAATCTCTGGCATAAGTCGAAGCAGAAAAATACATATCATATGGTCGCAACAGCACTGACACAGACATGCATGCACTGAGAGCCAGAAACAAAAAAATCATGAAAGAAACCATTTAAAAAAGGAGTAACTCAATAGTTTGCTCTCCTAGAAATACGAGTGCCACATATTTTACCTTCAAAAAACCTATTCCTTGAGCTCTGGGAATGAATCTGCAGCAGTTTTTTATTGACATATAGTATCTCCCACTGGTAATCTGTCAATCTCGCTATTATCTCTTGCTTTCTCACCATTGTTGGATCTCACATCTTTCTCTCCATCTCTTCCTGTGTCTGTCTTTTTTCCCTCTCACACCCTGTCTGAACGTTGTTTTGGGGGGCTGATATGAACCTGTGAACATCTGCCTGCGATACAGTGGGAGGAACAGACGAGAGAGAGACTGAGATGAGGTTGAGTTCATGTGAACCACCCATGGCGCCGGACTGTTACGGCCATCAGTAAATCTACCATCTCGCTGCTATCAAAGGTTCACTCTCTGCCTCTGTGTCCGTTTATACGTGTGTGTGTGTTCATGTTTTTCTGTGTCTGTATGTGTGTGTGTGTTTTCTTCTCAAATAACATAATCCCATAAGAGGGTGGGAGAGACATTTTTTGAGGATAAGGGGAGAAAAGAGAGGAAAAAATGATGGCAGTGAAGAGAGAAAAGGCGATGAAGGGAGGGAGGGGGGGGCAGAGTAGAGCAGGAGAAAAGCATTAGTAGTTCCAGCCAGCTGCCAAATGATGCCCTTGATTGCCTCTCTTCTTGTGCAGAAACAGAAGGTGTGAGGGGTGATTAGGCCTGGGCCCGATCCCTGATGAACAGATGTTAATAACAAAGCCCATGTTCATTGTGGTTAATAGCCAAGCGCGCCAGGGCTGGCTGCTGAGGCTAGGGGAAAATCTGCCTCCATAGCTCTTCTCCTCCCCGCTCCCTTCATGGGAGAGAGATAGGCTCCCTCTACTAATGTTTTGGCTGTACACTAACGTAATGAGCATGGTATTTGCAAGAAAAGGTAATGATAATCAGTCACGGGGGCAGAAAAAACACAGCAAATGATGGTGCGTCGCATTCAGGAGATAGAGGAGCTCAGGGTTTGTGCTGTTAACTTTTAGTTGATGATAGCCTTTTGATGATATCAGAGATAAAGGGATGTTAATAAAGCTGGGCCGCATGGCTGAAATCACTGTTGCCTCATTTTTGATCCTATTAGGGCTATTGTCTTCCGGGGCGGTAATGACAACGACTATAATGTGCAGAGGAATTGTCATAATTCAGTTTCGTCAAAGCCAAAATCAGTCAATTCTAAAGTATACAGAGCAATACTCGGCATCTAAAGCCAAATCATCTGGTGATAAGTTAAAAATAACATTTACAATATCTGTGAAAAAAATAATATAATAGGGGTTAGAGGTCAAGTCGATCTTTTCCTAAACCTATAGTAGTTTTGTTGAAGACGGAAGTTTATTTTGAAAAGACTGGAGCAGAAATTGACACATGCATCACGTGTTGCAGGACATGTGTAGGAAAACGCATGAAAAATGAGGAATAACTAACTTACTACAAACCGTTGTATGAGGATACGTTGTCTAAAAAACTAACAATGTATGTTGATCTCAAACAAACATATGCAACTACACTGACTTAATGATTACTTAATTAAATAGATTTCAAAATCAGTCAATTCTAAACTATACAGAGCAATACTCAGCATCTAAAGCCAAATCATCCAGTTAAAAATAACATATAAAATATCTGTAAAAAAAAATATAATAGGGGTTAGAGGTCAAGCCGGAAAGGGTTAACAGTGTGGACAAATACATCATCATCCCATCCGTGTTTATGAAAGACAACAGCTCCCACTACAATGCCACCATCCTTCCTTCAACAGATAACACAGTTTACTTATAAAACATTCAAACATGCAATGAATTATTGAAGTGAAGCAGCTGTTGCAAATTGAATACTTTTGCTCTGTTTCCATTGGTGAGGAAAAAAACTTGCTATTCTTCCTTAGTATGAACGCGCCCAGCACCAATTCTCTTCTCTCTCTGTGTACTCAGCATGGAGGGGAGACTCATCTCGCACTCAAATATCTCCGTGGGGAATGGAAAGATGGCAGAGATGCATGCCGAGGCCACTCCTTTTATCTGGGCCTCGGAAAGACAAACATTGGCACAGTTGACAGGGGAAATGTGACATTTTCTGCACTGTGATACCTCACATCTTCAAATTGATGCCTTGTCTGAAATAGACAGAAGGAGGTGTAATGAATGTGCTTTGGTGACACAAAGACATGCCACCAGGACATTGTGGGGTCTCAGCTCCGGAGCATTCTGACTGGTTTGTTTTTTAAAGCACAGAGGGCCAGCTGTTTATGTTATTCAAATTTAGAGGGGTAGCGCTGTCGTGGGGGATAATAGTTTGGACGAGAGCATCCATTTCTAAAACCGCTCTTTATGTTATTCTAGTCAATCAGACTACATTGAAAAGTATTTTCCATGACACTGCATGAATTTGTCTTTATGCTGCTGAAACTCGGACAAAAGACTAAAATGATTGTCATTTTCTTCTGTATTCACGCTGTCATCTCCACATATCGACTGAATCGTTTGTCTTTTATGTGAAATCTTTCACGGGTAGGAGACCATGTTACTGTATGCGTGGCGTACAAACAGACTCATGGGAGGTCATGAAGTTCTGAGCTGACAATCAAGGGACCAGCTGTCACTCATAGCCCCCTCACGAGCCGCGTCACGTCTTGTGACGACCACATGACTACAATGGCACATCTCTGTTCATTTTCTTGACAGGCATGCATCAGCGTGATAGATTGGCATTACAGAAATTCTTTCATCAAGACCCAAATATCCTCTGTAATCATCCTCATTGTGAGACATGAAGGCGCAGTCGGTTTTCTTATGTGTTCGGAAACCATATATCCATTTCTTTTATCTAACTATTTTAAACATATATAATTTTTTCTTTTCTTTTCGCTGACTATTTCAGTCATTTATCCATACTTTTAGCTATTTTAACCATTTATTCACTATTTTTAGCTAACTATTTTAACCATTTATCTAGTACTTTTAACTATTTTAACCATTTTAATCCTTTACTTTTACCTAACTATTTTGACCATTTATCCATTTCAACTAATTATTTTAACCATATATCCATTTCTTTTAGATAACTATTTAAACCATAGAGCCATTACCATTACTTTTAGCAAACTATCTTAACCATATATACATGTATTTTAGCAAACTATTTTAACCATATATTAATTTCTCCATTTAATTCATCCATTACTTTTAGCTATTTTAACCATTGATTCATTATTTACCATTCACTTGTAGTGGTTCCAACCATTTATCCATTCCTTTTAGATAACAAGTTCAACCATATATTGATATCTTTCAGGTAACTATTTCAGCCATTACTTTTAGCTAACTGTTTAGACTTCTCGGCTCGCTTGACCAACTAGTTTTTCAGTTCAGCTCAATCGTTTTATATCATACCGACGGCAGTTTAATCAGTGTTCGTAAACAAAAATGTTTTATAATCTCTGACGATGTGCATCTTATGCCAATATGTGATATTTCCTTCTCCTAACAAGTCTTTGCTGATAGTTTGTTTATTATTGTCTAGGTCATGTCTGGCTGTAAGGGACAGTAATACATGCTCACATTGTCGGGGTACCAAACAACACATTTGAATGCTGAAATTCAGTGATATCCTCCTTTAAAAAGAAAGTATTATATAGATGACAGCCCTGGTTCCTCCTTTAAATTGAAAGGAGACAATGCTAGTTAAGAGTTATATTCCCAGCGGCATGCTTCCTCTCACAAGCGTCAAGCACCACTGTTTAATGTACACTCATGCCCCATCTACCTTCTCTTCCATTATTCCACTCTCCAAACCTCCGTCTCATGCGCACTTTCCCCAGGCCCCATGCTGTCCCTCTCTATTTATTGAATACATCTTTTACTCTGCAACATTTTTCCACCTGAGCTGGCAGTTGCAACTTTTATGGGGGTGGTGTGCACACAGGGCCGCGGAGAGAAGAGGACCCTCGTATTTTCATTGCACGCATCATGCTCCAGCGAACGAGGGCCATCTAGGCTGAAATGAACTGAACTAACAGGGAAGATGACTTAGACCTTACCTCTTTTTTTGTTGTTCTCTTGTTTATATTATTTAAGAAGGAGTGATAGCAGCACTTGGTGTTGCCCCCACTTCACTTCATGAAAAAATAACAACAAGTCAATAGAAGGCCACCAGCTGAGAGGAGACAGAATAGGGATTTAAAAGGGTAAGTAAACAGCAACCTGATCAACAAAACAATCTATTATTCAATGCCATTTTTGGCAGGATCAGTTTTTACATGGCCCCAATTTATCAGGCAAGCCAAGCAGAGAAAAACGCATAAACAAGCTTTCAATGTGGTAAAAAAAATCATTGAGGCATCTTTGATGGTGACACGTCGCTTGTAACCGTCATCAGAAACACTCAAATAGAACTACTTAATGCCCATCAGGAATGTTTTCTACCATTTCCAAAGTGCAAGAAGATATTAGCTCTTACTTTTTTTGCATGCACGGCTGCATGCATCACAGTCTTATCACCCCGTTACACACGTGTATCTGTAGACACTACGTAAGTTCTGTCAGGTGCAACTTTTCCAAACATGATGTAACCCTATCAGACGCAGGTCAAAACAGGACGAGTGTTGATGTGAAATTCACTCCATTAGAGTGAAGCCCGGCTTTGTATTCATGGCAAAGGCGAGGCTTTCCAGCAGAATTACACCAGCTTTGTGTAAATAATCAAGGGCTGACCTGTGGGGTTAAACCCCGTAATTGAAGTGATACTTCAAAGAGACGACTACCACCTTCTCTAGGCGGCAAAGCGCTGCATGGAGCAAGCAAGACAGACAGGAGGGGGGCCAGTTCACACACACGCATAGACACAGACAGACCCTCACACACACACACATACACACACATGGGGCAAGAGAAGGAGGTAATGGGGTGCCCAGATTGGATGACACTGTGGGAGTGCCTATTCTGTCATACAAGTGCTTTTCTCTGTCTCTCTTTCTCTCCCCTCTCTGGTAAATGGCTAAAATGCCAAATTGCATCTCAGCCACAAATGAATAAATGAAATGAACATGTGATGCCTTCGCTATTTCTTCTCACAGGCGCGTGCAACGTTGCGCGTGTGCAGCCAAAGTCATGATGCAACAAACTGAAAGTATTTGGAAAAAAGGGGATCATCAAGTACAAAAGTTTTGAATGAGGTTTTTTTATGGGCAATATGCCCTCACCTACATGATAAGATTGAGTCATTATGCATACGTGAGTGTGACGCCAGTGTCTGGAAAAGGTGTTAATGGGGTCAAAATCTAAAAATGTATTATTTTGCATATATTTAATGTTTCCTTTACAGTAGTCACACAACCATTTATCATTATTCATGACTATATGTTTCCACTGACAAATGGGGTCACATAGGTCACTGATGTGATGCATTCATTCATCATTACTGCTGTTGTGATCCAAAATTATCTTAAAATATATGAAAATACAAAAAAATATGTAGTATAAAATGCTTTGACTATTTATACCCCACTGACCCAGAAAAATCCACAAAGCAATGAGTGATTTTGCAAAATCTGTCTTCCAATTTCCAACATCAAAACACTAGACGACATTGAGTGAGTGTGTGTGAATACCCTTCTTCTTGCGTCAACCATATCAAAACAAATAGTATATAATAAAAATACATTGACCCACAAAGGTCCAGAAAAAATAAATGTAATGTCATAAATCCTGAACAATGAGTATGTTTTCACACTTGAAGCAAAAAACCCTCGTATCATATAAGAAAGAAAAAAAACAGTGACCCAGAAAAATGTAGAAAAATCTACAACATTGAACAATCTGAACAATGAGGGAGTTTGCAAATTCCCCTCTTCCTGTTTTGACAGCATAAAAAACCCCTCTGACCCAAAGCCATCCCCATGGCGACGAGGACCGCATGCAGCCCAGATGCTGAGCTATTCGCACAAAACTAGCCTCGCTCTGCCACAGCACATCGTCGCCGCGCCGCCAGTCGCTCCACGCCAGCGAGCTCGGAGACATTTGCCCCGCTGCAATTCAATTAGAGGCTGTAAACATGTGACAAAGGCAAAGACAGACAGACGGGCAGCCTCGACTGAAAATTAATCAGTAGGGTGGTGGTGGGTAAGAAACTGTGCTGTCTGTCAGGGCTGCGAGGAGTGACTGGCACTGCTGTAATCACTCATTTACAGTAGTGATCACCATAGTGCATTGTGGGTGACAGATGCCCACGCCGTATAGAAGTGTACAGCCTACTATCTCGCTCGCCTCTCTTCCTCCCACCCCCCCAGCTTCACACACACCTCCAGCAAAGAGTAGCAACCAGCGGAGAGAGGCAGATTGATCCCTGGATTCTGCGTAGCTACGGGCCTCCTTCCCTCATTAATTCTGCTGATTCCACCAGATGGGAAACAAAATATTAATTTTATTCAGCCCTAGGCATGGGCTCTCTGTTAAGGTGTTCACTAAATCACCAGGATTTCATCAGGATGCTCTGATATTGCAGCCTGGCTGTAAAATTGCCGGGCCGGTGGGTGGGACAAAGGTTCAAATTGTCATAAATGTAATTAATTGTATGGCAAGAATGATTAATATATCAGAAATGGAGGAGCTGACGTGACTAGCCAAGATGCCTAGCCATGCCTTCAAAGTGGCAGTACATGCTCGTTTGAATTATGCAAATTAATTGACTCTTTCAATGTGGCATAAAATGCTAGTGCAACTACATTGCATGGTACATTAGTCTGTTCATCCAATAAAACTGCATTCTTTACAAGTGAATCCTTGACTCAGAGGGCTCTGGGATACAATTCATTTTCGGCACAGATGTGAGAGTCTGGCAGCATTTGGCAGAAGGTTTCAGGCGGAAAGTGAGGAGAGGATGGAAGGGGTGGAGGGTGGAGGGTGGGGGGCGCTTAGAGAGAGACGTACAGTGTGGATGTATATGTATGAATGTTTGGTGTTTGTCTACTGACCCCACTGAGAACCCGCACTGGCACGAAACCCTGCACATTTGCGATGTAATCGTCGTAGCTTCGGTGCACTGTGCTTTTCAGTTTTCCCCCCGTCACCCCTTTTGTTTCAGAACGAGATGACAACTTAGTTTGTTGGTCACATCTAAAGAACCATGGATCATTGATTTCATTGCAATGTTGCAGCGCTGCCCCGCCACCCGCCGAGCCATAGTGGAAACTGGCAATGACGAGGCATGTGCTCAGATGCACAATACACATGCATGCACACACACACACACACACACGCAAACAAACACACGGCTAATTATAAGCACCGCTTTGCCACAGTCAAACTCCAGTGAAGGATGATGATTTCTGAAAAAAGGGGCGCAGAATCACGGACAAGTAGACAATGTGAAGATTTTCAAGCCAAAATGAAGCATCCACCGTGTGAAAATGTGTCATCGCGTGCAAAAATAATCACCATCAGAAGCATATCATGTATTTTAATCATTATTTCTTTTGGGCAGAATCCTAATATCATGGTTGACATTCAGTCCAGCATCTACATCAGTACCATCCCTGTCTGGGTTTTCTGTAACACCTTCCCAAAGGCTAAATATCTTGCTTCCTTATGAAATCAAATGACACCACACCTGCCGTTCACTTAGCAGCATGGAGACGGAGAGAGGAGGAGCTCTACCTTGCCGCCCAGCATACCACTCTTCCACCACTGCCCTCCACCTCCCACTCCCCGCCTCCGCTCCCCTCCCTCCGAAACCACCTCCTCACCCCTCCAGCCGCTCTCCCCACCCCCACTTTGATATACATGTGTCAAGGCAAAGTGACAAATAGCACATATTAATTAGGCACTAGGCCGGGCGAGATTGCTGTTATTAACGGTGGAAAGGGGTAAGGTTGGATTTAATTGCCTGTGACATCAAAGTCAAGTGACTGGTATTTCAAGCATCATTTAAAATGTTTGATATTGAGGCCATTGTACTCACATAAAAAGCATCTAAAAATATAAAGGAGACTGATGGGGAGGAAAATACCTACATGCGTTTGCTATCTGGAAGCTAATAACATCTCCCCTCTGATAAATTGACTAGATCCTGATGGAAAGTGTATTGCGGTTGCCCCTGACTGACTATCACTCCCTCTCTCTCTCCGATTTGCCATCTACTCTCACGTTCTTCATTCGCTTTTTATATCACTTGTACGCTGGGAAAAAAAAAAAAAAGGAATCATTTCAATATCGAGCACAGACGTGGAGAGAGTAAATTTGCTTGGTTGGTTTTGGAAAGCACATGTTTTTATTACAGAGTGCGTCTGCTAAGAAAATAAATGAGAAAAGACAAATGGATGAAGCTATTGTGTTTGTGTTATTACTTTGTGAGAGTGGATGCTAAATAATAGGAGCTTTTGTACAAGATCTGGAAATGAAAACAAGACTAAGCTTGAACAAAAAGGGATTAAACGACTCTTGGGGCATTACATGCAGAACTGCATTTATAGTGTTGTATAAATAAAATGAAACGTTTAACAGGTGAAAAACAGATTTAACGGTCACCGTGTTGAAAAAAGGCTGCTGTAATCGTCTGTGTGTCGTGATGACTGATTATCTGGGGCCCCTATCAGATTGTAGACACTGCTTTTTAGCTGTTAACTGTTGCCATGGCAATGCTGTCCTCCTGTCGGGCGTTCTGCTAACCCTGAAATTAGTGCCGAGGTGTGGCGCCACCCCAAACTGCGCTCCACTCCTTCGCTAAGCCTGCCCTGATTTGCTGTCCACAACAACCCAAAAACCTGTTGAAAAGATAAGCTCCTGACGCTCCCCTGCCGGCTAGACGCTCCGCCACTCCAAGCGAGGCAGGTGAAAGTGATAAACCGCAGATATACTCCAATAGTCACGACCATAACCATCACCCAGTGTAGTGCTTTTAAAGGTTTTAAAGCTTTTCTTGGACAGTTCTAGATCCTTCTAACATCTGCATGTTGCAGCCATTTCACTTTTACCATCAGGCATGGACCGTCTGAAACAAGCCCCAACGGGGTCCCTACAGCAGTGCATTCAGACCACTGCTGTCACGCTCCTGTCTACATTAATCTGAGGCCCTGCTCAGTGGAAGGCTTATAAAAGCTGGTCATTACAGGACATGGTGGCCATGTTGAAAGCTCCACTTCCTCTTTATCTCACCCCGACTCTCATTTAGCAAGGCGCAGCAACTTTTTTCGCGGCAATGACTTCATCCTTCTTCATTTTAATGGCCCGTTAATGCTAACATCGTCAGTACCTCTTCTCTGCATGGAAATAACCAAAGCCAGTAGACGGAGTGCCATTTCTCGGCACGCAATAAGACACACCAGGTGCGCTCGGTCTCAAATTAGCCGATCAACAGGGAGGCAAAACTGGCATCCTGATGATCCTAGGCACCAGCATGGCACATCATTTAGAAAATGGCCTATTATTTTTGTGCAAGCATTAAAAATAATTTAGTGTCTTTAAAGTCTTTGATTTCCCCAAAGACATGACAAAATGTACAACAACTTGATGTAGGGTTTATCGCGCTGCAGAAAAAACAAACTAAAGGAAAACACTGGAGAGGAAACTTAAAATACTAGTTATGTACTCGAATTTAATACTGCATGTGGCGTTACGCAAGTTTTCAATGGGTGCAATCGAGTCAAAATAGTGCATACGCTTTTATCTAGATAGCATGCAATCACATATAGTGTTTTTTTATTATGCACATTTTAAAAGAATCATACAATTTTCAACCTGCTGCTTTCTACTTCCATTTAATAATTCTACCTATGCTGTCTTCACCTGCTGTTAGTTACATGTATTCCATCATCACATATGGTCAAAGCACGTGTTCTCCCCATGCATACAGTGTGTAGTAGGCAGGGTCAAATCCTACCTTAGTAATGTGCCATTATGTTGCTCTTGACTACGGCATCACAGTAGTGTAGCCCTCCATACTCCATCACACAGTGACCTGCATGTGAAAAAAAAATACACATCACAAAACACATAAGATATTTAAGAGTTGTGTGTTTGACACCTCTCAACTCTGCATCAGCACATCTTTTGTCACAGGTTAGCGTCATGTTTCTTGCAATGATGAGTTGGGTTGTATGCTGACAAAGAGACAAAGAGAGAGAGAGACGGTGAGAGAGGCTTGTAAGCCACGGTGCAGTCAGGGGCCACTTGGAGAGGTGAAAAAGGGAAATACATATTGATAAGATGCGGCGGTAGGCCCCTGTAGTCCCTTTCCCAAGACAGGCCACAGACTGGAATTATAATGAGTGGGATTAACACCCCCTACCACTGCTGTTTCTAACCCCTCAGCCCCCCTATACACACCTCAACACACACGCACACACATTTGTTCCCCACAAGCACTCCTACTCCAGGATCTGCCCTGAACGAAGGACAGGAAGCCAAGTGCCAGCGAGGAACATACTGACATTAATTAACAACATCTGACACAGATGCCACGCTTGTACTCGCTCTCGAGGTGGTCCAGCACATTATTTCATTTTGGTTATATCCTTTCATTTTTTGCCTCCCCTTTTTCTCTCCTTTTGCTTGATTCACTTCTTAATCTCCTTGACATGCCGTCCTCTCTTTGCGTTGGGAAGGCGAGGTTTGAACTGGCTTTGAATGCAATTAACTGTCCACTTGTCAGGCACTTTTGTTTAATTTTGAATAACCCTTTGCTCATAATAAGGAAGCTATGAAATCTCATAGCAGAGATACATGCGGCGATATTCATTGACGTTCACACCTTGCTTTGCTCTAATCTATTTGCTCTCTCCGATACCCCAAATATTGTGACACCAGACACAACACCGAGGCCCCAGCATCGCGGCCCGCCGCTCTGCTGCGCCACCCAGAAGCCGCGTTCACAAAGAAGAGCCGTTTCACAACACGGCTCAGGAGGCAAAGGTCAAGCTTTCAGTCGAAGGTAGTGAAAGGAAAAGGCCGTCAGACGTTCGGTAATTAGCCGGAGCTTCTACTGTGCTGGAGTTGCACCATGCCAACGGGAAGAGTGAAAGTGACACATATGCTCAATCCCGTATCTGCACCACTAATCAGCCGACCTCAAACTGAAATAGATGTGTGACTTGTCAACTTGTCTGCAGACGTGTTGATAAGTGGCACATATGTCAAACCATTATTTGTGATGCAACTCTGAGAGGAAGAGCACACCGAGTGCTGCAGCCGTATACTGTACGAGAACAAAGAGCAAGAGGTGAGGATGGGTAATAATCCCTCGCTGTCTTGAGGGACCGTTCACCCATCAGGGGCCCCGGCGTGCGTTCCTGGAGAACGTCTGAGGAAATGTGCCATTTTCTAAACTGGCCAGACACTTTCTGCCTCCTCTGCTGTTTCTCTTTGGTGGCGAGAATGACCCGGAGTCCCTCCTGACCTGCCTCTGGTAATGACCGTCGTACATCATGTCTTAAGTGCTGCAGCCCTGGTCGGCTGATGTCGCTGGCCTGTCCGGCGCTCATTTCCATGAGACCCACGGAGTTCTGGACTGGGGCCACGGCAGGGAAATTAAAAATGCATCATGTGATTCATCTTCTGAATGACTCCCCACCACATAAGGGACCTGACCACTGGGGGAAAGTCATCACAAAGGACCTTGACGGCTATCACGTCTGTCCAGGTGTCAGCCAGCGATGCTGAGACTTTGTTATGATTTGTTCAACAATAAGCAAAACAATGTATTATTGTCAAACTAGACATGCGAGTGCAAAAAGGTCTGCAATTCAGATGTGATCATTACTGACCAAATATTTTTTTAATAATCAGCTGACAAACATGTCAGGACAGCTTTGAATTTCACTCACCGGTGATCAATAATATCATATTTGCTGACATGTTGACAGTTTTAATTTCTCCTGAGCTGGAGGATAAAACACCTGTCAATATTACCAGAGAGTCCACAACCCAGGAGCTGAAGGGGTGGGGCTGCTCAAACGTTCTGCTGCCGCCACCTGCTGGTAAGCAGCTTTTGAAGCCTTCTCCCCCTCCCCTTTTCTGCCATTCAAACTCACCAACCCCCCAAAGAAACCAACAGTAAAATCTCCCCTTCCTCAGCTTCACTCCCCAGCCTTTTTTTTTTTTTTTTTTTTTTACAAATCCCAAAGCTGGATACGTGTTTATTTTTTAGCCTGTAAAAAATATTTCCTTTCACCTTTTAAAAACCTGTCCACATAATTTGAGTAGAAATATGGGCCTGTGTAATTCTATCATGCAGAGAGAGACGGGTGTAGACAGGGTGGGGTCGGAGATATGAAGGTCAGCACATAGACAAATGGTCAGCGACGGTGGAGGATATCCTGTTTCAAGTTATGCAATTATTCCATAAGAAAAGGGGGCTCTCTCACGTTGAGGAGGCACCTGAAGAGGAGGCCATTGTGCCTCCACAAAGGCCACGTGTTTTCCTTAAATCTCTTTAAGTCGCCACTCAAACACTCCTGAGGCATATCTGCAGCAGGCCCGAGTCCAGGAGCAGACAAAGAGAGTTCTCGACCATTTATCTTAAAGCTGGCATAAGGTGCCTCCGCCACATTACTCTAAACACTGTCTTTTCAATCGAATAAAATAAATTCTAGTGCTCTCGCTAATGGTCACATCGAACATTGACCACGGGAGGTAAGTCTAACAAAATTAGTATGCAAAAGACCTGCCCTCGCGAGGCCTATAATTTCCTTGCAAATGATTTCCGTATTTGAGGATGAAAGGGGAAAAAAAAAAGACAATGGCATTTTTTGAGCATGCATGCGTGTGCAGCCTCCCAATAGAAGCTGCATTTAAATAACTTAACCTAAGACAGCAGGTGGGATTGGATGAAATAAGGTAAAAATGCAGAGTGGAAAGATCCGACACTCTGTATCTTTGATATTTAGTTGATAGGCTTTGGCATGACGCCCCGACGGTGTGAGCTGAGGACAAAAACAAGTGGCTGAGAGACAGTCAGCCTTAAGAAAGCCCTGCATTTGCTCTTTCGCCTACATTATGTGCAGCGGGCCGGCTGGTTGCTGCATGCTGTGACATCTTTTTCATGAGTTAACTTAATTAAACGTATATCCGCCTTACATTGTTTTGCCCAGACAGACCTTTAACTTTGCAATAAAGGTCTGTCATAGTCTGTGACTGCCTTTCAGGGAAAAAAAGTTTTTTAATTTTCCAGGGAAAAAGCAAAAAATTGTAGTAGTAGTAAAATAATAATAATAATAATAATAATAATAATAATAATAATAATAATAATAAATTATTTTAACTAACTTAATTAAAGTCATTTTGCTGAGCTGCACAGGCCTATAGGCTTTATGCAAGGCTGCATTTATTCAGACCACGAGTCTATGAATGTTAATTGCACCGTTTCCGAATCATAAATACTAACATAAATCACCGGACTATACAATATTATGCTCTACTTTTTATGTCCCCTACGTGGTCTGCAGGAGTACATCCTCATCACTATAAATCACATCCCTGCAGCTTCAAGGACTGTTGCAGGGACCGAGCAGTGCCCGCACACTTTCCACAGCTTAGAGACCGTTTCATGGTATTAATTTTAATGTACATAAAAGATGGAGCTGTACTTGTCATGTTCAATGTCCATTTAATAATCAATCATGACTTATAATGTGCATCACGGTATATTAAAATCCGGCCTGGGTAATTGTAATTTCTGTGATAAGTCGTTGAAATAAATGATGGCAGAGGTTTGTTAGAACTGTAATAAAATGTGAATTATAATTATAATAATTATTCTCATTGTTATTATTATTGTTATTATTATTACACTGTAAAATAAAATTCCCATTTCAGAAATATTATTTAAGCTTTAATCTTAAGAATTACTGGTCCAATTTATTTAATATGCAAGCCTTTGACAAGCAGTCAAAATATTGAACAAGTGTTAACGTGTGTAGACACTGACTGTGATGGTAAAACATTTCGTGGGGAATCTCAACATTTTGCAGAAAAGAGTTTGACATCTTAAAAATTTCAAATAAATTAGTTGAATTCCAAATATTTTTGATTAACTGGCATTTCTAAAATGATATGTGCTTCAAATGTGATTCAAGTAGTATTTAAATCTTTTAAAATTAATTTTGGGGTCATCATTTATTAATACTTAATAAAACCAAAATATTCCTCACATTAATAGGAACAGAAAAACAAAGATATGCAGCCTGCTTTTAACTTTTTAAAAGCACTATATGTGGGGTTATATTGTAAGAAACACTGTATATTTATGCCTAAAGTCTACTGTGTGAAATTGTATCATTTAATTTATTCTATTTAGTTTTTGTAATAATTAAAAATTTAATTTTGATGTATAAATCACTTAAAAAATAGAGAGTAGATTTTGAAAGATGTCACCAATATGACATCAATTTTAAATCACAGATAAACATTTATTATTGCATTCTGACCTTTACATTTTCTAACAGTTGAGAGTACAAGGATAAGCTTTTCTTCAACCAAACTACATGTACATTTTGGCTGTTTTAAGTCCTCCTGCACACAACACCAGTGAGAACAGAAGAGTGGGCGCCTTAGCCCTCCAGTGTACACGTCTCTCTATGAGTCTGTGTCATAACCTCCATCAGGGTTTCATATTTCCCTCTTCCCTCATCTGTCCCAGCATGGTAGCCTTAATATGCATGTCTCCGTACCGACACGCTCTGACTAAATGACCACATTTGCACATCTTTTTTGCAGCCTATGTCCAATCCCCTCGCTCCGTTAATGCGTGAGTTAATTTCTTTCTCCAAAATAATACTTTGGCAAATCATTCTTGCAAAGTGCTACATCATTTATTGTGAGGACTTCGGTGAACTTCTGTGAAAAATTAATGCCTTTAATTTTGGTTGATGGCAACATCAGTGCAGCTCTGTAAATTGCACTTTAATGAGATTTTGCTACAGGGGATAATCTGCAACTGACAGGAAAAACATCTTGAAAACATCTGTAGACCTATGATTTCACTCTGACGATTCGACCCCCTGTAAATCTCTGAGCAGAAGGATGAGCAGAAAAATGGTCACTTGATAAGCACAACTTTATAATCTAAACTGTTCAAAGTTAAACAACAAGAAGTAAACTTTAAGTGAGTTATCACTCATCTGAATGGGCAGATAGAACAGGAAGCAGGAGGAGGATCTTCAACGAGATGCTTAATTGAAACTTGAGGAAAGTCAAAATAACATTCATATACATCAACTTAAATAAGTATAACTCGCAAATCTCCAAGTTTAAAAACATCAGAAACAGAAAGCACTCTTCGAAATAACTGAAAAAAATCATAAAAAGAACAAAAATGTACAGTCTGATGTCAAGATCAAAAGATTGTCCAGGCTGATCAAGAACCAGAGCAGCCGGCCAACTTTTACATCTAATGATAAAAAAAAAAAGACAAATTCCATGCAGATATTAAACATTTGATTATACAAAAAAGCCTTGCAACCAATCCAAATTGAGCCCATCTGAAGCACTGTGGCATAGTGCTTCATTCCTTGGGGTGTCTGGACAAAGTCCCATGGCGTGACTCTTCCAAAGAGACAGATTTGGACGCCGTCCAGCAAAAAGTATCGACCAGATCGTCTGCAGCCCGAGCTAAGCCAAAGTCCCCCCAAATTAAAGCTGACACATTCAATCTCGTCAACATGGTATTTTTTTAATGTGTCTTTCTCACACTGTTACCTGATCTCTTTGCAGCGCCACGAGATTTTGTTAATCTCATCTCTTTTATAGCTTTTTTTCCTCTCTTTTAACCCCACTGCTCTCCATTCAGTCTAGAGAGGAGTGGCACTGGGAATCTGCAAGGTGAACTGTGAATGTCTCATTACTGTTTTACAGATGTGTCCGAAATTTCCACCTGGTCTGTATTTTCCTCATCCTCTCTTTTATTTCCCTATGTCTGTGTTTTGTCTGCCTCTTGCTTGCTCTTGCTGTCATGGAAACAATAGCTTGCCTGAGCTAATTACAGAGCAGACAGCAAACTGCAAGGTGGGATGTGGTGAGGAATGCTCGCTCTCGTAATGAATGCGACACCGGATTGGAGGCAAGTGATGGAGTCCCCACCCTGTTTGATTTGGTCCTGCTTTTTTTTTTTTCTAAATTCCTGACATTTATTGGCCCATCCTTATTCAATCCGTAAAGAGCGTAATGTTTTCCATGTGCAACCTCACAACCCTGCAGCGGAGAAAGACATGTTTCCAAATGTTTCACGGTGAGAGTTTGTCTCCTATCAAAGCGGCTCCTTCACTTTCCCCATCTTGGTCTGATAGCAAACATTACACCTATTCGAGTACACACCCTGCTTTTACAATTTGAGAAAAACAGTCCCTACTGGAGAGATTTTAGAGTAAACTAACAATAAATGTTGTGTTCATAGAGCAACCATGCCTTTCCCCAACTTCTTCTTTATCCCCCAAGAGTGACACAATTAAATCAGCTCCAGTGATTGGTGCTGTGGTCACTGCCAAGTTGGGATCACGCTCCCAGCACGGTCCTGGGTCTTCTGCGGCTCGAGCAGACAACTCTTGTCTGGTCGGTGGCCGAGCCGCGCTGTCGGGGTGGCAGCACCTGTCAGAGCCAGGCGCATCATGCCAGCATCTCACCAGGAGCCCCACGAACCCAAAAGAAAATGACGGCCTTGTGCTGCATAAATGTGTCATCTCTCCTCGCCGCAAACACTTCAACCGAAATACACTGAGCTCAGCCACACATACAGCACAGTGTGTGACTGCGTGCCCGTGTTGTGCAAGTTGGTCTTGGTCTCTTGCTCTCCCCTCTCTCTGTCTCTCTCCATCTCTCGCATGATTTCCCTGACTCGGGCTCCCCGGGGGTTAGTCATCTTGGTCATCAGCTCCACTCGCAGGTCAATTGTAGCAGCAAGTGGTCGGCCAAACAATGCAGAAAAAAAAAACGTTATAGCCATGATCCAGCACCGCGCTCGTATCACCGGCGCATGACAAGATCAGAGCAGAAAGCCGGCCATAAACAAGCCAATGAGTGGTGTGAGAGATTTGCTGAAGCACTTAAAACGGATGAAGAGAACATGTGAAGGATGGAGAAACCAGTTATATGTGAATCTTTGAGTGACTGAGGCGTTTTTTTCTAGCTGATCTCCAGTAGAGGAAACAGTCCTGTCGGGGCAAATTAACTGGAGAGCCTTTGCACACAGGCCCCGTAGACTAATGAAGAGGCCCAGAGGATATTTGCAGGGTCACACAAAGGAGGTGGTATAGATACTGAATGAAAATTGGGCATTAAGCAGGATGCCATGGGTAGCCTCAAACTACTGCAGGCCTTGCTTCTAGGGAACCATCACTGTAAGAGGATTGCCCTACCATTTTTTTAATATATTAAATTCCTTTCAGGAAATGAGATGATTATTCACAGAATATCTGCATGTTTAGTGGAGAAACCGTCATCATCTCTCTTACCCTGCAGACCCACAAAAAGAAAAATTAACATTTATCCAGGGCCACAGGACTTTTATTGGCTCCATATGCAGGCTACAAACCCACAGGAAATTTCAATTTGAAGCCACTTAACTTCAGCGCTATTGCAGTCGTCTCCAACAATGAGGCATTTAGGTTTTAAAGTATTTAAGAGTGAATCCCAGAATGCCAGTGTCAAACGCTGTATACCAAGTCAAGTGCGGTGGCCACGAGGCATCAGTGTGAACGCTGGCACTGATGTTTTACAACACTACTTACAAATGGAGTCCAACTGTTTGCCCAATATGAGGTCAAATGAAATTAATAGCACTGACCATACATTTTGCGCTAAGTCCCACAAGCTATTGTGATTCAGAAACCTGTGGTGTGATATTACAGCGATTGTTGAGTTACCGTATTTGAGGGTTATAATAATATTTAAATCCCATTCTTTTCATTTCATCTATTTGCTATTACAGTCACATGCAGATATATATTCTTTCAGCTACAATATTGTTTTATGCTGTGTAGTCATTTTCCAGTTGATAAATTATTCAATTGTTCATCAGATTTTGGATCTCTGCTTCTTTTTTTTCCAGCCAAAAAAGAAGCCGCAATTACAGAATCCAACTATCCGTTTACTTGATGAATACTATTCCACTGTGTTGTTTGATAAATAAGGAAATACGTCAACGCGTGCGCCACGTACAGTAATTAAAGTGAAAAATACTGTCACAATGTAAATCCTTAATTGGACTCCCAGAGAGATATTGAAAATTTGTCTTTAATAATAGGTGATGACTGGGGACAGAAAAACAAAGCGTGTTGAAATGTGGCTCGGGAAGTCCAATTAATCACGACACAGAAAACAACCAATTTAGCATAGCTCATTCAGGGAATCACCAGGCCCAGGTAATGCACTTTTAATCATCTCACTTCTGCACGGTGAAATGGAGAGAAGTCTCACACTCTGGAAGGATAATAATGTTTCTCTGGGTGTTGCAAAATGTTCCGTTTTAATAAGACACGATAAATAATTAATCGGTAAGAGGTCTGCCATCGTTGGACTACTCTTGTGACATTTGTTATGCAGCTAAAAAGCTTGTCTAAAGACTGCAAATACCTCCCGTAAGGCGTGTGTCAGCGAGTCCATAAACAGTGTGCTAAAGTATAGGGACCTTATTAGCCGGGGTCAATCGAATCATATGTGTGAATTGACCTCCACTGCTTCCACACTTGGTAAAACAATCTCCCATCAAAGATAAAAGTTTTCTGGTGTTTACTATTCTCTCATTAACAACGCTCCCAGCCATCTGTGGAGTGCCGCAAACACACCTGCTCCACCCTGGGCTTGTAATGGCTTTTCTCAATGTGCATGTGGGTCTCCGACTATCTCAAGGAGAGAAGGGGGCTGTTATAGACCTGTCATTCCAGGATCATCAACCAGACGCACAGCACCTTGTATTCCACTCGCATAATTATGGATATTGTAAAGCGTTCGAAATGATCAATTTAGCAGGCTCTGTCACCAGAGGAGTTATTAAGCCACTTTGTGTTGATTTCAATGTTCGTAATGTGGCGTGTTAAAGCACACCCGACTGCGTGAATTTGGAGCTCTGTTGCGGAACGTGGACCTGTACCGCTTGAGGCAGGATGTTTGTTAGTGGAGTCATTTTGAACAATACCCATTTCGTTTGAGACCAAAATCAACAAAATCTCTTTCCCTGCCGCCATCCAAAATTGTCACAATATTCAAATCCTTCTCCTCATCACATAAACCCATTGATAAGACAGAAAAGTACTATCGGATAATAGATTTTTGTTCATTATTAACAGCAAATTGTAAACGTTACAGAGGCGATGCAGTAACAGCATGCAGACTCATTTTGAATAAAGAAGTCCTAATAACGTCGGCAGCTTTGAAGTCTCACACTTTAAACTGAAACGCCTCACGAAAACCAGAAGCAGTGAACCACATCAGGTGCTGAGATGAATGAACTCCAGCGAATGAACTTTGGCAAGACCCCTTTGGATCCTTTGAACTTGCTTACAGGGTCTGTTTCTGGTCTGTCAGGGGAGGGTGCAGCGTTGTGGTCACTACGTGGTATGGTCATCAGGCTTTGGCCCCGCCGCTCCTCTCTGCCAATGTATCCGTTTCCAAATGGGACTGACGCGGGCCTTAGACGTACCCTGCTGAGGTCCTCTGAAACCAGAGACCCTTGAAGTGGACGTCTGCCTGTGTCCAGTCTGCTCCCAGAAACCCTTTCACATCCAAGGACTCCAAATGTGGCCTTCTGCATGGAGACGTTTTGGACACAGGCTGGTCGGTCGGGTATGTCCCTGCCCCCGACGCCTTGGCCCTCTACACACCACCACCTCGACCATGCTAACCACCAGCAGCCCCTTGCAGACCAGGGAGCAGACCACCCTGGGCTGGTCAGCAACCCCTGCTTACACCTGCCATAAAACTTAAAAGCTACAGTCTCATCCCCCGTCTTTGAAGTGTTCAAAGCATAGCTTAGTGACCTTTGATGCGACTTCGGCCGCAACACATGTTCTGCACCCATGTATAAACGCAGGCCTCTCAGTAGACAAGGCGGGATTGTTTACCTACATGTGCGAAACGTAAGGGCCAATGCATGGCAGCCATGCATGGAGCCTCTATTCCCACACGTCAAGTTCCCCGTGGTGGGAAGCTGACATGAGTCGAGCCGGACACTGCTTTGAGCTGACATGTTCAGCCACCATGTGTTCAACATTACTTCAACCACTTCATCTGTGCCCTCGCACTGACCACTAAGCCACAGTCTTTGTTAGATGTGGATAGATTCAGCAGTCTTTAACAATATACTGGATATTCAGAGGTGAAAAATAACAAGATTTATTTACTTAAGGAGGCCTATACTTATTTGGTACTGACCAATATGTGTCTGTAGCACTAAGTATTGAAAGTGGTCATGTACTGAAAGTAGGTATCCCTGGTTCGTAATCTTCTTAACATATTCTCCAATTGGATATTGACTGTTCTAAATCACAGTTTGGCAAATTTTACAGCTGCTTATTTAAAAGTTTATCCAATGAAGGAGCCAAAGTATTTGGTCTATGTCATTTACCATTATTATTTGTTTAGGCTGCACATGTTCTTTTGGTTGGTATCACTTCTGGTAATTGGCACAGTGATGTGGTTTCACTTTATTTTACCTGTTCACTTGGACCGCAGGATTTTTAGACACCGTCACTTCACTTCGTCTACTTTAGTTAATCCAGTACAGTTATTGTTTGCACATTTTTTCATTTAATAAACACCATAAAATGCAATCTGGAAGTATGGGTTTCTTTGAACGTATCATACAGTAAAAAGCCTATTTTAGCCTCTTTGCTGCTTTTTAATTGATAGTAGTCGGTACATCCAGTCAACCCTATGTCTGACAAAATTACGCTCCCATACAACAACTGCATTCCCAATTACGTTTCAAGGGAAACATTTTCTCCCACATTACAGCCGCAATTTTAAACACATTGAAACAAAACTAAACAAAAAACACAACAAAACTGCTTAGTTTGGTTTAGCCAACAAAACTATTTGGTTAGGTTTAGTGAAAAACATCATGGTTTGGCTTAAAATGACTACGACAATGAAACAAAACAAAACAAAACCACTTGGTTAGGTTTAGCCAACAAAACTGGAGGAAGTTTTCAGATTCCACATTATAAAAATACTCTGTTGAAAGTAAAAGCCCTGCTGAAAATACAATTGAAGGAAAAGTATTTGAATATTACTGTCAATACATTATTATTGATAATGTATTAATATGTAAATAGTGTTTTACTTTTGTAGTTGGTTGAGGTGAAGCTAATTAAATCCATTAGGAAGAAGTATGGAAGTTGTGGTATCAATACTGGAAACCACGTCTTGATTGGCATTGTGTCACAAAATGTAAAAAATAAAAATGCCATCTACAATAATCATGTACTTGTGCTTTAAATCTTTTCATTATGTACAAATGTGTAGTTCTACATTACTCATTTCAAGGTAAGATATTGTACTTTTAACTTGACATCTGCACAGGAAGCTACCAGTTACTTTACAGATTTCATGTACATTAAAACATATGATAAGCTCATGAACACATTGCTTTTAACTAAAGTGTATAAAGTTGCAGTTGCTTCTCCAGGATCAGACACAATATCTAAATAATCCTTACACATACATTGAACTAGGTCTGGGCGATAATTCAATATGATAAATTTATCGTCTTTCAATGGAATCGTACCATGGTGAAATCGCATATCGAGATATGATACACAATTGCATTGTCTAAATTGATAACAAGCACACACTAGCTCAGATTTCTCCAAAAATCAGATAAAACTAAGTTAAATTACACTATCGTCTTAATCTGATTACTCTGTATTTGTATTCAGTCACTTTAGTGTATAGCCGGAAAAATTCATGTTTTGTTCATTTTGCACTAAAATTCTTAATTAAATGAGAAACTACTCTGCAGTTTTCATTTGTCAAGTATTTAATACACACAGAAGTATACACAAATAGGCTTTACCATGTGGTTATTTAGATTATTTATTTATTGAACTAACAGAAAATATGCTATATCGTGATATATATCGTTATCGAGATATGAAATGACCTCTATTTTGATAGAAGATTTTAGTGATATCGTCCTGCCCTAATATGAAACAATCATATAAAGCTCTGAAGGGTCTATCTTTACTTTTACAACTTCATGTAAACAATGCTGCTAATACTTCTGTTCTTTAATTTAAGTAAAGGTTTGTGCGCAAGACTTTTACTTGTAATTGAGTATTTTTACATTGTTGCATTGCCGCCTTTTCTTAATGAAAGGATCTAACCTCTTCCCCCACCACCATGTGTATCATTTTCAGGGCACCAGGCTACAAATGCATATAAAGTATGTACATTTGTATTCTTAACTTCTGCAAAATGCAGCATGCTCAGTTCCACTGTGATCCATAATATACGGGTGTTGTTTTTTTTTAAGTTAAGTGAGATGAGTTATTGATGTGTGCTGGCATCTTAAACACGTACACAAGTTCCAACTGTAATCATGTTTACTGTGCACATGTCGAGGGATTATATTTCTACCCTCTTCCTCTCTCACAAACAGCATCGCACCATTCACTGTACAAAAAGCTGGCTGTTTTACAAGGCGTTAAATATTTGACAGAACAGTAAGCTCATAATTACACAACACCGTGGTTGTGTATAAATGTCAAACAAAAGCAGGCTGATATATAGCCAGCCATGGGGTTTACATGCTTCACATGCTAGTGTCTGAATGACAGGGCTCCAGATGATGTAATTATAACACGAGAGGCTTTATAAGTGCGTGAACCGTCACAGTATGCACACGGAGTTAAAATAGCACAGTCTGGAATAACCTGGTAGCAAAACATAGGGTCCCCTTTTATTTACACAATGCGTGCCAGACCTGCTGTGCATAGTGTAAGTACACCAACAATGAATCTCGATTACAGAGTAAATAGTGCACATAGGATAAGTTGAAACATAATCGGGCAGCTTTCTGATTTTTTCCTCTTCAGTCTGCACCAATCAGAGAGTGCTGATGTCAGTCCTGTCCCTGCTCAGTGGAGCCAGAGGAGCTGGCCTTTTGCTAACTATAGACTGAGAAATCCCGAGCGCGTTTCTTTTTGGCCTCAGGGCGGCTGTGCGGCCCACACAAATGTTGATGAGGATGAAGCGGCACGACTGTGCGGTGTCTGCACTGTGACCTATGGAATGTGCCTTCAAAGGGGATTCTCGGGCTGCGTGAATTTCTCAGAGGATTTCAGCTCCCATGGCACCGTGTTAAACCAGCGTTTATTCACTTGGGCGTACCCTGCAATTTATAGCATAGCTGTGACATGGATAGTGCAATATGAAATGTCATACCTGATGATTCTCATTGCCTTTCTTTGCACAAGGAGCAAGGTGCACGAATCCAAAGTTACTCCACTCAGTCACCATTCACGGAAGCCGAGGCCTGAAAAGTAGCATTTTATTTGTTTGCAAAATGTTCACACAGTTGCAGGCACAGACAGGAAGTCAAATCTGTATTATCCCTCAGCACAAAATGCCTGGACATGCTTGGCGAGTATAAAGCACATGAGACAGCAACGCCATAACGGCAACATTAAAACAGTATGAGGGAGAAGCTGTCAAGTGTGGCTGTCAACACCTCTATTTCAGCAGACATGACGAGCCCTTTAAACCTTGATGGATATAAATCAGGAGGCCGTTTTGAAACAACAGGGTTATATTCAAACCTTGTTGAAAGTGTGTGTGTGTCCACATAAACCCTGCCAGCATGGGACTCCCCCGAGGGCACACGCCGGCCTCCCGTTCCCATCTATGACTGCCAGGCAACAATTTAATATCTAATTCTTCTAATTGTGTCAAATAATCCCTCATTACTGCTAATTAAAATGTTTGGCCTTCCAACAAATTTATGCTTAACTTTGAGGAATTGTTTTTTTTTATTATTAGATTATTTATATACAGAAATCTGAGCTATGGGGAACAAATAAAGGAAAAAATATTCAGTTTTCTATCTAAGGGGGCCTTAAACGCCATAATTAAAACAGCTTATATACATATAACATACAGAAACCATGTGTTCCTAAACTGTTGTCTTAGTTCCAGTGATACATATGACCATATGGCAAACAGTGGAAAAATCTGGCAATACAATATATATCATGATACTGTGGTAACAATTCAATATATTGTGATATATTGCGACACTGTAACCAAGGCGATATATTGCGATTTGTTTTTTTTATTTAATGTTAGGAAAACTGCCCCAAGCTGTCTGTAAAGGGGAGACTCGTGGGTACCCATAGAACCCATTTTCATTAGCATCTTGAGGTCAGAGGTCAAAGAACCCCTGTGATAATCGCCATGCCAGTTTTTCCTCGACAAAATTCAGCGTAACTTTGGAGCGTTATTTATGCATGATTGGTACCAATTTTTTCTAGTTTCATATGATGCCAGGATCTTCACTCTAGCTTTAAATCTGACCCCGCTACAACCTCCGGGCCTGATGGTGAGATGTTTAATAGGTTGATTTAAAATCAATAGTGTTTTGGAGAATCAATATCACACAACATAATATCACAATACTCCTGTATTGATATTTTCTTACACCCCTACTTTTTTTATGAGGTATTAGTAGTAATAATTAACACAGTTTAATATGCATCATGAATTAAAGCCCCTGTGTATCTATGCCAGGCCAAACAGGTGAGCAAACTCTTTTTTCTGCTTATTAAAAGGTGAGTAAACTGAGTTTAAGTGGGTTTATCCAGCCCACTCCATCCCTAGTTAGGAAGGGAAATCAAGCACAACAACAAAACTTCCGTTCTTTCTCTAAATCTTCCGACCCTCTTTCACAAAATCTCCAGCCCCTTCATTCCTTTCACTCCAATGGGACTCTACGGAGAGCCCCTTTTGTGCTCCGCAGATCAGGCTGTGTCCACTACTCCCACTCCTTTCAATAGCGAGTAAGAGGACTGCTAAGGGCTGGAACGACAGTGTTACCCATGCAAGCAGAACATCCCTCTCTTTTTGTGCAGTGGGTTGGTGAGGGGGCAGCGGGAAGGATGCGGTCAGTCTGCTCCGGGATAATGGAGGGCTGGGCAGCTGCCTTTGGCACAACAAAGGGACTAGTCTCCTGTTAGGCCTGTTTACTTTAGTGTTGTTTCTATGCCGCCTGCGTGTCAGGCTACCTGAAAGGGCGGATGGATAAAAATGTGCGTGGGCCTTACAATTGAGACGTTTCAGCCACCAGCTTCCTCCGGCCCTGTCGGGTTTATTATAGGCCGAAAAAATACTACTTCATGACTTCATTTCTATTCCAGGTGTGCTCAGGCTATTTTCAAACCACATAGTTAGAGAATATAAAAGGAAAAAAGGTCATTTTTTTGTAGTTATATGAAAAAAACAGTGGTGGCTGGTGGAAATTTTTCTAGGTAGGGCTGTGCCACATACAATCAATTTCAGCAAACATCCCGGTATGATTTAATGCAAAAGGTATCAAAAACACATTACTACTTTTCAGTTAAATAATCAACAATTATTTTATTCCAACAGGAGCAGTAAAGAATGCTTAGAAAAACACAACAGTATAACATGTACTCAGTGGTGGAAAGTAACTAAGTACAAGTACTGTACTTAAGTACAATTTTGAGGTACTTGTACTTTCAATGTTCTGATACTTTCTACTTCTACTCCACTACATCTCAGAGGGAAATATTAGACTTTTTACTCCACTACATTGATTTAATAACTTAAAGTTACTTTACAGATTCAGATCATTAATACAAAATATAATCAACGAATAAATAATCTATTATTATAGATCAAACTACCCAGCTGTATATAAAGTAATTTAAATGAGCTCCACCTTTACCAGCTGCAACATTAAAGTGATGAATCAATAATTATAATCAATTATTTCAAATAACAATCCAGTCATCGATGTTTGACTCTTGATCCAATAACATGCGATTATATATAACTATTTTAGTGTGTAAATCTTCAGTGGTTTTGGGTGTATTTGTCTCAAAATGTTCTTTTATGTTTCTTTGGTTGATCGAAAAACGCGTAAATCTGTCCACTTTAAAGCTTTAATCATTCTGCAAAAGCTATAGTTGGTCAAGGTTTATTCATGCTAAAATGATGATAATTTAACAATGAAGAAACTTTGTTGCAAAGTGCTTTAAAAGACACTTTTTTGCAGAAAACGGTTCTCCAAAATCTCCCTTAAAAGTCAACATCGTCCATCTTTCCTCCTGCGTAAAAAGCCTCCTTGAGCTGAGCCTTTGATCCCTTTCATTTCACCCCTTTCTCCTTTACGCCAGATCTGTTATGCGCTAAAAATTCTTTAGTTTCCCATAGAAACGTGTCCTTTCCGCGGGGATATTGATGTTTTTTTCCTCGCAGGGGTTATGATATGGTGAATCACAATTTCAAAGCCCGGAGGGGACAATACTTGCATTCATGCTTGTTTTTTTTTTTTGGTGCCTTTTGTCGGGGTTTTGTCTCCGTTGTTCAAATCCTCATTTCTCAAATGAATACAAATATTTATTCTGTGAATGTCTGGCGCTCCAGTCACTTCGGATGCTTTTCAAACTCTTTAAGTCTTTTTGTCGCAGCAGCAGGTTGCAGCGTCCAAGACGCTCCAATGTGAGGACGCAGAGACAAGTGACTTTTTTTTTATTTGGCTTTACAGCACCTCACTTCATGGAAAAAGTTTATGCATGTATTAATAAGTCACCAAATGTCTTGCAAAACGCGCACAGTTTGGAGAAAATATTGATCCTTAAAGGTCCCATATTACAAAAAAGTCAGATTTTCATGTTTTTTTTATTTTAAAGCAGGCTTAAGTCCTATATAAATACTGTGAGAGTATCGAAACACTCAATCAACAGGGAAACACACACAGCCCATATTCAGAAACTGAGCCTTTGAAACAAGCTGTCAGGATTTCTGTCCATTTGTGATGTCACAAATATACAATATTTAGACAGATTTACACAGATTTAAACGTAAACATTCTAATTCCAGTTTATTTCCTGGTTGCAGTGTATGTTAATGACATCAACTGACAGGAAGTACACATGGACCCAGGCTGTTGCTTAGCAACGCAATTCTGTTGCAATTTTGTTGCAATTTTGTTGCAATTTTGTCGCAATTCCGTCGAAATGCGCTAAAACGAAGCGTTTAAGACAGACGGGTAAATACAGGCATATTCAGGCTGACATTATGAGGAAAATAAAGGCTTTTTTGAACATAACAGCATGCGAACATGTTCTAGTAGAAACACAAAATACAAGTATGATCCTGAAAATGAGCATAATATGGGACCTTTAATATTTCTCTATCACTTCCAAATCTGCTGGATCTTTCCTCTCTGCAAAAAATAATAAAATCTACAATTTGGACTCACTTATTCTAAGATACATTAGCACCCATGTTGTCGCCCATGTTTAGCAAATATTCCCCCTCCAGACATGGATCACAGATGCTAACTGAGGAGACTTGGCCACGGCTAAAAAAGCTTCAAATTCCTCCAGTGTGGGTATTAAATCGACACCCAGGCCTTTCTCAGCCCTCTCCTCCCTCTCCTTTCTGCGGGCTGACATGTCTGATAGACCACGCTTTTCTCTCTGTATTGTCGCCCTGTCATCTCAACAATGTACATCTTCGGGACACCAATTTCAGAGGCCTTTGATCTGCAGACCGAAAGGAACAAAGTTATGGAGAGGAGGAGATGATAGAGGAGGATTTTAGTCTCCCCCCCCTACCCCTCAGTCCCAGTTTGAAAAAGCAGAAAGACAGAAATTGATTAAAGGATAAATGCAACATTTGCAAGGACTCCCTCCACTGTCATCTCTGCAAAATGCATAATGACATACATATGCAAATTAACTACAATCATTTTTAAAAGACAGCCTACATATTAAATTCATTAAAATATTTAAACATCATACAGCTACTGTATGATAAAAGAAATAGCTCTTGTAAACTCACTATTGAGTGCAACAGCAGAGATTCTTAGAACTTCATCTACTGTTTCCACACCCTCATCTTCTTAAGGAAGTATAATAAGACTAATAAGTCTGTAATTAGATTGTGTTAAGAGGGGGAATATTACTGAGAAAGTGCCCTTAAGGCTGTCAGAGTCTACGTTTCAAATCTGCCTTAAACATTAATTATGATATTCCTCTCAAGTCTCGCGGGAGCTTTTACATTTGACACAGTCTGCGTTTTCACCCTCTGAGCTTCACCTCTGAGCCAAACTCTGTAAGAAGACGTGAGTGAGCACTTTAAAGGGTGCAAGAGCTCCTCTTTGGGGTAACACTCGTACCCCTGAAATGTGTCGGGGAGGCTGATGTTGCAGAGCTAAAGTAGTGTGTGTGCATTAGTGACAGTCTATTGGTGCCAAAATATTCCAAATTCACCTTTTGAAGGGCACTATCAATGGGATTTGAAGTGGCATATCACATCCTTAGAAGTCTGTTTAAGTCCTCTGGGGTCATGGGTTAAAAGTTAGACCAAAAGTTGACAAAACTGACTAAGTGGTAAATGGCAATACATGCCTTTAATGTGACAATCTTTAAGATTTCACTCCTGGTTGATGAAAAATTTCTATTTGAGTGAAAACAATAGAATTGTGCTTGGTGCTTAATCACCATTGTGTCCCCTCATTTGGCTATAGATAGAGACTTAACAGATATTTATTTAAATGAAAATCTTCGAGATTGTCACTTTAAAGTTGGAAAATTAGTAGTTACATGTTTTGATGTGTGTGAGTGTTTATAGACATGTTTTATTTGGGTTAGTTTACATATTTATTCTGTGGATCAGGGATTTTATTTCTGCTTAATTCAAGATTATAAGGCCTTTAATAATGAAACTTTAAGAAGGAGACTGGTCGGTGTAAATTTGTAGAAAGCCAAATGAATTAAGAAAGCATGTATTTGTATTATGGGTGTTAAGTTAAGTGCCTAGAAGTCTATGATTCAACTTTTTCACCATGGTCTAGTGTTAAAAAAGTTAACAAAAATTGCAATAAATCGTAATGTCGAATCACAATACTTAAAAATCGCAACATATATCGAATCGGCACCCTACTATCGAATCAGGAGATTGGTGTATCGTCCCAACCCTAATTTGTATGCATCTGGGACTTATCATCAACCTTTATCAGTCTAGCAATTTTGTTTTGGATGAGCCTCACTCTTGTGTTGTAGTACATTTACAGTAGAATCTCAAAGATAAAATGAACATCACATGTTCTTCACCATGACAATCATTTATATTATGTAAATCTATGCATGTATGAGCAAAATGTCAAAAAAACGCCAACACCCAGCAGTGTAATTATCATCATATAGAGCCATTTGATGAAGCTTTATGATGAAGAAAAGAGGGGGTTCTGCTGTCTCTGTCTTCTATGTCATCTCACACGCTGCCACTCGTGATAAATGAACACATTCCTGCTCCCCTATAGGCTGCGAGTAACGCCATCATGTCCCCCCTGTCATAAACAGCAGTCGTTTACTGCCTCCGTTAGTATTTCTATCGCTCCCAAGCAACTTTCCTGCAGTTTGCTGAGTGAGTGCTGAGAGTAAGTGCAACCTAGAAATACAGATACTGTGAAAACTGACAGAGTGTCAAAAGCCTGTTGGAAGGAGGGTCAGGCCCACTATGCTGTTGTTGCCTGCATCAAAATAACTCATCTAGTGATGCTGCACATATCTGCCTGCATGGATTTCTCTTGTAGGCGGATTTATTATATTTCAGATATCGACATGCATATTTCTTGCAAGGTTTTAAGCGTATTATAGTGTTAAATCTATGCGCTAAAATTCAAAACATATTCATAGATTTGGTATTGGGATGATTGACAAGTCTTGCATGGACTAAATAAATCAAAGTTATTGATGTTTTCTGATTTTACGTTGCATTTTTAGATTACTTTTTCTTTGCATTTCTAAATAATTAAAACAGAAAAAATACAAACTTGTTATAATCTTTATTAATACACTGTATTAAAGTTAATTTAGGGAAGTAGTTGAAAATTACTGACTGCACCTTTAAAGTGAATTTTAACAAAATGGTGTACTTTTAAAAAAAAATCTTAATTCAGAAGGATGCTAAAAAGCCAAATGTATTGATTTGTTGAAGGTTATGTTATTTATTATTATTGTTATTATTATTATTATTATTATTATTATTTTAGGGCTTGCCCACTAACTTTTATAGAAGATTATTTTAATTAAAAACTTATAAAATATACAACAAATATATATTGTTTTCAGAATTTGTATTTATTTAATTTCCATTGCCTTGTAATGACTGTGTAGTTCAGCCACCACATCATTATGCATGTAATATAGGCCATACAGTGTTTGTTTACAGTCGACTCGAGGGAAGAATGACAGAAAACCTGGAGGAATCCCACCTCCGAGAGCTCCACTGACCCGTGTGTCCATCCAGCAGAGATGTAGGTAGACCTATGCGGTGCCATGAATGGTAACAAGTTTATCCCTCCTGCAATATGAAGCATGTGCGTGTAGCAGCTTCACGGGGGCCCTTCAGTGTGTTTTAAACGTGTTTACAGCACACAGAAGCGAGGAATTAATCACCTATGTGGCCTGTTTCTGACACTTACAGCACATTTTTGCAGTTTTTAAACAATTTCTGCAACATTTTCTCTGTGCAATCTTTTCATTTCATCCTATTTAAACGTGTTTATAGCACACAGAAGCGAGGAATCACCTATGTGGCCTGTTTCTGACACTTGCAGCACATTTTGCCAGTTTTTTAAACAAATTCTGCAAGATTTTCTCTGTGCTATCTTTTCATTTCATCCTATTTAAACGTGTTTACAGCACACAGAAGCGAGGAATTAATCACCTATGTGGCCTGTTTCTGACACTTACAGCACATTTTTGCAGTTTTTAAACAATTTCTGCAACATTTTCTCTGTGCAATCTTTTCATTTCATCCTATTTAAACGTGTTTATAGCACACAGAAGCGAGGAATCACCTATGTGGCCTGTTCTGACACTTGCAGCACATTTTGGCAGTTTTTTAAACAATTTCTGCAAGATTTTCTCTGTGCCATCTTTTCATTTCATCCTATTTAAACGTGTTTATAGCACACAGAAGCGAGGAATCACCTGTGTGGCCTGTTCTGACACTTGCAGCACATTTTGGCAGTTTTTTAAACAATTTCTGCAAGATTTTCTCTGTGCCATCTTTTCATTTCATCCTATTTAAACATGTTTACAGCACACAGAAGCGAGGAATCACCTATGTGGCCTGTTTCTGACACTTGCAGCACATTTTGCCAGTTTTTTAAACAAATTCTGCAAGATTTTCTCTGTGCTATCTTTTCATTTCATCCTATTTAAACGTGTTTACAGCACACAGAAGCGAGGAATTAATCACCTATGTGGCCTTTTCTGACACTTGCAGCACAATTTTGGCAGTTTTTTAAACAATTTCTGTAAGAGTTTCTCTGTGACATCTTTTCATTTCATCCTATAAGCAGATCTCCCCAAAAAAAAGTTTACAAACACCTATATGACTACCCTCTCTCTCTCTCTGCAGCCCAGTCTGTCTGCAGAACATCCATCCGCTCAATAGAGGACGTGTCACTGCAGCGCATGTCCCCTCACAAAAGACAATTGTGATTTAGACAAACATTGGGGGGAAAACATAAAGGCAAAGGTCAAGTCCTCTTTCAGTTCAAGTGTGCTCCGATTCACCTACAACACAACAGGGACAAAGAGTTGCAGCTACCTCCGTTTTCTAAAGGGGATGTGATTACCAGCTTTATGGCTGCAGGAAGAGGAGGAGGAGGAGGAGGAGGAGGAAGATGCTCAACCTGATTCAGATGAAATTAAGAGGAAGAGTATTCTCTCCACAAATCAGCAGCAGGACTCCCACATCCCTCCCTCCTCTCCTCCTCACCTCCTCACACCACACCAACACACAGAAAGAGAATTCCTGCTATAATAAACATATTATTATTATTATCATTATTCTAATTATCATGCTAAAAAAAAGATGCATTTTCTACAATTTAAGCATTGGGCCTTGCATGTTTTTTGTTTTTTTTGTATTATTATTGCAAGTTCAATTATTTCTAGAACAGAGGGATTAGAAGAATAAGTAGTGTTAATTGCGCGGCAGGTATAACGAGCAGGTCTAATCCCTCTTCCCCCCTCTTTGTATTGAGTTTTTGTGGGCTTAATGAGTGGCAGGTAGGGCTGCTTCCTGCTTTCTCACATGCTCAAATAGGCCTCTCACTGCTTGCCGTCCTGGACCCTGGCTGTGTACAGGAAACAATTGATTTTGAGCATAAAGTTAATTATGCCTAGAAATTAGACAGCCTTAGCGTCGTGTGAGGACTTAGAGGTTTGATTTCCTGACAGCTCTTAACGCTCCTCTAACATATCATTCATGCGTTTTTTTTATACTATATGTGCAATAATGTGTGAGGGGAAAACTCTTACCTTGTCTGCTCCATGCACTGCTTATGTTAGCATTTCCTTTAGAATAAAAAAAAATGTTGCTCTACCAGTTTTATCCAGCCTTTTTTAATGGTGAGGAATAAATCCTTTGGGCTTGGTTCTGCAGCTTGGTCTGAGTAGTTTCCTAGGCTACACACAAATCAGTATTATGAAGATAGCCTGAGCTCAAAGAATGTCGCAGTGGTCGACTTATTATTGGGAAGCAAGAAAAAAATCTTATTGAAACTTTCCCTTTTGATGAATTAACTCATGGACAAGGAGGATAAGCCGCCTTCTGCGCTGAAGTAGGAATAATTTAAAAGAAAAAGTCCTGCTTTGTGTTTCTTTTGGACAGAATCAAGTGCCTTTAATTCTGTTTTTTAAAAGACTCTTCCAAAGTAAAATATATTTTTACACAGAATTAATGCGTAAAAAGTTTATTATGGTGCCTATAATAAAGTTGTCCTGGACAGATAAAGACCCACTGACCTCTCTGAGAGGGACTTTAGCCTACATATGGTTTACACGTCAAAATGAAATTGCCAGCAGCTGAAAGGTTTTTTTTTTTCTTTAATTCTATTACCGGACGTGGGCTCGCTTTGTTTCAATACTGTCGTATCAAAATGATTGACAAAGTAATAAACGCGTCATGCTGCTGCATCTGATTATGCCGAGGCATTTGCATTGGACATTGAGGGGGAATATGACAACCTTGACACGCTGGGGATTTGCTCTGTCAAATAAACACGTCTCACGAGGATCTATATTGTTGCGCGATGACAATACCTCCCATTCATTGAATTTCAAAAAAAAAAATTCAAGTTCGTATATATATATATATTTTTTTTGATCATTTAGTGTATGAGTAAAAGTCAATTTTTGGTTTAATATGTACTGCATGTTGTCCAAAAAGCGTTCCACTGTATGTTTCGTACAACATGTTCTCACATTTCCAGCTAAAGTCAGGCATCATCTCTTTAATACTAATTCATTTGATATGCACATGCCTATAAGGATGAAAACATGCATTTACTTATTTATGTTAAACCACAGCTCCAAAGTGTTTAAATGTTGTCCAGTTTGAAGCCCAGTTTATTTTGGCCTCATGTTGTGCAGAAGCAGTATTTCTACTTCGCATATCTGGTGGTGATGGTAGTATTGGTACCGAGTTGTTGCCAAAAAAAATGACAGTGGAGGACTTGATTAGAGTTTTCAAAGAAAAAATAATAAGAACGAATGAATAAATAAATGCTTGGTCCAGACATTTTAATAATTAATATCTCCCTCCTCCTCTTCCTCTTTCTCTCTTTCTTCAGGTTCAGTCCTTAAACTGCCTCTTGAATGTTGTAGTGGTCACACAAGCTGCATGCACTGCAAAAATAATATAATTTTTTTTTTAAAATCATTCATTATTTAATTTTTCTTACAGGAAGTGGGAAAATATCCAAGTGGGTTAATTTAAAAACACTTCAAACTTGCGCCAAAAAAAATATTTCGTTTATTTCTTTTTTTTAATAAATACTATTTTGGTTTTTTTTTGTGATTTTTATTATTTTATTTAGATTATTTCATTTTTTTTACGCAGTGTAATTCATGAAAAAAAAATTACACTTTTTTTTTTTTTTTTTTACATTTAATACTTTTTTTACACAGGCTACTGGCGTTATAGATGAAGGCCATTTATATCCCATGGCGTGCCCACCTCCAGCAGGTGATCCTGATGTCGTAACGTGTCAGCGGTGGCCTGACATAAGTATAATAATAGTTAATAGAGCGTGATAGAGAGAATGGTATTAAAACCTAACAAAGATGTGTCAAAAGCAAAAAAAAAAAAAAAAAAGTCTACGTCTTCATTAGCTCCATCTCCAAGGACCGTCGAACATTTCATTAGTTTGTAATTTATGAATGTTTGACAAATATGAAAGAGTATGTAAATATGAGGGGGCATAATGTGTTTCCTGCGGGAGATGGCGAAATGACCCAAAGTCTCCGATACTGCTACACTGATCACGTGCATTATGTTCATGCTCAAACTGTGCGTTTGCTTTTCTGTTCTGCAACATATTTCCCATCTGACGGGTGAAATAGTGCAGATAAACCAATGATTCATAATGCTGGCAGCATTTGCATCTCCTAATATGTGTTATTTTGATATATGATGATATACTGTCGCTTTTTATCGAGTGTATAAACGCACTTGTGCCATTATGGCATGGGCTAAATCAGTAGGAGGGTTTTTTTTTGTGTGTGTCCTAAAACGGTTCATTTCCTTGTTTGTGAACCACTTCCAGATCATATTTTATTTTTTATTTCAGCAGCACATCTCAACTTCTCAAGTAGTGGTAGTGCTGAAACTTGAAGCATGAGGCCTCTGGAACATTTTCTGTCTTTTGCAGAATTTAATATTTTTGTTGGATCTCCACGAAGCACACCTGTTCACTGCTTTTGTCAGATACTCTCTCTGTCAGATCACACAGAGGTCAGCAGCCAGAAGATGATGAATTCAAGTTATGATAAATTACTGTACTTAATCGCCAAAGGGCAAGTCCTCAAATCCACAATCATTTATTCTGCGTGATGCATGGCCCACTTTTAGGAACCTGAAGCTTGCCTATATATACAGGAGCCTAATATTTTTAAATCTTAGATTCTTTTGTGTGTTATCATGCAAAATAATGAGAATATATTATTTTTTTAAATTACTACAAATGTGCAGGAAGAAGTGCACCATCAGATTACTGTTTACTGTGCTTTTTTTTTTTTAATTCTCCATAATTTCCTTGCTCTTGCACATGTCTGAATACATCCCAACAATATTTAGATGTATATGTTTTGCTCCATTTTGCAGCAACAAGTTCTTCTGCATACATGCAACCCTTTTGCATTAATGAAGGAAGAGGAACCTGCAGCTTGCCTATATATACATGAGCCTAATATTTTGAAATATTAGATTCTTTAGTGTGTTATCATGCAAAATAATGAGAAATATATGTTTTAAAATTACTACAAATGTGCAGAAAGAAGTGCACCATCAGATTACTGTTTACTGTGCTTTTTTTTTTTTAATTCCCCATAATTTCCTTGCTCTTGCACATGTCTGAATAGATTCCAACAATATTTAGATGTATATGTTTTGCTCCAGTTTGCAGCAACAAGTTCTTTCTGCACACGTGCAACCTTTTTTGCATTAATGAAGGAAGTCATCATAGCTCTTTGCTAACTAGATAGACTGCGAGATCAAATGAGAGCAGGAGATCTGGAGGATCAAAAGAGCCCAAATAAAGCGGGTTGCTGATTCATTCATGCAGCTGCATTGAGAGCAAGGCCAACAGGCGTATCATACAGTGAAAGGGAGCTGCTATTCAGAGTGCAGGTGTGAAGTATGTGGCACATTCTGCCATATAATGTGGAGGTTGTTAGAAATCCATGTTTGGGCCTATATAAGGGCTGCTAGGGGTCTGATTCGCATCTATGGAAGTAAAATAACTTCCTGAAATCTGTGGATGATGGTAATCCTAAAGCCTTGGGAGGTTGTATGAGGTATTACTGGCACTAGATAGTGACTTATGTGAGGTTTGCCTGCCATATACAAAAGCTACCGCAGGGGTGTAGCTTTAAACCTGCCTCAACTCTGCTTGCTCACCTTTTTTATAAGCGGAATACAGTTAATTTAGCTTTAAAGGTTGTCATAAATCTTTTATGACGGAAGCTCGAGGTAGCCTATACATCACAGCCACGTGGATCCATGTAAATCCCCCCTCGGAAACTATAACCATGGACGTTATCAGAATAAAATATTCAATATTCATGACAAGCTTTATGGCTATACTTAACTTGTGGGTTGGCTTAGTTTGACCTCACACATGCACACTCGATCAAAGTCTGAGAAATTAAGTGTAATGCTCCTTTAAGAAGAAATAATCCTGCAATAATGTAGATGATGAAAACTGTAACTAGGGGAGATTTGTATAGCTTTATTTAATACTAGGGGTGTAAGAAAATATAAAAAAAATCGAGTATTGCAAAATTATGTTTTGTGATACTGTACCAAACACTATCAATTTTTAATTAATAGTTTACATGCAAAGATTAACTCATTTAATACTTTATTGTATGTGCAAAGAGATGCATCCACTCAGTGTATGTGTCCTCTCAAAGTAGTGCTACGATGTTGGGTGATAAATGCAAATGCAGATCTGATTGCATAAAAAAATAAACTTTTTTTTTAAATTCAGATTTTAAGCATATGGTGGCATGTTTTTCATAGGACAGTTTTTCTAAAATTAGATTTAAAAAAAAAAAATCGCAATTATCACAATATATTGAATCGTAACCCTTGTATCACGATAAGTATCATATCGCCAGATTCTCACCAATACATCGCCCTATTTAATACGTCAAAACTCTATTTATTGACTATAACAAAATTGAAAAAAATCAATGCATCTTATTCCAACTCTATTGTAACATCTCTGTCCTGACTATAATAAATAGAAAAAAATCAATGCATCTTATTCCATCTCTATTATAACATATCTGTTCTGACTATAATAAATAGAAAAAAATCAATGCATCTTATTCCATCTCTATTATAACATCTCTGTTCTGACTATAATAAATAGAAAAAAATCAATGCATCTTATTCCATCTCTATTATAACATATCTGTTCTGACTATAATAAATAGAAAAAAATCAATGCATCTTATTCCATCTCTATTATAACATATCTGTTCTGACTATAATAAATAGAAAAAAATCAATGCATCTTATTCCATCTCTATTATAACATATCTGTTCTGACTATAATAAATAGAAAAAAATCAATGCATCTTATTCCATCTCTATTATAACATCTCTGTCCTGACTATAATAAATAAAAAAAATCAATGCATCTTATTCCAGCTCTATTATAACATATCTGTTCTGACTATAATAAATAGAAAAATCAATGCATCTTATTCCATCTCTATTATAACATATCTGTTCTGACTATAATAAATAGAAAAAAATCAATGCATCTTATTCCATCTCTATTATAACATATCTGTTCTGACTATAATAAATAGAAAAAAATCAATGCATCTTATTCCATCTCTATTATAACATATCTGTTCTGACTATAATAAATAGAAAAAAATCAATGCATCTTATTCCATCTCTATTATAACATCTCTGTCCTGACTATAATAAATAAAAAAAATCAATGCATCTTATTCCAGCTCTATTATAACATATCTGTTCTGACTATAATAAATAGAAAAATCAATGCATCTTATTCCAGCTCTATTATAACATCTCTGTCCTGACTATAATAAATAGAAAAATCAATGCATCTTATTCCATCTCTATTATAACATCTCTATCCTGTTTTTCCGGTCTGTTTCTGGTGGGTCTATTGCACCTGTCCCTCTGCCTTTCTCTTTATATCCCGTGCCAATTTCGGCCACTTCATCCCTGATAATTATGACCTGGGTTGGTGTTGGAGGTGCTGGTGGTGGTGGTGGTGTTGGAGCATGGGGTGGGCGTGGAGGAAAGGGAGGGAGTGATGAGGGTGGTGTGGAGAGGAGGGGTGAGGCTTTTACTCCTAGACTGCTAATCCCCCTATTAAAAGGGTTTTGTTCAATAATGCCGGACAGTTTCCGGAAGTAGGATTACCGCCTCCATTATTTTACAAAGAAATGATATTTCACACTCAAATGAGCCTTAGGACGCAGCAGAGGTGGTGAGAGAGAGGGCCTTGTGCAAGGAGTGAAATGGATTTTTTTTGTTGCACTTTGGAAGTTCAAAAACCTCCCCTTATTTATTTATTTTTCCACAATTTATTCTATAATTAATGTGTATATTTCCTGTGAAACTGCAACAAATGAGGATGCAGCAGAGGTGGTGAGAGGGCATCGTGCAAGGAGTGAAATGGATTCATTTTCTTTTTTTTTGTTGCACTTTGGAAGTTCAAAACCTCACCCCTATTTATTTATTTTTTTCACAATTTATTCTATAATTAATGTGTATATTTCCTGTGAAACTGCAAAGTTTTTTTTCGGTTTCCTGTTCAAGTGGAAGCTCTCTCTCTCTCTCTCTCTTTCGCTCACACACACACACACACACCTGTTCTTGATTCTTGACCCCAGAGCTGCTATCAGATCAGAGGTTGTCGCTCAGCTGAAGGTGGGGAAAAAAACATGAGTGAACCCAACAGGATCAGTTGTTAAAGATCCTCTCTTACACTTCCAAACTGCCTGGTGGTATCCAGTGTCTTTTACAATAAAAGCAAAACAGTCGTCACATGTTATCTCCCTCTGTGGTTACAAGCACGCCAACAAACTCAAAACCTTCTACTTGTGCCATGCAGCTTCGTTTTCTAAATTGAAGACAGGGTGTTTATATTTGGGTAAAAGTCATAAATTATTAGCCTTAAAGGTCACTAAACTGTTGCAGAGCAGTCCTGCTGCACTGGTGCGTGATTTTATTCCTCTTTGTGAAATGAATTCAAGGTCCTTTTTTTGTTCTTCTTTGATCTGTGCTTTGCAGTAAAAGATCAAATTCAGATTGGCTTTAAAAAAAAAAAAAAAAAAAAATGACTCGTGTTTTAACTCCCTCTCTTCTTTTTTTTTTTTCTAACGAAACAACTCTTTAAACTGCAGCCTATCCTTCACTTTGAGCGCTGAATGGAAAATGTTTTTACGCGACTCAGTTAGTTCTTGTCCGTTTTGACGACTGGAACTAAAAGCTTTAGACGGGCCCAATAGAGAGGAGCCCAATAGAGAGGAGCCCAACAAATCGGTGACAAAAGGCTTTCCGTGTCATCAACGTCGTTCAGACGACCTAGAAGAATCCCTCTGATATCAACTTCCACTTCAAAGACTCCCACTTTCAATTGAGATCCAACTATCTTGTTGTTTTTTCCCCCCTCCTCCTCCTTTTCCTTTTTCTTTTTACGCACAAGAGCTGGTGCCAAAAGAGGCATCATCATCTTCTTCTGTTTGGTTGGTTTTATTCTTTTCTTTTGAGCTTTGGGCCTCAAACTGTCATGCACTTAACTAAACTCTATAAACGTATCAGAGAGTTGTAGCTGTGTTTGTTTCCACCCACTTCTCCATGCGTTAGGAAGTCGAGGCCGAGAGTAAAAAATGTGCGCCTCAGCCAAAAAGTTTTCCCAGCACAACAGAGCTGCTCAGCTTCCTGCACTGTTAAGAATTTCCCAGTAAAATAGCAGTAAAGAACTGGCAGCAGGGTTGCCTTTATGTTACTGTAAAATTAACATTATAATAATGTCGCTGAAATTTACAGCTTTGTACTGTTAATGAAAAATAGTGTTGTTTTTTTTATTAATTTCACAGTATTTTACAGTTAATTTACTGTTTAAAGATACATTATATAGCTGTTTTTCACCTTTCTTTTACATTATCTTACTGATTTGTTTTAATGCACTATTTATTTTTTACATACATTTTGATAAACATTATTTTTTTGCCTAGATGAATAGACTTAGCAGGTTACAGACATAGTCACACTAAATACAATTAAAGGCACTTTGTTAGGAAAAAGGCTATAATAGACTTGTTGACACTTTTCCCAAAATGTCTGTCTATAGCTGGCTACAAGCACAGAATGCAAACCATAACAACATGTGAGTGAAGAACAATAAAGCTAATTCACTGATTTTACAATCATGTACAATGTACAAGCCTCACATGAGCAGATCAGGTCCCAGAATTAAAAAAAATACTGCATGACACTGTTACTGATGATACTTTAGACAGTTGATCAGCAGTAAAGTGATGTTTTTTAAGAATGCATTATAGTTCAGTTAAAAAACAGCCTATAATTTAACAGGTTTTCTTTTGTATTAACAGTAAAGCACTGTTTTTAGCAATAACAGGTTAATACTGTTGAAATCCTGCTGTAAATTAACAGTTTACAGTGTATGCATGTTTTCACTCCTCTTCAAGCACATTTTTATTTTAAACTATTGAGAAAAAAAAAATAATGAATTTAAAAGTTAACTTTGTAGTTAACATTATAGGCAGCCAAGCTTTTTATGGTGCATGTACAGCAGAGCCTAGAATATGATTATGGTTAAATTTACCCATTCAACTTTGCAGTGCAAGTCTATTATGGTGTGGGACAACTGCGTTTTAGCGGCTTCTCCTTTGATTGTCGTAAAGTAGGCCTGGAGCAAAAGAATATATTTTTCTTCTTTATACTGCCCTCGTCTGCAATATAAAGGACATAGATTACCGTTTCCTACCCCATGGGAAGCAAATATTACATTCTTTAGAGCAGGGCTTTTCAGTCTGCGGACTTGGCCCCCATATCATTTGAGTTTGACTCGGCTATTGCTATAGAAATCTTAATTCACCATGAGGATTCACCGTCGTGCAAAAAAAATGGCTCTTTTGTACAAAATAGTCTTTGAAGTCTGGATCAGAATATTGTAGCCCTTCATCAGAGACTCTGTATGTCTGCGTCAACCACATCAGCTCAGCTCAGAAAGTAAGACTTGCACACTTAAAATAACATATTTAAATGTATCGTTAAGGACCTTTCATTACATTTTATTGCTTTGAGTTCTCCTTGAATTAGATAAGTAGGCGTGGATGTGTTTTTTTTCCTACAAAGCTGTGCGTAAAAAGAGGCAACATTTGTATGGAAATATTATATTTAAAGACATAAACAAGACATATTTTTTTCCCAGAAAAACTTTTTTAAGATGACTAAATAGACTCCGAATGGCTCAGCAAGAGTTTTCCACTTTAGTCATACAAGATTTATTCAAAATACTCACAAATTACAAGGCAATTCGGTTACGCATTTTGAGTGCCGCTCGATTTCAGATATTCAAAAAAAAAAAAATAAAGAAAAAAAAAAAAATATCGACGACAAAGATACAAAATCACAAAATGCCCCACTTTGATAAAACATTTATAATTTCACGGTCGTATATCAAATACTGCAGGCTTTATGAAACAACTGACCCTCTGCACAAATGAAAAAAAAAACAATGCTGTAAACATAAAATGTACAAATAACTGCAGTAAGAAACTGCTCTTGGACACAGATCCTTACAAAAACTATCAACATCAACACATCGAAAAACTTACAAAATTTACAAATGTACACTGTTTGTCCTAATAATTGAAAACATGCACTTTGGTTCGATAATACAAAAAATATCAGATTGAAAAATAAATTAAAAACATATTGAAGTCAAAAACTCGAATTTACAAAATAATTTTACACCAACATGCCTATAAGCCTACAATAAAGTACCACATAGTCTAACGGATTTACACGACACTCTCTCTCTCCACAAGTGGGCCGTATAGTGTAGGCACTGAGCCAACCATTTTCAATAGCTTGAGGTTTGAAAATATATTTTATTTTGCCTGGAAATTAGCACGTCTTTAAAGTTGTGCACGTTTTGCAAGTTTTGCACGTTTTGCAATGTGGTTTTTGACGCGTCTCTTGGCTCTGGGTGTCTTGTTTGGTGGGCTCATCCAGAAGTGGACCAGTGGGCCTTTCACATGGCACATATAGAGGCACCCAAGCCAAACCATTTTCAATAGCTTGAGGTTTGAAAATATATTCTTTTTTTTTTATTTTGCCTGGAAATTAGCACGTCTTTAAAGTTTTGCACGTTTTGCAATGTGGTTTTGACGCGTCTCTTGGCTCTGGGTGTCTTGTTTGGTGGGCTCATCCAGAAGTGGGCCTCTCACAGGCACATATATAGGCACCAAACCATTTTTAATAGTTATAGGCTCTTGAAATGTGTCACTTTCTGACTTCTGTTGGATTAAAACGCGTCCCTCGGTTCTTGGTTTCTGTAAGGTGGCTCATCTGTGGGGTCTGGTGTGGATGGCCCACTGGGTGGTGTCTGGGCACCACTGGCACCTGAACTGTGGCACACGTACCATTCACTTAGATTCGCAGGCTGGGAGGCTCCAACCGGCTCCGACAGCACCGAGGAACCGGTGCCTCCTGGCTCTCGGCCCAGGTCTGAGGAGGGGGACACCAGGGACGGGGTGGAGGACTCGTACCCTGAGCTGGGAGGTGGAGACTTGCAGTGCACCTTCATGTGTTTCCTCAGGGAGCTGGGGTGCGTGTAGGACTTATCGCAGCCTCGCACTTTGCAGTTGTAGGGCTTATCGCTGGTGTGGACGTGGGAGTGCTTTTTCCGGTCGCTGCTGTTGGCGAAGCGTCTGTCGCAGCCGTCAAACTCACATTTGAAGGGCTTCTCACCTGTTAACAGCGATGGTGACACGTTAGAAATAGAAATAAAACAATAAATTTCACATTTTAAAAACTTGATAAATAACAATCACCCTATAAAGCATCATGATATTTATTTAACTATTTATTTATTTTAAAAAATTCCAACTTCTAACAGTACTTGAGACAAATATCTAATGTTTAAACAATGAAGGTAATTCCACTTTATGGGCATATGGGCTTAAAATAAGTTAAGCAAGAAGCATCCAACTATCTGTGACCCAACCCAAAAATAATAACAAAAAATAAAATTAAATCAATAAAATTCACATTTTAAAAACTTGATAAATAACGTTCACCCTATGAAGCATCATGATATTTATTCAACTATTTATTTTATGAGAATATTTTTCCAACTTCTAAAAGTACTTGAGACAAATCTCTAATGTTTAAACAATGAAGGTAACTCCACTTTATGAGCATACATGAGCTTATAATAACCTAAGCAAGAAGTATCCAACATATCTGTGACCCAGCCCAAAAATAATAATAAAAAATAAAATAAAATAATAATAATACAAAAATAACGTTAAAATATAAATAAATAAATTTCACATTTTAAAAAACTTGATAAATAACGTTCACCCTATAAGGCATCATGATATTTATTTAAATATTTATTTTATGAGAATATTTTTCCAACTTGTTTATTGTTTATTTGTTTTACACAATTTAAGACTATATAACATAACAAAAAAATAAATGAATAATTTACAGTGCAGGAAGAGGCAAAAAACCCACTGGGTTTATCTGAAGCCTCCACCTAGAGACACGATTAATTTAATGAAATAATATATTACATAATAGTGATAACAAACAATTAGCAACTTACAACTTCTAACAGTACTTGAGACAAATCTCTAATGTTTAAACAATGTGGGTAACCCCACTTTATGAGCATACATGAGCTTAACATTAAGCAAGAAGCATCCAACTATCTATGACCCAGCCCAAAAATAATAATACAAATTAAAATAAAATAATATTAATAAAAAACAATAAAAGCTGGTATAATTACAGCCACTTTAATTATTTATTTTTTAATTTTTCAAATATAATTTTATATATTATGCATTGTGTAAATACCCTTTTCCCCCCTACACTTTAAAAAAGTGTGCCTACTTGGACAGACATGAGTCTCAGTCTGGTGTAAACAGGAGGGCTGAACCCCCACTGTCCTGGGTCTATACCTGGCGTCTACATGCATCAAGGCATACGTCAAAACAGACAAGCTATGAGCACAGACATAGCAGGCCCAAAACCAACTGAAAAATAATGATAAATGAAAGTATAGCCACAGCCAGGCTTCACCCACTGTGTGTGCTTAAAGCAAGCCTGTCTTGCTATTTGAAATCCTGCTTCTGGACTGGCTCTAATTCTTGCGTCTTAATAATAACAAGTATTTCTACCTGATTATGACAGGGCAAAAAAAAAAAGACAGTCTGAATAAATTACACGGAAATCATCCACTGCTGATTTTTCTCCTCCGATTAAAGCTTTTGAGAATATGTAATTGCCTCTGTCTAATTACACTTGCGGGTTGAATATCAATTTGACCTTCAGCTGTTGGGTTGAGAGAGCCAATCAAGGATATTAGTGTAGTACAAGAAACCGTCGAGGAACAGACCCCAGGGGCAGCCCCAGTCATAACCACACTTTCGGATAGGTTTTAAACATGATACCAAAGACCAGGCCCCTTGGGAGTCAACACACAGAAATAATTTAACAGATTTGTACTTAGGTAATGTGAGCAAATTATATGAATAATACATAGGGGTGCAGAAATGGAGCAGAGGGGGGAGAGTGCCATGCAGCCACCGAGAAATAGGAATGTAAGTCATTGTATTCAAGTCTGACTCAACATTTCGAGGCCCCTTTTTCTCCTCCTCACTGGCTCCACAGAGGCAAGCAGCCATGTTATATGTTTTTAAAGTTGAATCAGAGCTGCTGCTGCTGCTGCTTCGAGCTGCGTTGCACACACACAAGTCAGATGCAGTCAGCTCTGCCAACCTGTTGGTGAATTATTTCAGCCGTCTGCACTTGTCAACTTGTTGCTTTGGCTAAAGGCTATCAAGAGCTGATCATTCCAAGAGTATTATTTCACCATGCATACATGTCATATCACTCTGGAGAATACAGCTAATGTAAGGCTTCAAATACTCCAACACATATATGCAAAATAAAACTACCCCCTCCTTTCTAGCTTTAAAATGCAATCCAACTATTATTTGTATTATTGATTGGAATAAAGGAGCATGCATAAGAGCAACAAGTGGCTGAAATAAAAAAAGCAAAACATCATCATATCACTGAATGTGAATATATACACCTTTCCAACTTGCTGCCAGTCATGTGTGCCATTGCACTAAACTACATGGACAAGACCTGACGTGGGCCTCACTTCTTTGTGCTGTGGTGTAAACAAGAGGTTGAACCGTCAAAACGCCTGAGTGAGCTGTATACCATAATCCCAAAGCTCAACCTTTTTTGCAAAAACTTGCAAGCACTGATGCACCTCATATAACAAACAGGTGGGCATGTATAGCTGTTGCTTGCTGATGTATCAGCAGCAGGTTGATTAATTACCCATCAGAGAATATTTTAAATGCTTAGGAAATTAAAGAAAATAGAATCAAAAATCATATCTGAAAATTATGCAAAACATCACTTCACTTGCAATGCCTCGATTTCAACATACTCCTGCTGGTTTACAAAGCACTAAATGTGTTTAGGGTCAAAGTACATTTCAGATCTTCTGCTATGTTATGAACCATCCAGACCTCTCAGGTCATCTGGATCAGGACTGCTTAGTGTCCCCAGAGTCAGAACTAAACATGCAGAAGAAGCAGCGTTCAGTTTTTATGCACCAAATATTTGGAACAAGCTCCCAGAAAACTGCAGGACCAACTCCAACTCTTTTAAATCAAAGCTTAAAACTTTCCTGTTTGCTGCTGCCTTTTATTAAACCAGATAATGATCTTATACTGCACTAGAGCTTTTACTCTTGTGTGTTATACTCTATTTTAGCTTCTAATCTAGCTTTTATTTTTACCTTGTTTTTATTTTCTAATCTTTAATGTTTTTATAACTGTTTTAATTATGTCTTAATGTTCTTTTGCACTTTGTCGCAATGTTCTTGAATGTTTATGTAAAGCACTTTGAATTGCCCTGTTGCTGAAATGTGCTCTACAAATAAAGCTGCCTTGTCTCTATTTTAATTTGCAGCTTTGCAATTTTATTTTTCATATTATAGAACATTTTTTTTCAACATTTCCCTATTATGAATATATATAGCCACTGACCTGTGTGCGTCCTTTTGTGAATCTTAAGGTTCTCGGATCTTGCAAACACTTTCCCACAGCCAGGGAACGGGCACGGAAATGGTTTCTCCCCGGTGTGCACTCGGATGTGATTCACAAGTTTGTACTTGGCTTTAAACGGTTTGCCTTCTCTCGGACACTCTTCCCAAAAACAGATATGGTTCGCCTGCTCCGGTCCTCCGACGTGCTCCACCGTCACATGCGTTACCAACTCGTGCATGGTGCTGTAAGTTTTGGAGCAAAGTTTCTTCGGCGACAGCTCCGGCTCCAGCCACTTGCAGATCAACTCTTGCTTTATCGGCTGCCTCATGTAGCGGAAAAAGGCACCGGCTCCGTGGTGGTGGTGATGAGGGTGGTGAGCGCTCAGATTCATGTTCAGATTCAGACCACCGTAGCCGGAGAACGGATCAGCCCTGGAGCTTGCCACTTGACTCAAGTGATGATCAGACCTAACGTACATTTCTCCAGGTAGTCCTAACCTTATTTGTCCATTCAACGCTTGGCCACCTGGTGATGAAGAAGCCTGGTCGTGGTGCAGTCCGGAGAAGAGGTTCCCATGCGCATCAGGGTGGTGGTGATGACCATAGTGTCCAGGATAGCTACCTGTTGTTGAGACAAACATTCCGTGGTGAGAGGCTGAACCAGCACCAGCACCAGCACCAACACCAGCAGTCTGGTCCTGCAGCACTGGCATGGCTTGAGCTGTCAGATCTCTCCGGATGAGGAAATCCCTACCTGCGGATAAAGCCTGGGCCGTGTGAGACATGGAATAAGGGACCGATGATGTCGCCTGAACCGGGCCAAAAGCTCCCGTTTGACTGGAGACCACTTCGCTGTGGCCTGCCATGTGATGATGGTGGTGATGGTGGTGGGGATAATGATGGGCTGGGCTGATTTTGAGGGCCGCGGAGTGCCCCATGTGTTCTGGCCCGAATGGACTCGGCCCCAGGCGGGGTTCCGCAGTAATCTCCCCAGGGTGCTGGTGAGCCATTGAGTGTGGATGGCTGCTGAACCCCGGGAAGCCTGTCACGCTCTGAGGGGTATGGTGGTGATGATGGTGATGGTGGTGAGCCCCTGCCAAGTCAACTAATCTCAGCGCCGTGTTCCGTTTGGAAAACGTAGGGTCCATCACGGGGCTTCCCAATGCATCCACGCTCATTACTTTTTTTTCCTAATTTTAGAATAACTTTTGACAGCAGGCAAAATAATAATGATGATGACAAATATATTTTTTTAATCGCAATGAAAAAAAATTTAAAAAAAAAATGTTATAAAGTTAAGTCTATATCTGCAGACTACATGGAATCCCCATTCGGTTGAGAGAGGCAGCAGCAGGACGCTTTGATACTGAATAGAGATTCATGGTAGGCGCTGCAGCCCGTGGAGCTAAACAATCACCCTGCGCTCTAATTGGTCAGAGCTCGGTGATTGACGTCACCAGTGACAGTTTTTCCAACGTGAAGAAAAATGTCTTAGTGACAGCAAAGCAGCCCAGCAGCGCATGCGCAGTGCCCTGAGGCAGAAAAAAAATAGTTGTTATGCAAAAGGTTATTGTACAATAAAAGTCCTAAAAAAAAAAGTTGATCCAGATATACAGTCGCCTTTTCTTTTTGTGTGGCAGCGGACACAAAAAGCTGCAGCGGCTATGAAACAGCAATTTGATTCTGCAATTACAAAACAGACCGCCTCGCAAGTGCATGCATATTGCCCAGTATAAAAAGTTGTAAAGGATCATAAATAATGCAGTGATATCTTCATTTTTGCAATGCGCAACTTGTGAAAGGACAACTTTACGCACAAATTACGCACAACTTTTACGCACGTAAAAAAAGGTCGGCGTCAAAAGAAAAACTCCACGTGGGAGTTTTAAAATAGTCCCGGAGTACATACCATTAATATGCGCTTTGATAAATACCCATATTTACATATCCAGCCGTACTATACAGCGTTGACTCGGTGCTCTGCTCGGTGGGATCCGTGTGTGGAGTGAGTGTGAATCAGGCGAGCTGCGGCCATTGTCCCGAGGGGGGGAAAAATGTAATGGACGGGACCTGTTGTTATGATCCGGGGTAATTTTGCTTTAGACCCAGGACGGCAGCAGATGAGGGTCACAGGAGGTGGTGCCGTTGCAGACTTAAAGTCCAAAATAAAACGTGTGTAAGTATCGGTTACTACAATATAATCCTACCGAGTGTAATATTTAGTGATTATTTTCTGCTTTTTGTTTGAATCAGAATCAGAATTAGAATTAGAATCAGAATCAGAATCAGAATCAGAATCAGAATGGTGTTTATTGCCAGGTGTAAGAGGTATACACCAGGAATTTGCTTTGGTTTTGTTGGTGCAAGTCAAACAGTATATAATAACAAAAGAATAGATAAAAACGTTAGAATAAAATAAGAATAAAAAAAATTGAATATCTACCAATATACAATATACAAAATAAGCTATAAACATGTTTAAACAGATAGTGCAATATTGCCGGTGTGAGTGCTTAAAAGAAAGATATATTATGGATCATAACAACATGCAGTATAAATTATCTGTTGGTTATTTTTTTTTCCATGTACTTTATCTTTTTAAACCATCAGACGACAAACATGACTATTTTAATAAATCAAATGTATAGTTAAAAAAATGTTGAGTAATGTTTGGATGTTACTGTACATTTGTTGTCTGTGACAAACATAGATGGCCGAAAATGTAACACATTTACTTGAATATCACAGCTGGGGAATTTGTTTAATATTTGTCTTGCATTACCATATTAATACTCTTATAATTAACTTATAATTAACAGTCATGACTTTATTGTTTTAAGTGAGTTATATCGTGTGTATTGCGACCAAATGAGGGAGGATGTTTGGACTGAACGCTTAGTCTTTGTAGTTGCAGACAAAAATAAATTACTGCGTGAAGCGACCTTAAAGAAGTTCACACAGAGTGTTGATCACTTTGATGCCAAATGTTAAATGTGTTATTTAACTTCTGCTGTGATCATAAGTCATTTGTGAAGGATTTAAGAGCACAACCTAAATTTATTTTGACAGGCGCTCGTCGGTATCTCAACCTCCTCACACTTTTAATTTCCCCTTGATGAGAAAATCAACTGGACATAATATGAATTGTGTTTTTGGAGGGTGTCGTTTTCAGATGTAAACCAAAGTAATTAACTGAATATGCTGAATAATAGGACACTCATTGGCTAATATTTTTTAATTTGAGAACAATAATTAAAAAAAAAATCCCTCTTGTTTTATTTTTTTCTCTGAATTGACTTGTCAAAATCTTTGCTGACAGCATCACATCAGAAATTGAGTCAATATTTTGAGTCATGACGGATCCAAAATAAGTTTATTAAATGGCCTTTACGCGTGGGGTTTCATGAGGCTCGCAGCTGTAACCTTCAGAGGCACCACAGCACCAGCGTAATGCAAAACTTTGAAGTGCTATTTATGGTCCAAGTTGTGCCTGCACTCACTCTTGAAGACAAGTAAAAGCAGGGGGTGTTGTATAAGATCCCAAACACACAAAAAAGTTGAATATTGTAGAAAGGTCTCCTAAAAAAAAACGCTGGCTTAGTTGCCTTCACTGTAAATCCTAAATCTCTCCAGGTAGCCATTTTAAATTCTGACTCCAGCATATTAGGATTCATGACACTAAACAGTTAATGGCGCATATTTTACTCATAAGGCTGAGATAAATATATCTTAATTTGTAGGCACATAAGTGGCACTGCAACTTTAAATGCACTTGCAAAGTTATGTATAATTCCAACAACTTTTTTCTTGGCACACAATTTCCAATTTAGCCTCACTTGTTGCGAGTATATGACCTCCAGTCTTGGCTCTCCTTCTTTTTTTCAATGATATGCCATTCTTACCGTTTTCCACCTGTTGAAAGATCCCTCCAAATTTTTGCATAGCAGAGTAGAGGGCTCAAGTTGAAGGTGTACTTGTTAAGCTGAGAACAACCAAAACGTCCCCTCTTTCCTTGGTCTCCCAAGACTGACTTGGAAAACGCCTTGTAGAAAGTAGCCTAGTAGCCAAGAAGATATTTTAATGGTTCGCATGGCACGTCTGTGCATGTGGCTTTGAACTCTAGCAGCCGGAGGTTCCTGCAGAGAGCGCCGCAAATCCCACTTGATAACTTCGACAACCCACAACGTTTTACACACAGGCTATGCATCACTGGCCTGCATGCACAAAAAAAAAAAAATGAATAAAAGTTGCATCAAGCACAGCCAAAACTGGTGATGGATACATTAGGAGTATAATAGTGGATCCAAGTTAAATATATTCAAGGTAACCTTTATGAACGTGCTGGTGAGCATGATGATGTGGAAATCGAAAGCACAGATGTTCCACTTGGTGTTGAGCTCCAGTGGTTGCAAAAAAACGTTGTGTTCAGGAGAGACAGAGCTAAGAAAACACACCACACAACAAAACGTGGATGTGGATTCACTTTGTAGTAAAAGGGATAAGTTGATAATAACAGAGCTTTAAAGGGAGTGATGACAGTAGGCAGACTTCATATCAAACCTCAAGGTTTCTAATGGGCTTTCCTGAGAATAGGCGTAAAAACTCATATCTCCATACCTGGTACCTGACGCACGTAATGAGGGTCCACCTATAAGGTTTGTTTATCATCCTGTCAGTCCATCATAGTTACAATAAATTAAATTATTGTGGTAATTGATCCTTCTTGCATATAGATAGATAGATAGATAGATAGATAGGTGCGTAATTGTGCAAAAACAAATAAGGTTTGTTTATCATCCTGTCAGTCCATGAAAGTTGCAATAAATTAAATTAGTGTGGTAATTTATTCTCTTGCATATATATGGATAGATAGATAGATGGATAGGTAGATAGGTAGATAGGTAGATAGATAGATACGTGCGTAATTGTGCCAAAACGTTACCAATTGCACCACCAAATGGTTTGACTTGGTGATCTAATGTCCCCATGCAGTTTAACAAAGACAATGTGACACATGTGCTTTCTAAAACTGTTACAGAACGTGCTCTGACTTTCTACAAGGCCTTGTTGTGTTCCTCAACTTTTTTTTTTTTTTTTTTGTTATTCAGCCCCTTTTAACCAAATCCACAGTCAGCAATCTCACAATATCTTGGGATTGATGATGCAAAGAGGTCCAATAGAAGTGTGGGCCCCGCACCGCGGATTGTTATTTGGTGGAGTGGATGTTATTGGGGGGAAAAAGGCTCCTCCTCCAATGAGCGCGCGTCTCTGGGGCTCACGTGACCACCCCTCCCCTCCTCTCCCCATTCATCAGGGCTGGACTGTGTTTGTCTTTTCAATTCATTTATCTGCAGGAATGATTGCGACTATCAGTCTAGAGCTCACCGCCTGACTGAGGAGGTGAAAGTTGCGCCACAGGAAGATAAACCGCAAAAAGACAATATTGCATGTATGTATACATGGTTTTGAGTGTGTGCATCGGATGCGCACTACTACTACTACTATAGAGGGGGATTCCTTGCATCTTAAAAAAAAGTAAACAGGTTGGATTTCAGAGTTTTGCTCAGTCGAGTAAAGAGATAGAGAGAGAAGAAGGTGGGAGGAAGAATATCTGCGCGTGATTTTTTGATTTCTGCTCTCAGTCGTCTCCGGCTTCGAGTCTAGACTGAAGATGCTCTTGGACGCAGGACCGCAGTATCCCACCATAGGAGTCACTACTTTCGGCTCCTCGCGGCATCACTCAACAGGCGAAGTCACAGAGAGAGAAGTGGCGTTGGGGATAAATCCCTTCGCGGATGGGATGGGCGCCTTCAAAATAAACCACACATCCCACGACATCGGCTCCGGACAAACGGCGTTTTCCTCCCAGGCGCCCGGTTACGCAGCAGCAGCCGCGCTCGGACACCACCACCACCATCCGACGCACTCTTACTCCACGGCGGCTTTCAACTCCACCAGGGACTTTCTCTTCAGAAATCGGGGTTTCGGAGACGCCACTGGAGCTCAGCACAGCTTATTCGCGTCTGGAAGTTTCGCAGGACCACATGGACACTCGGATGCTGCTGGGCACCTGCTCTTCCCAGGGCTGCACGAGCAAGCCGCGAGCCATGCGTCTTCCAACGTGGTCAACAGCCAGATGCGCCTGGGCTTCTCTGGGGACATGTACGGACGGGCTGATCAGTACGGCCACGTTACGAGCCCGAGGTCCGACCACTATGCGTCGACCCAGCTGCACGGCTACGGCCCCATGAACATGAATATGGCCGCGCATCACGGTGCTGGGGCCTTCTTTCGATACATGAGGCAGCCGATCAAGCAAGAGCTCATCTGCAAGTGGATCGAGCCCGAGCAGCTGACGAACCCGAAAAAGTCGTGCAACAAAACTTTTAGCACCATGCACGAGTTGGTGACCCATCTGACGGTGGAGCACGTCGGAGGACCCGAGCAGACCAACCACATCTGCTTCTGGGAGGAGTGCGCCAGAGAAGGGAAACCATTCAAAGCCAAATACAAACTTGTGAATCATATCAGAGTACACACCGGAGAGAAGCCCTTTCCGTGTCCGTTCCCAGGCTGTGGCAAAGTATTTGCACGATCGGAAAATCTAAAAATTCACAAAAGGACTCACACTGGTAAGATATTTTTTTTTATATACTTCCAAAATCCATGTTGACACATATCCTTATCCAAAATATGCATGCGATCCGGGGGGTTATTATTTATTAGGGGCAGCTGGAGTTTCTTCAACTGGCATGTGATTCAGTGCAGTTGTCAACAGAAAATATTTCACATGTTTTATTTTAAAGTCTTGCAATTTTTTATGTTAAAAGTCTTGTGATACATTTAATTAAATGAATTAATCCATAAGTGGCTTAAATCAAATTAAATTCTAGTCAATAAGTAAGTAGTCTGTCAAATTTAAAAGTAAAAAAAGAGGCTGCCTTTTTTTATTCTTCACCTTAAAAAATCCTTAAATACAATAATGTATAATGTGTAATTTTGGGATCAAGTGTTAAACGTTGTGTTTATTGTTTTCTTTATTTAGGTGAGAAGCCTTTTAAGTGTGAGTTTGAAGGCTGCGACAGGCGATTTGCAAACAGCAGCGACCGCAAGAAACACATGCACGTCCACACGTCTGACAAGCCCTATCTCTGCAAAATGTGCGACAAGTCATACACACATCCCAGCTCCCTCCGAAAACACATGAAGGTAAAATCAATTTTTATATATATATTTGTTTCTCAGTGTTGTTTTAATATAATTTATAAAATGTTTTTTTTTGCAGCTTTGCCTGCAAATGAGAATAAAATAAAATATTTGTGTAATATTATGAGACAGCTTTTATTATTATTATTCTTTTTTTTTTTTTTTTACAGAAATAGAGAAAGTTAATTTGCTTTGACACTTTCTTTCTTCCTTTCCTTTCAACCGACAAATCAGATTAAAATCTTAATAAGAATATTTTTTTTCGCAGATGTTCAAAACAGTCAAATTAGTAGTTTTTAATTTGTTTTGATTCATTTCTTATGTCTGGAATTTGCACAAAAAACAAACCGAGGGACAAAACCATTTTTAAGCAGTATGCTTTTTTATAACATTTTTCTTATTGTTGAAGGTCCACGAATCCACCCAACCAGCACCGCAGCCATCTCCAGCGGCCAGTTCAGGGTACGAGTCGTCCACACCTCCCACTATAGTATCACCGTCCACAGAGAACCAGAGCAGCAGCTCCATATCACCAGCAGCCTCAGCAGTACACCACACAACCAGCCACAGCACGCTGTCGTCAAATTTCAATGAATGGTACGTGTAAATATTTTTGAAAAAAAAAAGGAAAGAAAGAAAAAGACTGCAGAATTAAAAAAAACAACTTTGCTTGGAATCAAAGACTTTTATTAAGTCAGCCAGTGAGACATGGACTGAAAAACACACAGGAGGCCCAATCGATCATTTAAAGGCTGTCTTATTGTGAAAGGGAATGCATGGACTAAAAAGGAGCCACCCAGTTAAACTTTTTTCCCCCTTCAATATTTCTTTATTTTTACTGAGAGACTTGCTCAAAAAGAGATCTCAAAAAAGCATGCTATCTCCGGGTAGACGCCTGAATTTTTGTACATAAGGATTTCACCCAAGTTGGAAAAAAAAATGTAATATTTTATTTTGTAAATAGTTCTATCACAGTTTTAAGGGAATTTGTGAAAAATGTTGGTCCCTAGATATATGGAGAAATGAGATGGTTTTAAGAATATTTGCGATGAATAGACTTCATTGAAAAGAATGTTATAGTTGTGAACCAAATGTGAATTATTCAGTATTACTACAGTCTACACGTCGACCTAACCGACTCTTAGTATTAATGTGCTTTTGTAGCCTATTCAGTGCAACATTTTCGTCCAAGGTCCAGTTTGAGTAGCACAGTATCATTGTTGTTATTTAATGTCATGTCGATAAATCGTGTAGTGAAAGCCTGAAATTCCGTGTCAATCTGTTTATGTACGTGATAAATATAAAAAATCTCTGTCAATTGCTTTGTCTGAAAGGAAGTATTATTATTACATGTAAGTAGCTCAATTTTCCATATTTATCCAGCATGTAAAGGACCGGTAACATGTTAGAAATGATCGGTATTTATGGAGAAATGCGCTCGTATGTAAAATTTAGTTTACAAAAAAATGTTTGGATACATTTTCGTACTATATTAAAGGATTAAAAAATACAATAATGCAAATGAGGTTATTGGTTTCATTGGTTGTTGATCTCAACATGGGTGCTGTGTGAAACTAATTCTTTTATATGTATCAAAAATATCCTAATTAGCTGCAGCTTTTTTTCACCATAATAATGCATTTAGCACGGTTTCCATAGAAGAGTTATTGCATTTTTTAAATGCACAAATAATTTGCAGTGTGTGTGCATGCTTTTTGCAAATGTGTGTGTGAGAGAGCATTTCATTTATTGTGTTTTAAACTTCCCTGGCAGTCAATGAGAAGTAAATCCACTCCCCCCTTTTCTGCATCTTCTGTTTATCCAAAATTAACATCCAACACTTTGCCCTCCAGTAATGTGCAAATTAAATCGATTAATCACGCCGGTTGTTCCTCGGTTGTAAACCGGGATAGTTTGCGTTTACTTAATTGTTCGGGAATCTAATTTTCAAATCTAATTTATTTTCTTCTTTTTTTTTTTTTCTCGAGGATTTCATAGATTTTAAAGGGTGTAGAGCTGAGGAGTCAATGTGGCCCCCTCATTGTTCCTCTCTGGCTGCAGCTTGCTTGACCGCCCCATTAGGCAGAGATCACATCAGCAGCCGCCAGTGATCATGGTTAACACTGCCAGTGTGCACGGAGGGAGCCACGATCTGTCAGTCTTGCAGCTTTTGTCACGACTGCTGCTGCAGAACTGCACATGCACACACAACCACGAAAAAATAGTTTAATAAAGCAAAAATGTGCATGTGCATGTGCGCGCGCGTGATTTCCCCTCTTTTTATATCAGCTCAAAAATAATAATAATAAAAAAAAAAAAACATCCACCATCTTAGATGATTTGCTGGAAATGTATTGAAATGTATTCATATTTTCTTTTTCACGGACTATTAGATTTGGAGATAAATGAAGGATGGTAATAAAAAATGACTTTTTCGACTCTATTTAACACTATCTATCTATCTATCTGTCTATCTATCTGGTGCTGATGCTTCACTGATGCACTGAGGAAAAAAAAAGACGCCGATTGGATTTTTTAGAAAGTCACTTTATAGAAAAATGTTACTGGAAATATAAATAGTTTAGAGTGGATGTGTTAAAAAGTATCTGGGATATTCCACACATGCGCCTTATTTAAATATAAAGATTGACACATGGAGATATGAAATCCACCTAAAAACCAGTTCATGCATCATTTGAGCTGCAGAAAAACCCTTTAAATGTAAAAATTCTGCTTTTAGATTCCAAGGCTGATAATGATGGAAAAATACTTGTTTGGATTGGTGGTTATTTTTTTTGCCTTATTATAGGACTTGAGTTTTTATTTCCCTGCATGCGCATGTTTTTTACTGAAGAGAAAACCCTTTTTTTTCTGCTCCTTTAACCAAAACGACTGAATGCAAAGCAAGCAAAGAACCTTAGTGGTGTCGTTTAATTTCCACTTCATTCCTCCTGTCGTATTACTTTACACTGAACTCGCACACGGTATCAGAAATAAAATGCTCGTAAAAAAAAAAAAAAAGAGGAGTCGACGACAGGCTGCAGCGCGTCTCCTATCACGCTGCCACAGAAGCTCCACGATCAAATAGGAGCTGCAGGAAAAAACATCCACTTTAAATGTATTTACGCTCAAGTCTGGAAAATGACACACTGAGATATATGTGGAAAGCGCAGGCGCCGGCATCATGAATATTTATCACCAGCACTTGTGGCCAGTAAAGCGAGCCTGACGTTTGTGTTACCAAGGTAGACACTCAAATATCACACAGAATGGTGGCTCAACCTTTCACTTCATGTTGTTTTTTACGCGTTTAAAAGTCAGAATTGTCTGTTTTTTTCCCTCAAATAGCATTCAGCAAATCAATGCAGGCTATGCCATAATGGTAAAAGTTGAAATTTAAATAATAGCAGGCTTGTTTTTAATGCAATAGTGGCTTTTGGTTCCTTTTAATGACGTTTTGGATCTCATTTGGCATTTTTTCTCTTGTTTTTACGCGTTTAAAAGTCAGAATTGTCTTGTTTTTTCCTCAAATAGCATTCAGTAAATCAATGCAGGCTATATTATAATGGCAAAAGTTTAAATTTAAATAATAGCAGGCTTGTTTTTAATGCAATAGTGGCATGCAGGCTATACCATAATGGCAAAAGTTTTAATTTAAATAATAGCAGGTTTGCTTTTAATGCAATAGTGGCTCCCATTTGTAAGTTGTGGTTCCTTTTAATGACATTTTTTGATCTCATTTGGCATGTTTCTCTTGTTTTTACGCGTTTAAAAGTCAGAATTGTCTTGTTTTTTCCTCACATAGCATTCAGTAAATCAATGCAGGCTATATTCTAATGGCAAAAGTTTAAATTTAAATAATAGCAGGCTTGTTTTTAATGCAATAGTGGCTCTATTTTGTAAATTCTGGTTCATTTTAATGACATTTTGGATCTCATTTGGCATTTTTCTTAGAGACACATTGTTCCTGTCTTTTAAACATTATATGTGCAGATAAATGCAACTTTTCTGGAAACCTTTTACAGTCACTGACATGCGGATTATAATGCAAGATTTGAAGAAAGCTATAGCCTAATCCATGCCCCTTGATGGATGAGGTGCCCATGTCTGTGCCAGCACTCTGATCTACATGCCCAGCTGCAGTCACTCAGTGAGCACTAAATCGATAAGTTAAACATTTGCAACAGTTGGGTTTAACTATTAGGTTTCTGGCAAAATGATCCTACAGGCCTTTTCTAGTGTGAGAGAGAGACATGTGATATCTATTTTTAACAGCTCCAAAGTTTAAAAACGCCCCAAGTTGCAAGTCATGAAATATCTTGCAAAAAAATGGCATCCTACAGCCTCCATCTGCTGAGCTGAAGAGTCCCAATGCAAGAAGGTCAAATCCAAGTCAAGGCCACTTTAGTTTATTGGCATGCAGACGTTTCAAAACGCCTCCAAAGAAACCCTGTCGTATTTGCAGCCATGGCAGGATTTAATTGCCAGACTCAGGGTAATGGAGCAATCCATCCCACAGTGAACGACCAAGTTTGCATACTAAGATAATTCACACATTGATTTTTTTACACAAAATGATTTATAATCTTATAATAAGAGATTGGACTGGTTGTTCTTTGGAAGTTTGGAAACGTGATTTTTTTATTTTGTCCTTTGCAAGAACAATAAAGACAACAAATGCATGCAATTGGTTATATTAGTATTATTATAGTATTTAATTTAAATATGTGCAATTCCACCATAAAATGTAAGATTGCATTTAAATTAAATCCTAAAAATTTGATTGCAACGATTTCTGACTAATCCTGAATTATGTTCCACTATATAAACTCTCTTTAAATCTTTATTATTTTTCAAACCACAGCTCTTACATGTAGGAGTGTGAGTTGGTCACATGTGTAGTCCAAAAAAAAAAAAAAAAAAAAGGTTTATTCATCTTTAGAAATAAAAATTGTGAACAGATATTTTTTTCCATTTATGATTTCCTTATGATAATGCTGTCTGGAGCTCGTCGTATAGTTCACAGCTCTTTCTGACTTAACCACATCACTGATTGGGACATTAATCTCCTCTTTGCCAGCTCCGGGTTTTGGAGAGGGCTCGTTATAGTGAAACATCGGCTCACGGTGACCCCCGTTGCATCAGTTGTGGTCTCTGACATGCTATTAAGTTTTAGACCGTGCAGGAGATTTGTGGAGGCGCTGACACGGTGTTGTCGCGTCCCCCTTTGACGTGTCGCTAAATGAGGCCACTCCAATTAGCTCTGTGCGACGACAGGGTGCTGCTGCTGCTGCTGCTGCTGCTGCTGCTGCACACCTCTGCAGGAAAACAGTCACTGTGATTCTGCGTGACTCACCTCTGAGCTGTTATTGTGTAGTTTTGGTGGTGAAATGTCTTGCTCAAGGGTAGTGGCTAAAATACAGGAAATGGAACCAGCAACCGACGAGCTTCCGGTTCCAAAAGCTGGTTTATTTAACCCTTTTGCAACCATCTTTCCCAATCTGTTAAAGAGACAATCTGTATTATTTTTTTATTATTAATATTTAAAATCAAAAGTGTATTCATACAGTCTACTGCACCAATTAACTTATTGGTGAAATATTAATATTTTCTGTTTCTCTTAATTTGAAATATTTTATTTGTGTTTACACACATTAGAAATCATTAATAACTTAGCTGTTAGTTTGTGTGTTATGAAACCTGTCAGTGAAATTAAGAGTGACAACAGTTCCCAATAGGGATGCACCGATGCAACGTTTGCTCAAGGGTAGTGGCTAAAAGTGAGGGTAGAGCGAGCCTTAAATCCAGGAAATGGAACCAGCAACCGACGAGCTTCCGGTTCCAAAAGCTCATTTAACACTTTTGCAACCAGCTTCCCAATCTGTTAAAGAGACAATCCATATTTTTTATTTTTTTTAATCATTAATATTTAAAATCACAGCTGTATTCATACAGTCTACTGCACCAATTAACTTATTGGTAAAATATTAATATTTTCAGTTTCTCTTAATTTAAAATACATATTTTATTTGTGTTTACACACATCAGAAATCATTAATAACTTAGCTGTTAGTTTGTGTGTTTTGAAACCTGTCAATGAAATTAAGAGTGACAACAGTTAGGGATGCACTGATGCAACGTTTTCAGTCCCGATACAGATACCTGGGTTTTGGATATCGGGCGATACCGAGTACCGATACCAGCGTTAATAATGATTCATTAATAAGCTGTATGACTCACTGTGCGGAAGAGATGGGATCATTCTTTTTTGTGTAAGGCAACATCAAGGCTTGACTTAAAAATTGCTATTCTAACTTTGTAAAACAAAACAAAATGTAACAAATAAATATATAGACATGCATTTTTAGTATTTTAATTATTATTATTTATTATTAAAATAATAAATTGTGCACCAGCGACTTGGTAAAAAAATCTTTAAAATTAACAAGAATCACAATTCAAGTTTAAACCTAATTAAAATTGTAGTTTATAATGTATATAGTATGTAAACATAGAATTGTAATGAATAGATCGGCCCCATTGTCACCGATACCCGATCCAGCTATTTGAGTCAATATCGGGCTGGTGTCGATCCGGTATCAGTGCATCCCTGGTTCCCAATCTTGTTTTGCTAATAGAGCCACAACCTTTTGTTTACTTTTAGACCATGCCTGTGCAGCCAATTTGTTATAAAGTCATAAATCAGAGCATTTTTTAATAAATTAATCAGCCGGAATGACCACATTTTTCTTTCATGTGTTAAAACAGAGATACATATGGTGCATTAATACGCTGTTCAATGGAGAGGTCTTCTCGCTTACAGAGCAGCTTGTCGACATCTGCTTATCTGATGAGTCTGATAATGACTTCTTCTTATTTCGCAACGAGGATGACCGGACAAAGATAATGACTGACAGATTGCTACTGATCCATTCCGTCACTGCAATGTTTTTGTCAATGTGCATCATGAGGCGGCCCTGAGGGAAACATGGCCGGGACCATATGAACTCCTCGTTTATAGAGACATTAAGCCTGATGCAAACTCTTTGGGTTCCGGCCTGTTGCATGCTTTGTATCCCCTCAAATTTAACAATGAGTCCCAATTAACCCATTTACTAGTGTTGTGTGTACATGGCATATGGTGTTTTAAATTGGTAGCAGACCCAGATTATTTCGTACCGCTTGCAATCGGGACATCTTAGAAGTGTACGTCACCGGTCATCACCAATTCTACAAAAACAAACACTAGTTTCTGATTGGGACTTTGTCAGGGAAGCGTGGTTTTCTAAAATAAACCCCAATCAACCTGTAGCATCAGTTTTCATCTAATTTTAATATATTTTATTTTCTTTAACTCTCGAGTCTGTGCAGGGTGGTTTCGTGCTAGGTTAGGGTTGACAGTTTACAGTGCATCTCTTTAAATACTTGATGTAGAACAACTGCTGTTACAAACGGCAGTCACGGTCAAAAACATAAAAAATTGAATTCTTAAACCCAGTTCAGCGGTTGAATATTTTAACATCCAGCAGTATTTGTACACCATGTCAGCAAATGTAACAAACTCACTAGCCTCTGCTCAACCACTTTATCTTTGGTTTGCCTGAAATTCATTGTTGTTTCCTGTTTGGCTACTGCCCAAAACCTTCAGAGACAAGAGGCAATAAATACAGGTTGTTTTGCTTGCCTTGTGTTCTGAGTGCATATATTTTAACTTGAAATGGATTTCATTTTTTTTCTTTCCTCGCGAGTAAATCATTTTAGAAAAAAAAAAAAAAAACACGTGTGCACTGAAACAAACTGGAATCATAATTCCCTTGGTTAGCTGGCTCGTGCATGCAGAATTGCATCTACTTCCAATCCTATAAGTTAATATCCACATTTTCTTTTCTGCACACGTGTTGCTTTGTAATTGATTTGGCTCGTAGATTCAGATAATGGAACGCCATTAGTCCGTCTATCCATCAGCAGAGTCCAAGGCTAAGGCTGTTTGTCATACTAGTGTGTGCATTTGTAGATATTTTTCCATTCCTCATTATTGAAGCGTGAAGAATGGAATAAAACTGTGTCACCGAGCCAAACCCCTAAATCCTGTAGTAAAATGTTACGCCTCAAAGGAAGCGTGTCGATGGATAGAAACATGTCTCCTCTCTGACACGTCGTCTCTCACTGACCTTAGCAGACCTACGAGCCTCATCGTTGCATTTTAACATATCAACATTGTTGAAATGCACCGACTGATGCAACCATACCCAATAAATTATAATTACACTGGTATCTCAGAAAGAGAGGGATTTAAAGTCAAATTTGGCAAACAATACGTGGTATGTAAGGTATCATCATAACAGTGCGCTTGGCATGGAGTATTTTTCACCAGCTGCATCAGCAGGACACCAGTGGAAATGCAACTTGCCTGGTGACGGCAGCCAAGAAAGATCTGGAAGCTGAATGTGTGTCTGTCTGTGTGTGTTCAAAGAATATTAGATACCTAATGTTGCCAGAGGATAGATTTAGGAGTCTGTGAAGAATATGACTCATTACAGAAAAAACATGAAACTTCACTTGGTACATGAGCAGTAGACTGTCAAAATTAAATGTTACGTTTTACTTAATAATGGAGAGATGTATCAAAATCCTACTCAACACACGGTCCAGTCCTGTGTGCAGCAGCTGCTCCTGTAAGTATTTCTCGGTTCGATTTGATGTCTTTGACTCCTCGATGTCACAGTTAACTGAGTGACTCGACGTGGTTTTAGGTGAGAATAGATGAAAATCTGTGATGTAACAGGGTCACATCCCTTCCAGAAGCTGCAGTGACCTCTGTGCTCCTCTGACAGGCATGTGAAGAAAGTGTGTGAAAGCACCTCTCTAACAACATTAAATACATACCAGGGAAATTATTTCAGGCCACGGCGCTTTAAAGTTGAAAGTGCAGAGAGGTGAGACGCTGGGAGGTAATGCTCGGTTTCATGTAAACACGCAGGGTAATAATACACAATATGCCAACATACTAATAAGTGAGGAGGAGGTTGAGTAAAGGGCTATTCTGTAAAATGTCAAACATAAAACACTCCAAGCTAAAAGGTCATTTTTACCATCCTTGGGCTATGTTTGCTTACATTTTGATGACTCAAGGTGCAAGGGATCTGGAAAATAAGCACCATTTTCCAGTTTGTAACAGTGCAGCTCAGTTACATTTTTCCAGCATGGACAGCACTTCATGTAAACATCCTGGCAGACAAGAAATCCATCAATTCTAACTGAACCGTTTGACAGTTTCAACTATTTGTTTGCTGATAATAATTCCTAAATAAAATGCGTTTTATATGCATTATAAGGTGCATGCATCCCATTAATTCCTATTGCTCGTTGCTCACTCACGGTTTGATGGATAATGATTGGCCTAAATTTGCTTGGTCCAGGTGTTTGCCGTTTATTATTTTTCCACCCCCTTCAATTAATCACTAATTGGTGTTTCCACCTGCAATGGAAATTATACCACAACTGTGGCCAAAAACCTCACACTGCCTTTTTTTTGTGGAAAATGTATGAAAATATTTATAGTTAAAATGCCAGAATTAAATGTTTGCTTAATGAAAAAGAAAATACCAATAACTAAAATACATTTTCATGACTGCATTTAAACTAGAGCAGCAATGGTTAATTGATTAGTTGTCAACTATTAATTTAATTGATAATCGATTAATCAGTTTGAGTGTTTTTTTTAAGAAAAAGGAGTAAAAACGCTCTGATTCCAGCTTCTTAAATGTGAATATTTTATGGTTTCTTTACTCCACTATGACGGTAAACTGAATATCTTTGAGTTGTGGAAAAAATTGAAGACGTCATCTTGGGCTTTGGGAAACACTGATCGACATTTTTCACCATTTTCTAACATTTTATAGACCAAATAACTAATTGATTAATCAAGGAAATAGTCCACAGATTAATAGACAATGAAAATAATCATTATTGCAGTCCTAATGTAGACAGTGCCTGTATTTGTTGTGTCATTTCTACTTGTACAGCATGAATTTATAGTCAAGTTTATGAGGATTTTGAAAGTAATGACCAGAGCTGATTTCAATGCTTGCCATGTCAAGGGATTATGGTTGAGGTTAGATCACTGTGTGGGATATATGACATGGTATTTAATGTCTGCATATGGAAACGCTTCATTGTCAGAGTGGAAAGTGTTTGAATATTGTCGCATTAATAAAGACTTTTTTATTACAATGTGTGTCACAAGCCAGAAAGTATTTGTTGTTTGTTGCCTAAGGTAATCTAACTCAGTATAAGATGCTTTTTATTTTCTAATAGTAGCGCTTGAATATGTAGAGTTCTGCTTTGCTGAGGTCTCGTAAAACCACTGTACTCCACTAAAAGGGCAAATGAAATGTTCGCACTCATAAAAGGTCAAGTCTCTAGAAGATCAAGTTCTTAAAAACAGCGAGGCTTTAACCCACAAGTAACATCTAAAATCGGCACAAATTGTAGGAATGGAGACTTGAAATCTTGATGAAAGTTTCTTACGACTGAACGCAAACCCACATAAGAACATCAATGTTCATGTTTTACTACTAATGTTGCGCTGGTGGTTTACGTCTTACTGGGAACTTGTCATCAACTTAAAAATGAATGTTGAAACTGCGCATTCACTGCGAGATTGATCTTCTATAGCAAGATACTATCTTAATGCTGCCATTATAACTATCATATATTATTATATAATTATGGTTTCAATCCAATCTGTCTGTTTACGCATAGCAAATAGCAGGGCTAATGTTTTAAGTGTCACATGACTTGTATGCAACCACTTGTTTTTTTTTAGAAGCTATGACAGCCCCCTGCACTGCATCCACACTCAGCTATCTGGTATAAAGCCACGCGCAGCAGTGGCTTGTGTCTAATGGACAAGTGTTGATAAGTCCTTAAAAAGAGCATCCAGCTGAACTTCTAAACGCTAGAGGTTGTTTCCAAACTTATGCGACGTAAGTATCCGCCTGTCATCGCTTCACACAAATCTGCAGCCGCCATCATCAAGCAGATAAATGGCGGCATGTTGCTACCTAATGGCGAGTGGGATGATTGTTTGAAAGCAGCCATGTCTGTTTTAATATATCTTTTAAAAAATCCATCCTCCAGTTGTTTGTATTTTTCTTTTCATGAAATAATTGGTGTATGCTTTAAAACCATAATCTGTAATGGAGTCTCACTGTCGAAACGCTGCCACTGGCTTTGTTTATGTTTTGATTTATGTGAGGTGTTAAATCAGAGTCAAACATCCGATTTAAATGTGTTTGCAGCTTGCGCGAAGTCTTCATTTAGGATTTTATAATAATAATTATTTGGGTTTTAGGTGAAATAAAAACATTTGCTGGTTATAGTCACACAACGACATCAGCCTGAGCTTCATAAACTGAACCTTCCTCTCTGTTTTAAATGCATTCAAGTCATAAAACCCTGCGATATTAGGTAGGTATTGGACTTATAATAGAGAGAGTGAACACAAGAAGCAACTGGCTTTGTTTATGTTTTGATTTATGTGATTATTTTATGTAAAAAAAAAAAAAAACAATGGATTAACTGAGGTGTTAAATCAGAGTAAAATGCCAAATTTAAATGTTTTGTAGCTTGCAAAAAGTCTTCATTTCATTTTTTATAGTAATAATAAGTTAAATAAAATAAAACATTTGCTGCTTCTAGTCACACCATCTCATCGGCCTGAGCTTCATAAACTGAACCTCCCTCTCTGTTTTCATAAATGTATTCAAGTCATAACACCCTGTGATATTATGGACTTAATAATACACGTGAAGTAAAGAGAGAGTGAACACAAGAAGCCACCCTCTTCTTTTTTTTGCTTTACTCAGAACGAGAGATTGAATCAGGATTAGAGTCCATAGAAACATATCTTTTAAAATAGTATTAGCATCAAGCACTGCGAGTTAATTATAACCAAAGGGAGTGTGGGGGGATTAGTGTTTTGATCCCTAGCCTTGTTAAACAAAATGGTGGCGTAGTGTAAGGTTTGAACACTTTATCCCACTGGGTTACAGGTCGACTCGCTGCACAAGTGCACCGCAGCCTTTGTTCTCTGAGCCTTTAAGAGTAGACGGCTCACACACCTGCTTATGTGAGTTATATTAATATATAGGGATGCTGTTTTTGACTTCTCCCTAAAAATCGTAATGTGTAATGCTTTGACATACACATTGTAGAATAAGATATATGAATGCTGCAGAGGACCTTTTAGGATTATTTGAATGCCTATTTTGGGAGGCCTAGATTTGAGCGTGTGACTGATGATATGTTGTAAATAATTTCAAAGTTACATCACTCACTGGCGTTCAGCTGCTTCTGCCACAACCCAACCTCATCGCCACGTGCGGCGTTTCAATAAATCACTCATTCCTGACACTTTTCCTGATGGTGTTTGACTAAAATATCAAACATCCATTACAACAAAACTGTTTTCCCCCTCTTCCAAACATATGTTTCAAACAGCAACACCCAAACTGTTGTTCTTTGTGTTTTCCAACTCTTAAAAGTGCTTTTTTTTCTTCGCGTCTTGTGCAATTAAGTTCATTCAAGTTGAGGATTGTTGCATGTGCAGATGGTTTGGAGACGCATCAATCTCTGTCAGCGGTGTAATAATGCAGACATTCCATACTGGGACACTTCATGAGCAGAGGAGGCACATGAGAGGGGGAGTTCCCTAAATCAAATAAAGGCTTGTGTTCTGGCTGGAGTCTGGGAACCAGCACCCCAGTGAGGATGCAGTGGGAATGAAATTATACGCAGCCCCCTGGTTACACTGTCTGCATTTTTATACATTACTCTTACAGAAACGTTGTTACGGTTGATCAAATAAAACTCATATGTAACATGCAATAAAACGTCTGAACCAGGTTGCTTTATGAATTTGAATCTTAATGCATTTAGGAAATCATTGCAGTTTAATATTAAGTTGGTGTAATTGTAAATAAAACTATTATGGTGAGCAAACTGGGGCTTTTCAAATGAATCGTTCTGGTTATTAATATTTCATGAATATTATCAGCAGAAGATGCTTCCCCAAATCTCGCCAATCTTACCCCACTTTGTCACACAAACATCAAGCTACGTCTCTATTTATACCGTTCCACCAGCTTTCTGGCATCTATCTCTTATAGTGATCTTACATCCACCGAACAATCTCGCCACGGATTCCAAAGCCGTAAAATGTTTGGCAGCACTTCTGATTCAACCCCTTGTACCTCCCTTGGCCGTGGGTCTTGGCTTGATGTTGACATCGCATGTAGAAAATTCTCAAGCGCACATTGGAGTAACACATGGAAAGTATTGGGGCTGCAGGGAGACATGGGATGGAGAGTGATAAGACTGGATGCCCTTCATCTTTCTCTGTGAATACAGGCCTAAGTCAATTTTACTCCCAGCGTGAGACTTTCTCCAGCCCAAGTTTTGTGTAAATCCAATCAGCTGTCCGCAGGATTGAGATGTAGTGTGTCACTGATGACAGAGTTCGCTGAACGGGGAAGATGCAGTCCAGCATTTTTAATAAGACACCGCACTATAAGCTCCTCCTAAAGTAGTAATTATCATTTAAAAGGGAATTACGCTTTAAGACTTAATGTACATTGAGAAATTATCAAGTAGTTACATACTTTTAGTTGAATTTTACATAATGTGCTCCCCTAGGACAAAACTGACACACAGTTGGGTATAAATTCATATTCTAAGTTCCATCACCATTGCCTGGCACGTATCACACAATGGTACATATGATATCTTATGAAAATGTATTGCTCATTGTTTGTGTGTTTTCTTACGAATGTCCAGCAACACATGACGCATGTGTCAATATCCGCTCCAGACTTTTGAAAATAAAAATCCGTCTTCACAGGAAACAACTAGGTTAGGTTTAGGCAACAAAAGTACTTATTTAGGTCTAGGAAAAGATCAACATGGTTAGATTTAGGCAACAAACCTACTTAGTTAAGTTTAGGAAAAGGTCATGGTTAGGGTTGAAATAACTCCAGAAGTGGCGTAACTTTAGTACGGAAGTTATATGACAAAAACTACATAGGTTTAGGAAAAGATCGTGGTTTGGGTTAAAATAACACCTAACTTTAGTACGGAAGTTACGTGACAAAAACTTTTCAGTTAGGGTTAGGAAAAGATTGTGGTATGGGTTAAAATAACACTGGAAGTGGCGTAACTTAAGTACGGAAGTTACGTGACAAATAAATCAACGTTGACTTCTGGTTTCACACGGGATACGAGCACCGGTCTCCTGGTGGAAAGTGTTTTGATCCACCCATCAACCTCGACCTCCTCCTTACATGGCGTTTATCGCTCTTTATATTTCCTGGTTCATAATTACGTTGATTCCATACGAATCAATTTCTTGGGATATATGCTACTGTATATACGAATTACAGTGCATTACTTTTCCTATGTATATCTAGTCTATGAGAACAGCCTGCTCATTTCAATACACTCATATAAATCAGTAAATTAGACCAAACTCTTTCTAGTTTACAACATTTCCTCAGCTGTTCCTTTTTTTTATACAACCGCACTAGTAAAAGTGTGTATATTTATAGGCCCTCCGTCATGTTTTGTGTGTGGCGACCAGAGAATTAAGCTCTGAGTTTAGCATGGCATTGCTTGAGCGCTTTGGCATCGCGGCCTGAAATCCCTCAATCTGCCAGGTGCGAGCTCCCAAATCATACTTCCCCCAAATGTGCATCAACAGTTTTGACAGGTGGGCTGTACAGTGCTATTCTACACTCAACAGTGCTGCTGCTCCAAGAAGACACATACATCACATATACATGCAGCCCACCCACCCAACATGCTCGACTTATTTATTTATTTGTTGGGCACCTTCCCATCTCCACCCCTCTCTCTTTCTCTTCTCTAATTTTTTGATTGGCTTGATTCCATGCTCATTAGCATGTCCCATTATCTTCTGGAATATTCAGGGGAATGTTTCCAGTTGCTGCCACTCCAATTATTGTAATATACAACATGGTTCATGACTTTCAAGTTTCTGGAAGTGCTTCAGCTTTTTGTCAAGGTCCTCAGTCACATGTGAGGGCCGTAGATTTTTCAAGGGCATCTGTTCCAAGCTGGCCCAGAAGAGAGACAACGCGGCAAACAGGGAGTGAAGGGGGGCGGGGGTGGGGGCCCGGAGCAAGCTGGAAGGATCCACCTAGAATTTGTTGAATCAAATCCTTGCACCTGGATATAATTGTCCTGCCGCTGTGCTGGGAGTTGCCACTGCCACAAAGAGAGCAAATTAGTGGCTGGAAAATGGCGACCTGTCAAGACACGCAGCCTCACCTGGTATCATATTTTACCAAGACAAAACGCTTTCCTTGCATTGCTGGTTAATGATTATTTTGTTTACGAGGCTCGGATAAATACACCACTCTGAATTGCTGAGATGATGAGCGTGAAATCAAGCCGCACAACACCAAACAATACAGCAGTGTGCACTAGCGCCTCAAAGTGCTAAATGAATCATTTACATGTGAACCAAATCAAATGCAAATGGTTTTGTTTAGTATTTAAAGCCTTTTTTTTTCTTTTGTGTCGATTTATGTTTTGATGCTCATGTTTTTTTTTTTAAAGGAAATTCACTTCAGATAAGTCAACATCTGGTTTGGTATCGAAACAATGCACATGTGTTATCTTTGTAGTTGGCCATATGGTTACATGATAAACAAAGGATTTACATAAATACCCAATCATCTAAGGAATTAACATGTAGTAATAGTAATATATCAGACTCTTGGGGGCAACCAAATTTCTTGTGTAAGATCAGGGGAGTCCTTTCATCTGGATTTTGAATCTCTAACTTAAACACACTAAGCCGTTATATGTGCAAACTCACTTATGTGCGGCTGCTTTGGGTCGGGCCTGGAGTCTCGCCGGTTGTGTGAGGGGAATAGAATTACATCTTCTTAACTAAATAATGCAGTTTACAGAGATGGCAAGGATAAAGAATTACAACCATGGGGGGTCTGGACAATAACTACTAGCATTGATGAATCTTGTGGAAGATAACGCCAGACCTAAGCATTCCTCTAAGAATATTAATAGAGTACCCTCTATTTATAATCCTTCATGAAGCTGTATGTGAAGTTTATGGTATTCATTTTCGGCCGTGACAAATTAGTATTGTTCCATTGCAAAAAAGATTATCATTCATTTTTTAATTTAATTTTTAATCTTGCCAAGTGCAGAAAAATACCATAATTTATCACACTTTTCTCTGTGAAAATGGCCACCTTGCAGTTTGTATCCCATATGGATGAAGTATTATGGAAAGCTTTGAAATAAAATGATAATTAAAATCAGATTTTCAGATTTAAACCACTTATTGTATTCAGTTTTATGGATTGCAGTGGAGGAAGACTTTTATATTCTGTTTCTATGAATCTTCATGGGAGTGTTATTTTGGGTTGGACCTGGCAGGCTGTTAAAGCAATGCGGTCAGAGTATGGTTAGGTGTGTAATGGTTGCTGGGTGAAGCCCTATAAGCAATGTGGCAGCTTCGTGGTCGCTGAATGTTTTCAGAGGGAGACATGTTTTGGAGCTCAAAGAAAGTTGACAGAGGAGTCAAGAGTTTGCATTTTTCTTTTGACATGCTCACATTTTTTTGAACTGGAGGCAAAGCTTAGTACACGTTCCAACTATTTTTACAACGTCAAAGAGTCGGAGTCATAATTCAAAATGAAATAATGCTTCAGACCGGTGTAAAAACATCACCTCATTTGACTCGGAGGCATGCTTTCTAGTTGAAAACATTCCTAGAACCATTTATTGTTGCATGAAAACACGTGTCCCCCACTAATGCACGGAAAATATGCATGTAGTTGTCTCATTCACAGACGATGAAAGAGGTTTTTCGAGGAAGCAAATCTGGAGTAATCCATCAGGGTTTCTTCGTCTCTGCACCTGCAAGGTGAGGGACGTCCTCAGGGGACCGGGGCTATAGACAGTGTGGTGCGTCGTCTAATGGTTGAATCAGCTGGCAGGTGTGCCCCCAAAAGTTTCTCTGCCACCTGCACACTGGACAGTCCATAAATGGTGTAACTGTTGTATTGCTTAGCTGGACCGAGAGACACACCTGGGCCAGGCTGAATTAAATGCTTAATGGGTCTGTCTTCTTCTACTGCAGGAAAAAAAACAACCATCCTGTGAATCTTCTCCATGTTTTCGAGCCTCACACGGGCGTTAAAGAAGATGCAATAACATAAGGAAAGGAGCTCGTCCTCTAACCTGACAGCAAGCTACTATAATTTATAGAAATCAATCTTGTTTTGATCAATCATCCCATCAGATTGTTGAAGATGATCCTTGAGGATACTTGTTGGCGAACCAGGATGTGAACAGTAGACGATAAATGCGGTATTGAGTTGCTCGTCTAATGACACACTACACGGACAGTCTAAGTGGCTTTGAGCTAACAATGACAGAGACGAGCAAAAAGCTCAGAAACACCAATATTTTCTTTTAAGTTGGAATAAATTGACCCCTTTCGTCCCCCAGAGTCTAGCTGTGGAGCTTGAATGGCCATTAGTGCCATCATAAAACAAATGAATCCGGCAGAAGATCCAAGAAAGCTGATGCTAATTTCCAACTACAAAATTCAAAGTAAGCAATTACATGTAAAAAATCTCCAGGTAGTTATATTCCCCCTGTTAGCCTCGTCTGTGGTCTCTTTAGAAGTTTCTTCATTTTATTCACAAATGTAACTAATCAGATCACTATCAGTGTCGCATGCTGCACATCTTTGATCTCTTTTGTACGGATTCAAAAGAGACAATTTTTTAACAGATCAGTGTATCATTATTACAATAATAATAATGTTATACTAATAAACTGGTGTTAACTGCCAGCCAAGTGTTACTGACAGACTTCACTTTCACTTGCTGCAAAGAGGTTGTTCTTGCTTATGCTCCTTCACCCTCTTTGGCATCACTCTACATGCATTTACTGTAAAGAGCAGGAAGACTAATAAAGGTTGATACAGTAGCATCACTTGCATATATTCAAGCAAATAGGGATTTCAATGAGGCAGCTAACAATTGAAAGTACCTACTTATGCTGGGGATACACCAAGCCAACATTAAAGAACTAAAAGTTGCACTCGAACACACTGCAAGGACTACAGCCGACGGCCGACTACGACATACGTACGTGAACTTGTGTGAGTGGAAATAACCCTCCCTACCAGCAGGTCCCGGTAGTCTGTATTAGTCATTCAAAAAGGGAAACCGGAAGACCGTGGACTGCGGATATACAAGCCGTTATTATGATACGTACATATAATAAAGTGGCGTCTGTCGACCATTTTCACACCACTCTCACTCTCCACTTAGCTTCATTCCAGACGGCTGTGGCGTTGTGAAAAAATATCCATGTATTGGAATGATCAGATGAGATGAAGATGAAAAATGAGAAGAGCCTTCTGTGTTTCTCCTCTTGCTTTCCTCACTTCCGCTTCTCTTCTCGTGCACTGATCCGTTTAAGCTGAACAGCCAATCAGGGTGACTTCTCTCGGGCGCCGCCGCCGATTCATCATGCTGAATCGGACAAAAAAAGTCCAACATGGGCGGTATACAGCCAGCGGTGCAGGACACAGAAAAAACTAGGCCGACGGACGCTCATCGACAAGCCCAAAACTGTCCGACGGCCGACCGTCAGTTGCAGCTTATCTGTGATTCGTTACTACTTTTTAAGTATTGGAGATTAAGAAAGATATTTTGAAATAAGGCTTTTGGTGAATTCTTTGTTGTCACAGAGGTGTGTGGCAGAAAGTACAAGTTTGTATAATTTGGTATGTTGTGTGAGGTGATTTTGGCGAGGTGGCCACAGTTGGAATTGCAGGTCACATGACGCCCACTGGCCCATATACAATTATATAAAAATAAATAAAAAAACAAACAAACTGTAAAATGCTAACAATTTTTCTGAGCGTCACAAACACTCTGATAATATACTCTTTATGTTATCTTATTTTGAGCCATTATGTCCAATAAAATCTTTAAAAAAGCCTAAAAAAAAGCCCAGAAACATGAAGAACTTTCAGCATTAGCCTGGTGAGCAACCTTCATTGGATGAATTGGTTGCAATCTTGAAACACAGCATCCAGTCCCCTTTTATAAATCTACAGTATGTTACACATTCAGCATTAACAGTACTTTGTTAGCAGAATGGTCAAATCACTAACTACACAAACTCATCAATTCACAATCTGAGAGAATTTATTAATAATAAAAGTTGACTTCTTCACAACACAGTTCATTATCATACCTCCACACACATGAATACTAAACATTCAGTATTTACAATAATTACAGTATAATAATTGCAGTAATTACAATCCATGACAAAGATGCCATTATTGTAATTTGTTCTTCATTTTCAGCTTAACAGCCTCATCACACAAATCCAACACCGTCAACAAAAACTTGTAACGTTCAGTGACTAAAACTACCAAGCTGCATTTTACTTGATCTCATCATTAAGGTGATAAATATGTATTACATCTGTTTGTTTTGATAATGTCATTTATGATGTTTTGAAGCTACTTTTACTAATTATGATTATCTGTCTTTTTTTTAATAATAATGAAGTCATTCGTTTTATCATCTTTAAAACATTTTGGCACCTGTCTTGTACGTAAATGATGCATCGACTGTCTTATTATTAATATTGTATGAATAATTTGGCCTCGTCACAGCTGAGATGTGTGATTTAAGAAAGAACAGTCAGCGGGGAATGGGAGGAAAGACTTCTAAGGGCAGATTTACTGTCTACCGCACTAATGGCTGCAAGCTTACATAATGTAATTTGATATTTATCTCCCCGATGATATCAGATACAGCTACTCTGAGTTGTTTTTTGAACTTGATACAAATAGAAACACAGTTTCTGCTCTCTACGCGGAGCTCCCGAGCCAGCCGGAGCTCCCAAGTGTACTCTTTGCGTGGGCCAACCTCGTCTGCGGCGCATTAGTTTCTAGTTCTTGAGATTTAAACTGTGGCCGCAACACATAGTGTAATAGCTCCCCAGAGAGAAGCAGTGATTGCGCTCCAGTGTATGAGGTGATATTATGTTTAATGTGTCGGTTTATTCCTTGAGGGGTTCCCAACATCTGGCGTGCTTTGAATTGTTGGGATGTTCCCACTTCAATGTCTTTCACTTCTCCTGAGCATCATTGGCACAAAGCTTAGATTGCCTTTAGCATTTTACAGTTATTATTATCAATTAGGCAAAGGGAAGTATCCATTTCCTGTTGTATTCTTCCAGTTTCTGTCTTTGTTTTGTTGATTTCCTACAACTTTTTTTAACCTAATATGCTAGCACATGTTAGGATACTCTTTTTAAAGTGGCAATCTCATTTTTCATTCTAATTTAGATAAATGTCTGTTAAGTCGCTATCTATCGCTGAAGGAGGTAACACAGTAGTGATTGAGCCTATGGCCCACTCATGAAAGTATTGCAGTATCTATATCTTTGCAGTATTATAAATTGGGCATTCCTGGGAAAAAGATGCTGCATTACATTTTTTTTCCATTGTATACTGAATACTTGAAGGTCATGTATCAACAAAAAGTCTAATCGCATAATATGCACTACATACCCAACATGTGTACTATCGTTAAACATACTTTTGTGTGACTAAACAGTAGTGTGTATCTTTTCGGACGCTCTGAGCAGTAATTTACGTCGTCACTTCCTGAGAGCCTCCTTTGCTGGTTGGAGACGCGCAACCATGGTAACCCGTGCCAACCTCATGTGACCAAATGCTGATTTGTGAGAATCAAAGTCTGAACTAATTTAAAATATATGTAACACCTAGTAAAGTTACACTTAAATTGAAGCGTTATTGATGTTACAGAGCTGTCCGTCAACGTCTGTTATGAGCATTGTGATCACTACCGCATTGCATTGTGTTGCATATTTATGCCGCCGTAGTGTCCAGCGTTGCATACTGTGATATTTCAAAGGAAATAGTATGCAATTTGCGTCAAATAGAAATTCCAAATCAACCTGAAATCTTAAGGATTGCCACTTTAAGTTTCAGTGTTGCCCAGCCTCACAGGTACATATAGCAGCTCTGTGCCGGCCCCCTCTGCAGCCGTCCCTTAGTTAGCCGTCCCATATTAGAGGCCAGCTCCCTGCAGTAAAAGACCCTGCCGGAAACTGGGTTTGATTTGTTGATGTGAGTGCGCTGAGGGCAGAGTGGGGGCCAAGCATTAATGGGATGGAGACAATAGGCCATCACTAATCAGAGACCTCAAGGTTGCCATGAGGTTAATTGTAATGCAGGTGGCACTAGGGGAGGGGGCGAATAAGAAATGTCGACTCCTTTACTGCCTTGGCGGCCATTGTGTTCTAACATTAAGCCCTGGGGCTAGGATTTGGCTTTCTCTCTCGCTCTTTCCCCTGTGTCCTCTTTACCTTTTAATTTCTTATTATCCGCTGATTCCCATTCAACCTCCGTGGGTTAAAGAAAACCTCTTGCCACATGTCAAAAGGAAATGTTAATATTGAGCCTGTCCTGGCTGTTGTGATGCGTGGCAAAAACCATTGTGGAGCTCCACTGGTGATTCAACAGTGCATTTCACATTCACTGGAAGCACTCCTGTTGCATCATTGTTATTTGTTTAAACTGACAGGAACAGCAGACCCTGCTTGCTTTTGTGTCAGTGAAAGACCATCTCCAAACAAGAGCCGGGGTCATGAATACACAATAGGACGGTGTCTTCAGAGTAGCATTTGTTTTAGGTTTTGTTGTTTCTTGTGACTGCATTTACCATGCTCATGTTTTTCAGAGCTTTTCTGTGAGCTGTTTGAAAGGTGAAGGACACATCACTGAAACATTGAGTTTATAAACTACTCTCACAAATGTGTGTGTGTGTGTACTTGCGTGTGTGTGCAGTTTGTGGCGGAGGCTACCCAACCCTATCTCCAAGACATTACATTTGTCTTCTACTAATTTGCAACAGCGAATGCGTTTAGAAGGAAATGTGATGATGCCCGGATTGTTTTTTATCAACGTAATGAGGAAGCGTTTTTAATGAATGTGCAAATTGCTAAATGTTAATACCGGCTCTGTGAGGCTGGATTTAGTGGTGCTTTGCGCTAAATGCTAACATGTTCACAATGACAAAGCTAACATGCTGATGTTTAGCAGGTGCAATGTTTATTATTTCATCATCCTAGTTTAGCATTTCTATTTTAGGGCTGAACGACTTTGTAAGAAAATATCTAATTGAAATTCATTATTTTGACTGACATTGCAATTGTGATATAATTTGCAATATTAGGGGCAACATCATTATTCTAATTTTTATTGAAAAAAAAAGATTATGGTGTGATTTTTGTGTGGATCTTTATGAAACAAAGATGTTTTCTAAAGTCTGTAGAATATCATCTCTGCAGCACGACAATATTTCATTTAAAATGGTATTTTAACACATTTCACCTTTAACAAATACTGTGTCTCCTGCACTATATCTTTCCAATAGTTATCGAGACAATTCACTCAAAACCAAAAACGTCAATCTCATAGTGGTGCTAAAGGAAAAGTCAGCAGATTACCAAAATCATCATAGGATTTTTCTTCTGGGCAACACGGATACCTGTAACAAACTTCATGGCAATCCGTTGAAACATTGTTGGGATATTTCAGTCTGTACCGAAGTGGTCAAGCGTCGCCAAGCTTGGCGAAAATGTGACTTAAAGCAAGAGGAACAATGTGTTTACTTTATCAATATTTAACCGAAACGACAATCTTTCCCTACCAAAGTGCATAAGTTGCCTAAACATAACTCAGGATGGGAACCTTGAGCTACAGTTTCAAAGTCCCGCCCTTAGTAAACCCCCCATCCACCAACTTTATTACATTTTGTTCCCTGATAAAAAATTAATTAATAATTACATTTCCCTCAAAACCAAACAGGCAAAACAAATTAGTAGACTATAAATGTAATTTCTAGAGGACAGGGTTGGGGCTACTATAGCATTTGATGAAATGATTATAATCAAATATCAGGATTCTTTATAGATGTGTAATTGCTTAATTAACCTGAGTATCAATATTTGCTTTTTAGTCTAATCTATGTCTCAGTTTGCAGATCGGATTTGTTATTACAGTGATTAATCATTCAAAACCATCTATTTCATCCTATTTGATCTGGTCCCTTTGATATAATGTCCTCTAAAAGTTTGACATTTTTTCTCGTCTTCTACGTCGGTCCTCTCACAACTTTTAAAATTTTTGCCCTGATACATGAAACACCATAAAGGCCAATCACAGCAGCTCTAGTGCTGGACATCATAGTGCCTTGTTCTGCTCTCTCCATCTCGTCCTCTTTGTGTTTGAGAGGGAAGGGTTCAACGGGAGTAAAGGGAGGGAGGTGGATTGCCTTGAAAGACAAACATCTCAGTGTCTGCCAACCTGCAAATGGCCCCTGTGTTTATTCAGCTGAGGATTGGACGGCAGCCAGAGCATCACTGTGGCAGACTCCTTCTTCCACGGCATATGCGAGGGCAATACTTGGAAATTTGCGTTTGATACATGACAAATGAGATGGTATTGAACAGCGGGGATGCTGGTAAGGCATGGCTGGATGAGGTACAGCCGGTATGGTCGAGGGTAAGAGGACGGACGGGGGCGCAGTGTTTCTGCCAAGATCTTTCCTCATCAAACCGTTATGTTGGGGGAATTGCTTCTACTGATTTATTTAATAAAAAATGTGGCTTAAAAAATGAAAAATATGAGAAATAATGTATTGTTATTTCCATTACATGTGGAACAAAACTCCCATTGAGTCAACGTATCCTCAAACAGTTCGTATGATATCTTACGAAAAATTATTTCTAATTTTTCGTGCGTTTTCCTATAAATGTCCAGCAATACGTGATGCACTTATTAATTTCCTCACCCGCTTTTCAAAATTAACTTCCGTCTTCACAGGATACAACTTGGTTAGGTTTAGGCACCAAAACTACTTGGTTAGGTTTAGGAAAAGACTGTGGTTTGGGTTAAAATAACATGAGAAATGGCATAACTTAAGTATGGAAGTTACGTGACAAAAACTACTTATTTAGGTTTAGAAAAAGATCAACTTGGTTAGGTTTAGGCAACAAAACTACTTGGTTACGTTCAGGAAAAAATTGTGGTTTGGGTTAAAATAACTCCGGAAGTGGCATAACTTAAGTATGGACGTTACGTGACAAATAAATCAACGTTAACTTCTGGTTTCGCACGGGGTACAAACACCGATCTCCTAGGCGAAAGTCCGATGTTTTTTGGTTTGCCTATTAACACCGACCTCCTCCCTACATGGAGTTTGTCACTCTTTATACTTCCTCGTTCACAATTACGTGGATTACATACAAATTGATTTTGTTGGATATATACAAATTACAGTGAATTACTTTTCGGAGTTATAGCTGTGAATGGCGTATGAGAACAGCCTGATTGACCAAAGGCTGGATCTCTACACGTGTCTGCTCTGATCACCTGTCTGTGTCGAAAATGCTAATTAGCCTCAAATCAGCCACCTTTCATTTAGAAAGCCTTTACATCACACATGCAAAAATATGCATTCCAGCTTTATTTTTAATCCAAGAGTTTCAAACTTGCACCATCCAAATAGTATTAACCTGGTGATTATACAGTACACTTGCAAATATTGCATACACCTTTCATCTTTCACCCACTTCATGTGACCAAGACCTTGGTCTGACAAAACCAGATAAAGTGGCATTATTCCAACATATTTACTACATTCATCCGGATATGTGACATCGAGAGGGACAAGCAGAACCAGCAGGGCGATTAAGGCCCCGTTATCACCTGTGCCTCCAAGACATCCGTGACTTCGCCACACATCCGCATGGGCAGGAAATCTGTCGAGCTGCAGACTAGCAGTGACTTTGAAATCAACCTCTTACGACGAGTTGCAATGTAAAGCACTTTGAAACGCAAGGTGGTGCTTACCTGAGCAGATCATCTGTTGTCACGACACGTCTTTGGTGGGGGGTGGGGGGAGGTTGGTCGATCACATCCGTCAAAGTGTTTAGGAGGGTTCGTATCAAGCGGAACATTCTTTCATCTTGCTTAAGGAGGAGTGTGGCGTTCATGCCTCCAGCTAAGCTCTGAACTGACACCCTCCGTCCTGATCGGTTGGCCTTAACTGGGGGTTGATCAGCAGCTCTCACATTCAATCAGAGTGGAACCTCGTGTCAGTGTCGCTGGGGGTTTAATCCAAACCTTTTTACAACTTTGCATCTCAGTGATGTTTTTCCAAACTGAAGTCGCAATTGCAAGAATTGGGTGAAGCTATTCTGGATATTGAAATTGCATTTTTTAAGGCTTTCTGATTGGAAAGTCCTTTTATAGTAATATATTGTTATTGCTGTCTATCAGTGGTGGAAGAAGTACCCAGATCTTTTAATTTACATAAGTAAAACTACAAATACCAAAGTCCATTCAAGTCCTGAATTCAGAATGATATTTAAGTGAAAGTACAGAAGTATTATCAGCAAAATGTACTTAAAGTATCAAAAGTAAAAGTACTCATTATGCAGAACGGCTCATTTTACAGCGTTATATTCTGATAGAATATTATATTATTCTGTTTTTATCACTAACACATACATTTTAATGTTGTAGTTCTTCAATTTCGAGTCAATTTAGATGCTTTATGTACTACTATGTAGATTAGTAGTACATTATATCACAAAAGCGAATCATATGTTTGTTTTTTTTTATGTGAAAAGCAACTAGTGGCTAAAGTTTCAAATAAATGTAGTGGAGTAAAAATTACAATATTTCCCTCTGCGATGTAATGGAGTAGAAGTATAAAGTAGCAGAAAATGGAAATACTCAAGTAAATTACAAGTACCTCAGTAAGTTTGGTTAGATTCCACCATTGCTACGTATTAGGTGGCTAAAGCTTGTGTCAATTCAATGTTTTTCTGTTTATGAATAATAGTAATTCTACCTCGTTCACACGGAAATAATGCATGCTATATAATTGTTACACCATGCTGTGTTTGATGCAGCATTTCTCTCAAAAAGGGTATTTTAATACTGACAGAAACTACCAAATTGTTATAATTGATGGGATCTGTGAGCGATAACTTACATGTTCAGGGATCACTTTAATGTTTGTTGATTTGAAAGCATACAGAACCGTTTGCACATGCTGATTGACTAATAATCACAGTGCCTAATCACCATCAAGAGTTTGGTGTAACAAGTCTCGTTCTTAAGGAGATCCTGTTCGTTCGTCACCATCATATCACCATCTCTCATCATAGATGTAGCGCCTATTGGGAGGTGTGTAGACCGTCTCAAGGGAGACTGTGAAATTCTTCGCGGTTCGGTGATGGAAAATGTGTCTGAATTCCCAACTTGACACCCGGCTCCTGCCACCTCTGCTACTGTGGGATCCAGTGTCTTTGGGTGAAGAGGATGTCACAGGTTACGACTTCGTTGCAGCTACCCGGGCGTAAACACAAGAACGCCTTCATTAGGAGATGTTTCCATTTAAGGTATATAGGTTGACTAAAAAACTCCATCAACTGTCCCCTGAAAGCACTGATTACAGAGTGTTAAATACAAACCTGGAAATGCCGTAGGTGGATAATTGTGTGCTTAGTGGATAAATGAAGTTGTAAAAGCCATCTGGTACATTTCATTGTAAAATTAAGGAGCACGGAGGTTTCTTTTTTGCTTCTATTTACCTGAAAAAGAGGGAAATGCCTTCAGGTTGTTTGTACTGAGGCAATAAAGACATCTCACATGTGTATTTAGCACTTAGTCTTGTTTCATTATGTGTTTACATTACGAAAAGCATTGAATTATACTATATAAATGGCCCTGTGAGGAGGAAAAAAATCCCGACTACCTGCCTTCTTTCCAGGAACCAACCGACTGGGATGGTTTTAATGCCACAACATGATTTGTACTTTTACATTTGCTTTACATATGATTATGTTATTACATATTTTCAGTTCGCAATCACAATCAGCTTGCATTACGGGGTTAGATGTAATCCCAAAGTAATACAAATTCAGCTCGCAGCTAATGATATTCATGAGGTGCAGCGTGCCCCAGTGCTCTGCCTGTAGCTTGTACCTATTGTTAAGCCTTCCTATCTTCCCCTGAGGTATAGGCTAGTAGCGACATTTAAGGAAATGACATAATCTACACTTATGCGTAGTGTAGGAAAGCCGTCATTGAAACTGAAAGTATTCCGGGTCGGTTTGTTTTGCATTGTAGGGCTGTCAAACGATTAAAATATTTAATCGTTTGACACATTTTGTATCTGTTCCAAATGTACCTTAAAGGGAGATTTAGTATAAAATAAGTATTTAATACTCCTATCAACATGGGAGTGGGCAAGTATGCTTGCTTTGTGCAAATATATGTATATATTTATTATTGGAAATCGATTAACAACACAAAACAATGACAAATATTGTCCAGAAACCCTCACAGGTACTGCATTTAGCATAAAGAAATATGCTCAAATCATAACATGGCAAACTGCAGCCCAACAGGCAACAACAGCTGTCAGTGTGTCATTGTGCTGACTTGACTATGACTTGCTCCAAACTGCATGTGATTATCATGAAGTGGGCATGTCTGTAAAGAGGAGACTCGTGGGTACCCATAGAACCCATTTTCATTCACATATCTTGAAGTCAGAGGTCAAGGGACCCCTTCGAAGATGGCAATGCTAGTTTTTCCTCGCCAAAATTCAGTGTACGTTTGGAGCGTTATTTAGCCTCCTTCACGACAAGCTAGTATGACATGGTGGTACCAATGGATTCCTTAGGTTTTCTAGTTTCATATGATGCCAGTAACTTTGCCCTCATTATATGAAATGTGTTCTTCTTTTAGAAAATGGCTCGGGAACAGAATTTAAGTCTATAAATCATGAAGTCTTACATGAGGTAAAAGACGTAAAATTACTAGGAAAAAACTACTCTACTCTCCTTTTTCTTTGGAAACATCAAAGCGGCTCAGTCCGTTGTTATCCTTCATGTCATTATCAAGAGCTTTTCTAAAGGACATGAAAACTTGCAGCCCTCGCCTATGTCTCTGCCTGCCATTTAACATAAGACAATAACCTCCTTAAGTACGCGGCTAAGTCTCAGCTCCGCCTGCATTAGGCCAAAAAAAGGCTTGTGTAATTAGTCGTGCACTATAAATCAAGTGGTGTGAATCTATTTCGCCATGCCCTAATTGAAAGTGCTCTCTTTTTTTTGGTGTGGGGGGGCGGTGATGCTGTAGTCGGACACAGAGCTCCATCGGATGGTGATAGATGTGGAATCCAGCACAAACAGTTTGAACCAGTCAGGCTGTGATTGATCAGTACCCTCTGGGATGTCGGGTGGATCTTTCTCCTTCAGCCAGAAGATAAAAGCCTTAACGACTCTCCAGTCTTGTTGTACCTCCCAATTGTGTGTTTGTGTGTGTGTCGGGGTTTCATTATTTCGCAGTGTTTGACCTTGAAGGTTCTGTGTGCATTTGGGCTGTGTGATGTCTCAATGATTTCTTCTTTTAAGTGCCAAAATGCGCCTTTTATGCGCCATTGATGCTGCTATACACACACTACATAAATGCCCCCATGGAGGAGGGCCATTTGCATGAAAATTTAGTTGATTTATGACTGGATTCTATAGCATTTTCTATAATCGCCCAGCACATTTTTGCAGGGGCTTAGTAGTGGCCGTAGTGATGCCACAGTACAGTGCTGTAACCCAACTTCAAAGAGCGTTTTGTTCACACGCACCCTCACAAAAACACAGGGTGACTTCACTGGCTTCCAGTGGCAAAGGTGGACCAGCTGGGCTGTTTTGTTCCCCACTTGTGTGTTTTCTTTCTTTCTGTTTTTGCCCTCTTCATCGTCCCCGGTTCTTCTCCCATCTTTTTTTTTTTTTTTTTTTTCTCCGAGCATTTGCTCCGGAGATTTACACTTTGCTGTTGTTGATAGAATAAAAAAAAAAAAAAGCGAGCAGGAGAGCGGGCGATGCTGGTGATTCAGGTTCGGTGTGTGGTATTTCAATGAGGGTCTCTAGGCTGATTGTCCTATAGTGGCGATGGATGTGGCTTTTGGAAGTGGAGGTGCATCGGAGGGGATCACTCGGCATCTGGCCCAACACTCTTGTGTCACCGTGACCCTCCTGTGGGGGAGGCAGTGAGGGCCGCAGCAGGGGGTCCCACTGAAAAGCAACATAAATTTCAGAGGGAGAATCAATAGACTGTGAGAATTGTAAGAGATGCATTGGTTTGGACTCTCTGACTGTGACCCTGGTACTTTGCTGTATGGAAGTCGGCGAGGACGCACCTACGACAGTAAAAATAACAACATAAAACAACAGCATGTATGAAAACTAGACGGTTTTGCACGTCTTTCGATTATCACACTAACTAAACCCAATTTTGTGGCACGGCTAAATTTTAGGGATAGCCTCAGAGGAAAAAAAAAAAAGAGGAAAAAAAAAGTCTGTTACGTGGGGGAAACCTATTCTCCCACAAGATGTATAAATAGCCGCAGCCATGGCTCTCTGTGTCAAAGTTAGGACACTCAGTGGGGTGCAGACTTCAAAGCAACTGGGGAATTCTCCAAAACAACTGCTGGCAATTTCAAATCAGCATTCCCTCTGAAAGCAATGTAACCTTTCACCTGTATTCTGGCATGAGATAACCAGGGGAGAAAATGTCAAATTTCGGATTATACAGTGCAGCGTATGCCATGAAATAAAAGTGAAACCGGTCAATTTAGGACTTGAGAATGTTTTTTTTTTTCCTTTAAAATGCTAAAATAGATTTTTAAATAGTATTGAAGCATAGATATGACATTGAATGCCACAAATGATTTAAAAAAAACAGTTTTGAGTTGGTTTTGGTGTCAGATTTTATCGTAAGAAACTAAAAACGCAGGCCTGATTTGCCACTTGGTGGGAAATGAAAATGACCCAGAAGGGTTAAAGGCCAAAAAACATGTCAAGAATTTCCCCAGAATATATTTAAAGCAGAAACAGGACAGTGAAGCCCTTCATTTTAATTTGAACAGATGCACATGTTGTATTTATTTGTTTTGATCTTCAAAAACCAGAATTCATTGTAAGCAACAACAAAAAAAAGAAGAAGAAAGATAGCCTTAAGCCTATTGAATGAAGACATGTGGTTAACATGGTATTGTGTCTTTGAAGGAGTCGGCATGTGGTGCATTGTGGGTAGTGGGGTGCTCTCTGGCCACAGCAGGATACTGGCGGCTCTGTCCAGTTTTCAGGTGCTGTCGCTCTCTCCTCGGTCATATTAATTATGGGATAAAAAAACTCTAATCCCCCAGCCTTTGAAGCGCTGGGCCACTTTTTGAAAGGCCAGAGCTAAAATATCACACATAAGGACACAATATATGCTACTTCAAAATATATAATATGGCACATTTATTTTTATGCATTTTGCTAGTATAGGACTATGATTTAATGTTGCTGATGATGATCTTCATGTGACATTTTATAGCTACTAAAACTCTGTGGATTATAGTTTCTTTATCTACGTGATTACAACATATAATTTCCTCCCAGGATTACTTCTCCCAAATGCTTCGCTGCAAGTCATTTGGCTTCTGCAACACTTTCAAAAGATAATATCGATGTTTAAGTTATTTTCCAACGGCATCAAGGTGCTCTGTATTCACGTTTCATCTCTCGAGTGCTCCACAGAGAGCCAAAAAACTCATTCACAGAACATGAACATTCCCTGAATTTTACATTTTTCAACTCATTACCCATAATCTTCTCCTCGCTAATCTTCTCAAAGAGTGATGTCAGCGTTGCTGAGGCGATATGAGGATATCGTTCTTCTCTTTTATTAATTTCTGTTTGTTGTTATGTCTGAAAACACATCCACGCAGATGGATAGTCCTCTCCTCCCAGATCAAAGTGGAGTCCCTGCTGAACGGTCACACAAGACTGTCACCCCGTCTCTCGTAAGCAGACTGTGGTCTAGTTTCCCCTCTGTAATCAGATCTCAGGCCTGCGCTTCGTGGAGGAAAAACAGCCACTGGAGATTGGCAGCCCACAACAGGTTTTATGGCTGTTGTTTCAGGTGGGAGGCGAGTTAGTGGGATGGATGACTGTCGGAGGGATTTTACACTGCCCTCTTGTGCTCTGACACATACTGTACTCCCTCTCCTCTGTTCACGCTGACTCATTTTTACTGCTGCATGTCCCCGCAGCTCACACGGCACAGCAGCAAACAACAAAAGAGGCAACAGTGCAGTTAAATATTATGTAAATAGCATTGAGGGATGTGTTTTTGTTGATCTGTACAGTCATTTTTATGGATTATACAAACAGGCACTGGAAAAGTGATACACATTCCTGGTTTTAATACCTTTGAATGAGCTTACTTAGCCTTAATACAAAAGGATTAGTGGCATATTGCTTTTACATAACAGTTTTAAAGCACTGCTTACACCTCACAGGGCTGCTCGGGTAAGAAATTGATTTTCTCCGTTTGTTGTGTTCATGTTTTAATAAAAAAAAAAAAAGCTGACCTTTCACTTCAAAAGACGTCCGTCCCTTTGGAGCATTTTAAAAACAGATTCTTATTTCAAACAACAATTTTTGAATGAAAAATAAAAACACCTCCATATTCTTTTCTATTAGGGCTGATTAAAAATGGTAGACATTGTGAGCTGCACTCTTCCTGCTCTGCCACATGTCAAAAGGATAGAGAGGAATAATTGTTTGATCTGTCCTTTTGCCTGTCGCTGCCCTAATCACTCAAGACTGATTCAGAAAATGCAGGCTTGAATGTCAGAGGGCCTCCTGTGGAGAGGTGGAGCATTTCAGCGGCTTTGGACAGCCGTGCCCCGGTAATCACCACTCTCAACCTGGCCGGGCACTCCAGCACTCCCCTGATTGAGCACCTCAATCTAACAAGGTGCTATTGCTGGAGCTGGAGATTCTGCCAGGTTTTGACAAACCAGTGGATTGTCCCTGATCATCATGGGACATTGCTTTTTTCGCAGCTCAGCCATGCATGCTGCAGGCAGCCCCTCGGAGTCAGGCACACCTGCCAGTGCTGTGAACGTGAGCGGTGCACGGGAAATTAAAAATGAGCTTGAAGGTTACCGTCCTTTAAAAAAAAAGAAAAAAGAAAAAATCAAATAATTCCACATGATTTGAAGGGTACATCACCAGAGATCAGCTTGTTTCCTGTCATGTTGTACTGTGGAGCCATTTTGGGGAATACACTTTACATTTCCCCTGTGATTTCTGACTGCTACCACGCTTCCTCTGACCTTGTTTTCAGTCTGTGACACCGGGGCTCGCCCTGAGGGAATATACATCCCGATCTTAGCTAGATAGCGGCGTGTTTACAATTACCTTTAACCTTAAGCTTTTACCTCTAGAGACCTAATTGAATACAGTAGCAAGCTGCAGTCTGTCAGGCTTTGAGATCTAAAGATTTAAGACAACTGGTGCTGCAACTAACACTTACTCTCATTATTAATTAATCTACCAATTGTTTTCTCAATAGATCAATTCATTTAAAGGTCCCATATTATGCTAATTTTCAGGTTCATACTTGCATTTTGTTTTTCTACTAGAACGTGTTTACATGTTCTAGTAGAATTTTGTATTTTATTTTCCTCATACTGTCTGCCTATATGTGCCTGTAATTTAACGTCTGTCTGAAACGCTCTGTTTTAGCCCATTTCAATGGAATAAAAAAAATAAATGCCATTCAACAGAATTGCGTTGCTAGGCAACAGCTTGGGTTCACTTCCTGTCAGTTGATGTCATTCACTTACACCAAAGAACTTATGTTGTCAAGAAGTGAAAGTCAATTGTTCGATCCATTGCAACATCAGCGCACAGCAGCAGAGCTATGCTCCCGCCATTTGGGACTAAAAGCGACTACCGTAAGCCAGTTAAACATCCGCCTACAAAGTGCCGTACAAAAGTAAAACAAAATTATTTCTATTATATTGTCATATTCTACCAAAATGGCCTGTGTTGAACAATGAAATAGTATAAATATAGTCAGCATTTTCAGTTCAAAAGGGCGGAGTTTCATCTCTTTGCTTCCATACTCTTTGTCTATATATTGTAGATTTGTGACATCACAAATGTACAGAAATCCTGACGGCTCATTTGAAATGCAGAGTTTCTGAATACGGGCTGTGTGTATTTCTTCATGGATTGAGTGTTTCAATACTTCCACAGTATTTATATAGCATTTAAAGCTGCTTTATAATAAAAAAGACATGAACATTTTTTTTTTTTTTTTACAATATGGGACCTTTAATCTAAGAAATGTCAAAAGAAAGTTTGAGTCAATTACTCAGAGCCCAGGGCAATGTCTTCAAATGTATTGTTTTGTCCAACCAACAGCCCAAAATCTGAAGATATTCAGTTTACAAGTATATGAAATAAAGAAAAGCAGCACATTTTCACACTGGAACAAGCTAAAGATTAGCATTTTGCTTAAAAAACAGAGAAAAGAAAAAAGATTGGGACCATCAATCAACTATCACAATAGTGTCGATCTACTCTGATTAATCTACAAATAGTTTCAGTTTCTAACTCTCTGAGAGACACATTTCTGCATCTTGCAAATTCAATGCAAATAATACGCTATGGACCAAAATAACTATAGGCACAACAATCATGTAATAATGAGCACTACCATATAGCAACACCCAGTAGACAAAAGCAAACCACTACCGAACATCACAGGACAATTTTCTCTCCCACATGTAAAAATCAGCCCAGTTGTTCTCCACTATGGGTTTATAACACACTTCATCAATACAGCATTTTAACATGACTAATATTAGCTTCTCGGCTTGTAGACGGTTACTCATAACTCATAAAGAATTCATGTATTTTACTTCAACAGTCTGGGACAGTCCAATGAATATTTATGCCGTAGTGAACAACTATCAAAGCAACTGTAGGTGTAAAACTTGTAATGACTGGTAACTGATTTCACACTCCTATGAATTTTGAGTTTCAACAGTCGAATGGGTTTTTGACTGGAAAATGTGTCTGGGTCCTCAGAATGACTGCAGCTATAGCAGTACATCATATAGGTAGAGAGGGAGCACAGGTGTAACTGGGCAAAGGTACATTCAAAGTGTATATCAAATGTAGTAAAGGAAGTGAAAAATACAATTAATTTATGTTAAAAGTTGGATGAAAGTTGAAATAAAAAACTTGTTTTGCTAAAAAAAAAAAGTCTTAGAGTTAACTTCTAACTTAACACAGAAAAGGTAATACTAAATGATTTCCTTAAAAAGTCACAAGTCTAAAGGACTGTGGTGATTTCTAGAGTTATAACCTTTACAGTTAAATGGGGACAATTTAAGTGGTACTTCCTGATAGTTTTCAGCCTGCTTAAGAGGTTAATTGTAAAATCCTTCACATAATACATCATAACACAGCTGCAGAAAAAGGACTAGAGCACTTTTGAAGGCTTCAAATGCATTTGGAGTAACTACTAGCTGTAGGATGTTCGACAATGCATTCGGAAATTATGATCAATTGTAGTTTTTACAAAGCTGGATTTAAAGTGTCATAAATGTCTCCATTCAATGGGAAATAATAGCCTTATACAGACTTGAGAGAGTTGAAATTCATTGTCGCCTTGCCTCCAGTTCTTTAACCTCTCATCTGTTTTCAGCTTAATATAATATTGTTGATTTATCTGTGATATATTTGGAGCTGCGGGCATTTCTCTGCTCCATACTCTGAAATGAATAGATGGTCTTGGAGGGTATGGACGGGTGTTTCATTATTCTAGTTGGCTTGCCTGTGAATTGTGGCGAGAACATGGCGGTCACTCCATCAAAAGGAATTATGTTCAGTTTCCAACAAAGGCATTTGTCATACGGGACAGGAGGTATTAGAGCAATGAAAGACTCTTAACTCCTGTTAAAATCAGCACCTTTGACTTCTTGCGACAGGAGCCGAGGGAAAACAGCCACTTGGTCTCCTGCGTTCCTGGTGGCATTTCCAACGCAGATCCTCATAACTTGATGCTGAAAGTTGATTAATAGTACATTTAGCGCAACTCACAGCCTTCTTCTCGGTAATAAATTAGGGTCATTAATCAATAAAGAGCACAGCAATTCCAGGAGACAGGGGACACGCTGGTTCCTAATAGAAAAAGAGAGGAGTGACGCTCAGGCCTTTCCCACCATTGACCACCCTGGCTGAGGTGTTCATTGTGCACCTGCCTAAATCCAATTAAATGACATAATTAATGAACATCTTTCTCAACAATAATGGGCTTTGCCTCTCCGCCAGACTATTGATTTTTTTAGTGACAAACCAGTTAGGATAGCCTGTCACTGTCAAGTTGAAGATTAACTAGGTTCACGGCTTCAAAGTTCGACTGAAACTAATATTTCGGGTATTTTTTTAGGGCTGTCAAAGTTAACGTGATAATAAAGTGTTAACGCAAATTAATTTTAACGCCACTCATTTTTTTAACCCCTTAACACAAATTGCGATTTTTCGGTTGTAGCGGTCTCAGTTTTAAACCTAGAGTGAATATACTGGTATCATATGAAACTAAAAGGAATCCATCGGTACCAATGCATGTCATACTAGCTTGTCGGGAAGGAGGCTGAATAACTCTCCACAATTACGCTAAATTTTGGCGAGGAAAAACTGTCATAGTCATTTTTAAAGGGGTCCATTGACCTCTGACCTCAAGATATGTGAATGTATATGGGTTCCATGAGTCTCTCCTTTACAGACATGCCCACTTTATGATAATCACATGCAGTTTTGGGGCAAGTCATAGTCAAGTCAGCACACTGACACACTGACAGCTGTTGTTGCCGGTTGGGCTGCAGTTTGCCATGTTATGATATGAGCATATTTTGTTATGCTAAATGCAGTACCTGTGAGGGTTTCTGGACAATATTTGTTATTGTTTTGTGTTGTTTATTGATTTCCAATAATAAATATATACATACATTTGCATAAAGCAAGCATTTTTGCTCACTCCCATGTTGATAAGAGTATTAAATACTTGACAAATCTCCCTTTAAGGTACATTTTGAGCACATAAAAAAATGTGTGAATAATTTGCGATTAATCTGGGAATTCCTCATAAGAAAAGAACAGATTTTGAGGCTCAGCAGTCAGATGGTACCAAATGGTCGCGAACGACACAAACCAGTCCAACAATGGACCCAAAAGGGACTCAATTAATTTGTCCTTTGCTAATTGAAAGACAGCATACATTCGTTCTCCATAACATCCAGTAAAATTGTGAGTAAAACTACACAATCAATTAACGATAATAAGCAAAGTCGTACGCTAGCAGAAACCAGTTACGTGCTTGAGTAGTGGATGAATGACTCTCAGGTTCGCCCAGCTACCTGAAAAAGCGCCTTCCCCATCCGACGCCGTTCAGAGCTGTCACATTGCCTCTGCTTCATTCAGCTTGATTAATGATGAGCTGTGGGGCACAGCTAGAAGGTCTAGTCTCAATTATGAAAAAGGCAGTAACTAGTCCATTGTGCTGATGCCTTTATTCCACTGACAACGCTGAAAAATAGCAATATTTCTAATCAGAGTTGAATCATTTATCACCCATTTATTGGCGTTCTTTGACTCCCTGCCTCATCCATCCAGCCCTGACCTATCCTTTAACGCCACGGAGCTGCATGCTGCACCCTATTCATCCTTTATTCCTGTGTTGAAACTGTTTTCCTAGGCGCTGCTTTCTAAGCAGAAATAAAATACTATGTTGTGACAGTCTCCTAAATGGCTATTTGCATCTCTAAAGCATTTGCCAGTGTCAATTTTGTATTGTAAATAAATTTGCCTGGAAAGAAAAGAAGCAACTTTCCCTATTTCACCATTAAATTCACAACGCCTAGAGTTTATAGGGGAAGATAAGTGAGTTTAATATGCACTGGAGGGTAAAGAAAATATTCTATTACTGCATGTAGTATGGAAATTACCCCATAAAGAAACTAATATGGCAATTTGGGGGGCAATTTTTAATATGATTTTTATGATGCACAGTTCTACTTATGGTAATGAAGTTGTCATTGTACTTGTTCACTGCTGCTAACGCAGAGCCCATCTTTCAATTTGTAGGAATTAGAGTAAACTGTTACGAATGAACTTCATTAATGCTGGAATGAGAAAAAACATGTTATTGCATTTCTGGACCACTGGCTCTGGGATTGTGTGTTTTATATTGTTTTGATCTAATTTTGGAGTTTGAGAGAAAACACTCTCTTAGGTATATAGGACCGCTCTGAAATACAAACAAACAGCAGGGGATCGTTATCTATTCCGAAATGGATACCACACCAAAGTCTCATTGAGAAGAGGGATGGTGCGCTTTACGACTGGTACTGAACCAACAGTTTATCTATTCTAATTCTAGTATATTTAGTGTCACATGGGCATCAATTGGGTATAACAAGGTGTCGCGATCATAATTTCTTATGGGTCTAACTTTAATGTGGTAGTTTCTTATCATTATAAAGGAAAGCAAAGCTGAAATCTGAAATGAAAAGCACATCAAAGGATCCATTCAGGACCAGTGTTCCCTCTGGTGATCTGTGTTTTCTATTCTTTTATTGATCAAATGATAATATCTGGTCTGTCATCAGTAATTGCTCCACTTGTCCTCAGAAATTCAGTCGATGTCCATGAAAGCTTTCCTGGAAAATAATTTTAGATGCAGGGACCTTGTCTGCCCAGATGTTCTATCATATTGATTGGTTTAGCTGCTGAGTTGTACATAGGGAGGCACTTTTTCAGTCCCAAAAAACATTGTTTTCCTATCTTTGTAAAACAAAATGTAACAACTAATTCGTAGATATAAATTGTTATTTTAATCGTACACCAATAACTTGGTAAAGCATCTTCAAAATTAACAGGAATTACAGTTCAAGTATAAACCTTTTTAGTCCAACATTAAATTGGTCAAAACTTAAAAAGGAATTAAAGTTCCAGTCTATATAAACATTGAATTGAATTGAATAGATCGGCCCCATTGTCACCAATATCCGATCCAACTATTTAAGTCAGTATCGCCCCGATAGCTGATATCTGTGTCCAGCTCAGTCGCACTGCAGCCCGAAATCAATTTGTAATCCATATAACTGGGTATACAAAAACACCAGACTTTCGCCCAGGACACCGGCGTTCATGTCCCACAAGTCAAAGTTGATTTATTTGTCACGTAACTTCCGTACTTAAGTTACGCCACTTCGGTGTTATTTAAATTTTTAATTTAGGTTTCCTAAACCTAACCAAGTCGATCTATTCCTAAACCTAACTAAGTAGCTTTATTTTGAAAAGACTAAGTCACGTTTTGCTGGACAAACGCACGTAAAAATATGTTGTTGAAAGTCGTGCGTCACGAAAAAAAAAAGGGGGGAATTTGTGTCTATGCACACAAATCATATTGATTAAATTTAGTAGTAGTATATGTAACTTGGTGTAAAATGAGGTCATTAAGAGGTAAATGCATAATGTCAATATTTACACCACAGTTTGATTAGTATGTCAAGGTCATTATGTAATCACTCTACCCCCTCCAGATACCTCTGGACCTGCTGGACAAACATAAAATCCATACATTAAAAATGCATTATTCTTCAGGAGTTTATTTTAATATATTAATTTTGGATATTGATAACAGCCTCAGAGTGAATACCTTCAATGTTCCTAAATACAAATCAGAGAAAACTCAGTTATCCTCCTCCAGTCTGGCGAGTGGAAAAATCAATGTCCGGTGTCAATACCAGGTGGAGTAATTACCTGTTGAGTCTTCATTCATTTCAAAGTGAACACTGAGCTTGGCTCAATGAGTACAATCCCTTAATCTCATTCCGTCCGCTGATTAGGAAACCCGGAAACGTTCAAATGTGACTGGACAGATGTTGGGAATCACGTTTGATTCTTTTAATTGCTTTGTATTATTGAGGCCCGTTTCTCTCTCTTCTCCTTTCATTTGATTTAACAAACGGATAATTCTGAAATGGTCTAGTCGAAGATTCTGGCAGACGGTGGTGCACTTCATTGTTTTCCTTGAAAAATAGCAACAACTAAAGAGTGTTGGTGTGAGGTTGAGCGAGCAGCAATCAGGCACAAAAGGGCATCTGAAGCTATTTAGCCGTCTGAGTGTTTTTATTTTTACAGCAGCATATTTACAGTGAGTCTGGCCAGAGAGGGAAAGAAAAAATATGTGTTTTGCTTCTAGTTACCTCACTTGGATGTTTGACCTTCACTGTGCAGAATGATGTATGTGCAGAGTTTGAAACGGGAAGGCTGTTTTCACATTTATCTGCTGTAGAGGCATGCTTGTGCGCACAAGCATGTTTTTATGACATTACAACTATATTGGAAGCCAATCGTAGGACTATATGTCATTTTAAGGGTTTTTTAACGAGGTAATTGGCTACTTTGGCAACTTTTTTGTGGGAAAAATCTAATCGAATGCAAACAATTTTTTCAAAGCAGGGTCATTTTATACATCTTAACATGTCTGGAGGGGGATCTTTAATAAAGGAAAAGAAACAAGGGAAAACAAAACAACTTTGTACATGGCTGTTGTACTCCCCCAATTTAGCATCACACTACAATAACTAAATAAATAAATTATCGAACTCATAATGGACAGTTGTCTTTTTTTATTCCTTGCAGTGTCTCTTACTTTGGAGGGCGCAGGGTAACTGTTTCCTCCTAACTCTCTTTCTTGACTTCTCTGTCTTTATCTGACACTTGTGAAATAAGGGTATTCCAACTTGTCTGCGAATGCTGTGACATCTGCTATTACGCATTTCAGAGGTTGTCTTTGCCGATTTATTTGCAGGTTTGGAAAATGAATTTAACATCACGGGATTAGAAAGCCTGGGATTTATTATATCCATCACCATAGCACTGAGTGACACTAAGCTGTCTTTCAAGCATCCAAATGATACTCTCAAATTTAATGAGATCTTAAGCCCTGCCAACATATAATTAAAAACGTTGACACAGAGAAATAAGAATGCAAAAATGTCTCACAGGACTCTGCAGTGAACTTCAAGCCACGGTGCTTAGCAAGTACTATTCATTAAATACATAAATGGTGGAAGTGCAGTATGAGGCTGTCTGTTAGTCACTGCTGTCGTGCAACTGTTTAGAGATGTCTTTATTTCTCTTCTGTTCTCATCAGTAGAAATGCCTTTTATTTCACCCCCCGCCTCCTCTCTGTTGTCAGAGTCAACTGCTGTTGTTAATAGATCCCTGTGCTGTGATTTCATCATTAATTGGCAGTCTGTCACTGTGTAAACTCAACAAGGCCTTATTCTGAAGGGCAGTAACTGACTGAAGTGTTAGATACAGGATGGCAACCAATTTGTTATTTGGTCCTACGGCGCGATCGACTGCTGCTTTGAGTTTTCATTTTTCTTTCCAGGACTGAATTAGATTTCAAAACTTACATGAGAAAATTATTATAAACAGTCCCTTAAATTTGATCTTTTGAACCACACAATCTGCTGGCCTTTAGTGTTAAAGCGAGCAAGTCAATTGTTACCACAATGTACAAATAACTGCTTATTGTTTATGTGATGTGTCCCTTTTAAAAAATACAATTTGTTTATTAATTTAAAGGTGCTCTGTGGAGTTTTCTTGTAAACAAGCAAAAGTTATGATTACATTCCACGTTTCTCACCAATATGCATTGTGAGGTCAAACTAATTTGCTGAATGTATTTCCATCCTGATAAAACACCCCAAAGCCGACTTTTCTAATATTTTCAGCCCTGTCTCCTAAAATTTATGTTCTCATACAACGAAACTGCATCTTGAATTACATTTCAGGGGGAACGTATTTTGTTGCGGGTTACGTTTATTTTTGACGTATCACAAATATGTTTCTAATGACAGTGCGTGGAAGTTCGTCCGCGCAACAACAACCTTCACTTATTTTAATTTACGTAGCCATTTTAAGCCAAACATGATATTTTTTACTAAACCTAACAAGGTTATTTTGTTGCATTTTTTGTTTTACTTTGTTTCAATTTACAACGTTAACCACATGTTTAAAACAGTTCAAAACTGCGACCGAAATCCGGGAGAAAATACATTTCCCTCGAAACATAATTGAGATTGCAGTCTAGTTGTATGGGAAAGTAATTTAGTGGGAAACAATGTTAGTCCTGCATTGTTTACATCCATGTTAAGTTGCTAACAGACTTCTTCCTTGCATTTGTTGGAACATTGTTTCGCGTCTTTGCGCATTAGCGCCACCAACTGTTGATCAGCAGAATAGCATTAAACTGACAGCTGGTCATGCCTGTGTGTCACGCCATCTGCATGCTCGCACACATGTGTGATGCAAACAAAATGGGAAAAAAACATTGCTCCATAGTGCTACTAGTGGTCAAACACTCCACAGGGTACCTTTAAGGAAAAAAGTTCCCACCATCAAACCTAAGAAGTTGTTATCACTCACTTGTTTTGATACAATAATACTAGACAAATATTATTTTAAAAAGTAGATATTAGTTATTGGAAGTTATTTATGCTTTCTGATGCTGTTAAAACTTTGTTTACAGCTGTACTGTTTGCAAATTACAGTCAAACAAGCCTATATTTTCAATTATGACCAGATAACAAACTCAGAAAATGCTCATTTCCATTAATAAGACAAACTCAGCTCACATTGATATGGTCAAGAAAAGATAATGGATGAATCTTCTAACTTGCACCAGTAGAATGACATATAAATGCAAGTTATTGAGCACATTTCACAGGCTGTTATTGTTGAAATCTGAGGTTTTTTTTTAAAACACACAACACTAATATGATCTCTAAGCTAGTTTTTCTCCAACATCCTCACCATATATCCTTCAAACAGTTTATTCTCCTGCTTCTGTCAGAATATCTCAAGCAGTGTCCTGGTCCTTGTTTCCCGGTTCAGGACTCCAGCTCGTGGATTTTAATAGTTGCATGCCGCCTTCTGCTCCCAGCAGGTGAGGGTGATGACAGGGTCTGGTGGCAGGCCAAAGCCTGGCTGGCACGTGTTGTGCCTTCGCCCAGTCGCTTCCTGCCATCGCGAGCATATGGGTGGAGACATTGTTATCCACTGGCTCTTTACCAACAATCTATCACCTTTGCCCACAAACTGAGCAGGACCACACTTGACCGGAGACTAAATCCATCTATCAGTGTTTTGTTTGAGTGACACCATAGAAAACAAGCTCTGATGCATACTCGAGATATGATTCTTGTTTGTTTCATGTCTGTCTAGATCATTTTTAAAAACTTTTTTGGCTTTCATTGAAGTTACACTGCGCGTTCATGTTGTGCTTAAACTTCAGCACGTTGTCTGACTTGTGAAGTTGCCCTCAGAAATGATTAATTAGAGTCCTTGAACTTGGACGATGATCATGCAAACAGATCTTTCCGTTCTCCAAATGCCATGTTTTCTCACTTACTTTGCAGCGAGGAAGCAACGATACACCAGAGCTGGCTCGGTGTCTTCGCAACTGTCGACCTGAATATTTGTTATGGCGCAGGCTGCAAAAGCAGCATATGGTGTAGGCATTCACGCAGCATTTTCCATTCAAGGTGGAAGCGATGCTTTTTGGAGCTTTGGTAGCTTTGCCGCAGCGTTCGCTTGTGCAAAGCCTTTTCACCTTCGCGTTGTAGCTGATTAAACCCAGATAATAATAGAGGCAAGAAGTGGAAAAAGCAACCCCCACCCCAGACGCCCTTTGCTGGACTTGCGGTCTCGCTTACACTTTCAGGAGCTGTCGCTTTGAATCGGCAGAAGGCAGCCAGGCTGAAGATTTCCCACTGACTGGAGAGGAGTCGTTGGCCAGGCTTTCCTTGTCACTGGGAGTTAAGGCAGTCACTGATCCTAATGCTTACACTGTTGTTGCAGCATTCCAATTTTTAATCACTGCGTGACTTGTCAGACTTAATGAGGGCAGTCGGGTAAGAATGATCAACATACCAATAATGAGAACATCACGGGCTGACGACGACTTCCTGTTTTAAATATATACCCAGGAAGGTGTGCAGCCAGAAAATACAAGATGCTGTAAAGAGCGGTGCAGCATGTTTCCTTCAGATTGATTGGTTGCTAAGGTGACCGCTAACACTGTGGCCATCTTATGCAATCACAGCTCCAATACAAACTCTAGTGGGCTCACCTTTTCTACAAATCATGCAGACATGTTTAAGACAGAAGGGGGGGAAAAAAACAGCATCTGTGGCATTGATTTGTCAAACGTGAGCCGAATGGATTTATTATCCGCAGGAGTAAATGAGATGTAGGCTTTGTCCATATTGTGGACATCTGCAGGAATACAAAGTTTATCCTCTGTGTGCAATGTGTGTGTGTGTAGGCACCTCTGTGTGTGTGTGTATATGTAAAGAAATCCAAGCCAAGGCTGAGTGTGGCTGGCGTGTGTTCTGTCAGATGTCTCTCCCCTCTTTAATCCTTTGTGTGTAAGAGGGTCAAGAGGCAGGCAGACTCCTACAGTACTGTAGTGGCTGGCTGAACACTGGAGGCCAACGACTCTCCAGCTCTCTCCACCTTAAGTCGTGCGTCTGTAACACAGAACTTGTCTTTGAAAAGCCTCCAGCTGGAACTCCAACATCAGAGAGGACGCTGTCAGGTTTAGGTTGACAAAATAAACTGAGATCTCCCAGTTTTTAGGCGCTTTATTGATGCTTTTGTTAATGTTTATATGCCAAACTTTTTTTTGTAATGTAAGATGTGCAAAGTTGGAAAGGAATGGAAACATTTTATTAGAAGATTTATTAAAAAAAATAATAAGCTGTTTTCTTGATTTGGACAATCAAATGATGTAGGGCTGTCAAAGTTAACGTGCTAATAACGCAAATTTGTTTTAAAGCCACTAATTTCTTAAATGCATTTACACTACACGTCATACTAGCTTGTCACTAAGGAGGTTAAATAACGCTCCAAACTTGGCTATATTTTGGCCAGGAAAAACTGGCATGGCCATTTTCAAAGGCTTCCTGTGACCTCTGACCTCTAGATATGTGAATGAAAATGGGTTATATGAGTACCCACGAGTCTCCTCTTTATAGACATGCCCACTTTATGATAATCACATGCAATTTTGGGCAAGTCAAGCACACTGACACACTGACAGCTGTTGTTGCCTGTTGGGCTTCAGTTTGCCATGTTATGATTTAAGCCTATTTTTTATATTAAATTAATTGCAGACTACTCTGATAATTGATTAATCAGTTTGAGTCATTTTTAAAGGAAAAAAAAGGAAAAATGCTCTGATTCCAGCTTCTTAAATGTGAAGATTTTCTGGTTTCTTTACTCCTACATGACAGTAAACTGAATATCTTTGAGTTGTGGACAAAACAAGACATTTGAGGACGTCATCTTGGGCTTTGGAAAAACACTGATCAACATTCTCACCGTTTTCTGACATTTTACAGACCAAACAGCTAATCGATTAATAAAGAAAATAATCAACAGATTAATGGACAATTAAAATAATCGTTAGTTGCAGCCCTACCTAATTGTGACGATATTTTAAATATAGAAGTCCTCCAACATTCATAAAGATATATATTTATTGAGAGAGTGAGTTCTTTACAGTATTTATATTGTGTTGATGTATAATGTTTATTTGCTTTGTAAGCATTGGCTGCATGAGCCAAACGTTAACCCCTCAGAGAGTAAAAAGGCAAATACTAGTAATAATAATAACAATTTTCGGGGACACAGTAGGGGTTAAAGGTCGACTAGGGGCGCCAGTGTGTTGCTGTCTCTTTTATTAATAAACAACATTCATTAAAGGAGGACTGGGGAGCACCGTAACTGAATATTACCACATCTCTCCCTTCCTTTGTGTGATAAGAAGAACCCTGGTGATTCCTCACACGGCTCCAAAGGCTACGGGGGAATTTCTCTCAGAAGCTGCCCCTTCAGCTCAATTCCTCCCCACATTTCCGAGAAGCTTTTCATTCGTATCCCCTGGAAACCGCTCCACATTCTTTAAACTCTCCTTCAAGAAAAAAAAAAAGAAGAAGAAGAAGAAGAGGAGGAGGAGGAGGAGGAGGCGAGGAAAAAAAAGGCCCTTACACGTTTTGTTATGCCCTTTGATCACACGTTTATCTTTAAAACAGATGGCTGACCACCGTCCTGTTTGTATCAACACATGCTTATTTGAAAGAGGGGTCCACAGATTGGGTTCTTGAAATCCATGAATCACAAATCATAGAAATAAAAGGCTCACCAAAGCTGTTAAAAGAAAGCTTAACTACCTCCCATCCCCCATAATATCCATGTCTACAGCCAAGTGCTTCACCGACAGTTTTCATTCCTTACAAAAGATAATCCACTAATATGATTACTGTTCAATACTGTTGTATAAATCAGACAGAATCATATATACACAGTAGCTGACATCGTTTGCGCTTGGTTGCAGGTACTGAAGAGCTTTATTTAGCAGCGAATGTAAGATGTAATTGTATTTTAATAATGCAGCAAAGCGAAGTGCAACGTGAGGATTTCAAATGATGTTTAATCTTTCAATCCATATTTATCTGAGGAGTCTTTGCGAGGAGGATACCGTACATCAAAAGGCTGTCAGATGTCCCTTAGAGGCTTTCAAGTGAACTGACGTGCTCTTTTATGCTCTATAAAGTGGTCATTTTTTAAAAATTGTATTAGCTTTTGGTGTGATTTAAGCTAACAATTAGTGTCAGTGCCTGGTAAACGCATTGTTTTGTTTCATTTTAACAACTTTCTGTTCAGTTTTATTACATGTTCTTCTCCATTAGTTATTGAAATGATCTCGGGTCACCTTGGAAACTATCTTTTTCCTCTTTAACTCCTGGAATCTGACACTGCAGTCAGTAACAACAGGTTAGCAACCTCTCATTAGTCGATGAGCCGGATGCATTTACGAGGTCATTTCTGCGGGACAGGAGGTTATGATGATGAATGGTAGCAAACCTCTGCCGCGACACTCTTTTTTCCCATGTCGCCGTGCGGTTGCTATGGTGGACGCAAGGGCAATTTAAGCGTCACCATATCCACCAGGGGGGCGCCCTCTCGGGTAAGTGGCTTTGCGATGGAAAGCTGACGCCTGCCACTGCCATCAAGGTTGTTGTCAGAGGCGGCTCTTTAAGCACCATGTTAAGAGATGGGAAGTTGCGGTGAGAGAGTGACGGCGAGGACAAGAATTACAGGGGGATAGGCGCGTGGAAATGAGTTCTCAGAATGTTGCTTACACGAGAACATGCAGGAATATTACCTAATCAGTCAAATCCTCCCAAGCTGACACCTCTTGTGAGACGCCCGATGATGAACCCCTGTGCCCCCCACCCGTGGCTCAGCCCTGAGGGCGCCCCCAAGAGAGAATCTGTGGTTCGGAGGTTCTTCTTGACAGACATTCTCAAAATTACTCAAATGGTTTTGCATACAGTGCAGTATCTATCTACCGGGGGCACTTTACCCTCAATTAAAAGTGTACCGGTGAAGCTGCATATTTTGCATTTCGTAACAATGTGTGTGTTAAACTGAAGGTGATCTTAATAGGATTTTCTGCGGTTGGGAACCAGAGATTAGGGGCTTTATATTGCGGAGCTTGAGCATTTGAACAGGGAGAGTGTTTTAATCTGAACTGGATTAAAAATGCCAGACTGAAAAGTTAAAGGACAAGACATCAAAAAGAAAAATGGCCATTACCTCTTGGTTGTAAAAGGTGTGAGCTTGCACATTACATGTTAATATCTGCTGGAGCTCAGATTGTGTGTGCAGGATCGGGGAAGTGAGCTTTTTTTCGCCCCAAAATGGATGTGAACTGAAGCTTTAACTTTAAAACCACAATCAGCATTCAGTCACTTAGTTTTGTCACTATTTACTTGATTGCTGTAGCTCTTAGATTGTATATATTTTATATTTTATAACTAGAACTGTCAATCGATTAAAGTATTTAATCGTGATTAATCGCATGATTGTCCATAGTTAATCGCAATTAATCTCAAATTAATCACAGGTCTTAAAGTACCTTAAAGGGAGATTTTTCAAGTATTTAATAGTGTTATCAGCATGGGAGTGGACAATATGCTTGCTTTATGCAAATATAGGCTATAATAATAATAATAAATGTATACGTATTTATTATTGGAAATCAGTTAAAAACACAAAACAATGACAAATATTGTCCAGAAACCTTCACAGGTTTATGCATTTAGCATAAAACTTAATACTTGAACATGACTTTCCCCAAACTGTATGTGATTATCATAAAGTGGGCATGTCTGTAAAGAGGAGACTCGTGGGTTCCCATAGAACCCATTTTCATCACATATCTTGAGGTCAGAGGTCAAGGGACCCCAAAATTTAGGATAAGTTTGGGAGTTATTTAGCCATCTTTGTGAGAAGCTAGCATGACATGGTTGGTACCAATGGATTCCTTCCCTCGTTTTTTTAGTTTCATATGATGTCAGTATCTTCACTCTAGCTTTAAAACTGAATCCGCTATAACCTAAAATTGCAAGTTGCATTATTGTGTTAAAACTAACCTTTTTAACCAACTCATTTGACACTATCATCAATCCTACTTAAAAGTTATTTCAGTCCATACGTTAATTCCAACATGTTCTCATCCCAACTCATCATATACTGACGCTTTGTCACACCCTCGGCGTCACTTTTCGGTTGCAGTAAACATGTGCTTAATGTTGTGAATTAAACAAAAACACTTACTTAGGATTAGGCAATAAAACTAGTTAGATTTAGGAAAAAAATACGACGTTTGTACAGTAAAAATGACACTGAACGATGTGAAAAGGGGACATGAACGAACAGCTGATTGTAACATGACGCACGGGACACGAACAGCGGTCTCCTGGATGTGTGTTCATTGGACTCATCCATCTCCCCTCTCACCCGTCCTGTGTTTTTGCTCTTAAAACTATGTCACCACACTCCCGGAGTACTTTCCCTGAGTGTTTAATATTGACGCGAATGGGTTTACATTGTAGACAATGGAAAAACCCGGTACGTCTCATAACGGTGCTAAAGGATGCCTTGTGCGTTAGTATCTAACGCCAACGGCCGTGACAAAGCATCAGTATCTGACACTCTGGGAATGAGAACGGGCTGGTAACTCAGCTTAACTGTGTATTATACACACACACAGACGACAGGCACACACACAAGCCATACATACGCTTGCAAATTGTATGCTAATGACTGACCAGAAAACATAAAAGGCAAGCACCGGGATGTGGTCTACCTACAGCTGTTAAATATATAATCCATCTGTAATCAAATTTGACAGTTAATCAAGTGAGGCATTTGTAATGCAGACGTTTGGACAGACATAACTAACTCCATCAGCGTCTGCATAATAAATGTATGATTTTAATGATGTTTCTATTAAGCATCCTCCGCTCACTTTACAAATGATTTGAGGCGTCTGCTGTTTATTTGTTTTACGGGGAGCTATATGTTGTTGCTAGGAGCAATAATTATGACGGTGGGTGTGGTGCGAGGTGGAGGGGGTCAGCGGAGAGGGAGTTTAAGAAAAAAAAATGTAATTACTTATAGATTGGATGAATTAATTTCTAATGGTATTCACTGGTTTTGCATGACAGCTGCCAAAGACCCATTCAAGAATGGCGGAGAGTAAAGGAGTCCTTTTGATGGCAGACAAAGAGGACTATCATTTACAGAAAGTGGGTTTCACCACACCGAGAAGGGGAGAGGGTGCAAGTGACACATCAACAAAACGCGGTGGGCTTCCTGTATGGGCTCCTGACATCCACAAAGCCTGGGACATGTGTTCCATCTCTTCACGCTCAAAGACCGGAGACCCTGCCTGCAAAGTGGCAATTGTTTCCTCCCACGTCTGCATCTGAGTGTGTGTGACTGACTGAATACAAATATGGTCCATGTGGGTGTTTGAATGTGCATGTACATGTGTGTTGATGATATGTGTAAACATGTGCTGTGGATGTGTATACACATACTACAGTAGGGGCATACGAGAGTGTGATTTACAAGTGCACACACAGAAAATAGAGGTTGGTATATATACAGTATAATAATGCAGCCCGGTCGCACAAAAAGGCGTCTAAATGACACAATAATGCGCAAAGCAAAAGCATTCAATGAGAACACCATTCCTGCTTTTGCTGTGTCATTTGTACACCATGTAGTCTGACTGCAATGTGAATGCATCTGCGTAAATATGCTATGTTCAGAGCTAGTGATGTAGAATAAAAAAGTGAGAAAGACCGCTTATGGTGGGCGGGACGGGCGGGTGGATGGGTCCAACAAACACATGACTTTCAACCAGGAGACTGCTATTTGAGACCAGTGTTTTGTTTTGTACGTTTTTCAATTTTCCGTACTTATGTTATGTTGTTTCCGTACGTATTTTACTTATTTTACCTACTTATCTTAAGGCCAACCGTGACGTTTTTTCCTAAACCTAACTAAGTGGTTTTGCTGCCCCCTGCTGATACTGCACCTTCATACAGGCGTGTATTGATCACGCCTTGGTGACACAAACAACACGCTATCTTCTGGTGGACAGGCGGGTCTACTACATGCTTTGGCGAGATACCAGGTTGAATAATGACTAAATAGCTAAATGTTTTATTTAGATTTCTTAAGAACATGTTTATACTCAATAATATGAATGAAGCAAAACTATAACTACTGGACATCATCTAAGATTTCCTAAAAGGTTACTCTAAAGAGATCATAGTTTGTGTTAAAATAATAACGTAACAAGGTAACGTGACAAGGTAACGTGACAAGGGAATGTGACAACGTAACGTGACAACGTAACGTGACAACGTAACGTGACAATGTAACAATGTGACAATGTAACAACGTGACAATGTAACAATGTGACGTAACAACGTGACAATGTAACAACGTGACAATGTAACAACGTGACATAACATCCATTAGATAACAACGTAAAGCAACAACGTATCATAACAATGTAACATAACAACATAACATAGTATAACAACGTAACGTAACAACAGTAACAACAGAACTACTGTCAATAAACAACATTGTACGAAGCGTACAGTCAGCGTTTCCTTTTGGTTTCACATGGGACACAAACAGCGGTCTCCTGGGTGAAAGTCCTGACCCATCCAACACATCTCCCACCCACCCTAAGTGGACTTTCTTGCTTATTATAGTCATTATCATACCACGTAACTTTCCATAACGGTCACTCAGTATGCTATCACTTTCTCAGTTTGCAGAAACGTACAATGCCAACATTTTTTGCGGCTTACTTTCTTTTCTTTTTCTTTTTCTTTGGCCTTTACAGACAATAATTTCCTTGTTCTTTGGAGGAGCAAAATGAAGCGTTGAAACATATCTCTACAGAGAGCCATTGTTTTAAAAGGTTCAGTTACAAACATTCATTGAAAACCATAAACTGTTTTTAATATAACTTCCTGTGGCTGCCACATAAAACAAACATTTTATCTCGTTAAATAAAAGCCACTCACTAACATATAACAGGACACAAAAGGTAGGCTGGCACAATTTCGTCTCTTGTCTCTAATCTCGACTCTTGTGAATCGCTGACAAGCCAATCTGCGTTGCTCTCAAACCGTTAAACTCCCAGTACCTGGAGTTGACATTACATCTTGTTGTGTTTGTTCTGAGGATTAAACCCTAAGCATATCCACACAGTCCTTCCAGACATGGATCACAGACTATTACACACTCCTTCTTCCGGATGGATGTTCCTGTATCTGCCTGAATAGGAGCAGTGCCACAAAAGGTTGGCCGATTTAATTACATGTACACACAATTGTCCCCTCCTCTCAAGGCCTAACACCTAATCATGATACTGGATGTGCGTCTGCGTTTCCACCGCGTCTCCCTTGCTTTCCAGGAGGGTCAGGGGCTTCACCGGTTAGCCGCTTTGACGAGGTACCCTATATTGTCTCTTGCCTGGGAGAAAGAACCCTTCATCTCGTCTCAGCGTCAAACTTTAACCTTTCTCAACTTTAATTACACTAAGTAAGTTCGGAGTGTGCCGCGGTGCTGTCTGGCCGACTCAGCTCCATCGCCGCGCTGATGGGATGCCTGCATGGGTGCCACGGCCCCCGCTGCCTCTGACACACTGACGCTACACAGCACTGACGCTGATGCTGACGCTTGCTTTGGCCTGCTTCCTGACCATGCAAACACAGGCACATAAACACACACCACTAACAGTCTGTTAGGAGCTGTAGAGGTTTTCCTGCTTCTGTGTTTATTTTGCAGTTCAACAAATTCATAAAGTGTGTTTATCTACATCATGGGATACCACTCAGTTTGATGTATATGTAAGTTTAAGCTCTTAGAAAGGCACTTCTAGACAACAACTTAATAAAGTCAGACTTTAGCCGACCTGAAACAGATGAAGAGAACACTCCTTCATCATAGCGTAGATGACCTTTTTATACAGTGGATCTGCACTGTGCCAATAACACCATTTGGTTTGTGAGTGTGAGAAAGAGAGGGAGAGATGAAGAGAGAAATTGGGTGTGTTTGCTCATTACTCATTCCTCTGCAGGGGTGAAATAGCTGTTTTTTTCCTGTTATGTCATCAAAACTTCCACTTGTAATAAAGCAGATTTTCTTGTGGAAGTGTCATTGCATAAAAAAAAACCCACACATATTGTAGTTATGTTTTCTCTTTTCTTGCACGAATAGTTCAGTGATATGATCTGCATCTGCATGTGAAACTGCCCATTCATCACTGGACTAAAAACTATTCTAAGCAAGCAATCCATAATCCTATAAAATGACAGAATTGACCTAAAAGTAAGAAACCACATTCAGCAGCAGCGGCGGCTGTAAAAGAGCAATATAACACAAAGCAACAAAGCAAAGTCAAATACGATACTATATCTGAAAATCCGGCGTATTCTCCTCACACTCCGGCCTTGTTTTTAAACACACGCGTTGAGTGCTTGACTCAGACGGTTCGATCGATTCACAGGTAGTCGATTGCGCCACTCACATGCGCACCCTTATGATAATAGGCCCCTTTTAGAGTCATCTAATTCTGATGATGAATTGGACTTCCATAGAAAGCCAAAAAGGAGTTACTGTGGTAACCGCATGGCCTGTCAATCACTCGCAATCAGCCTTTTTTCTCTGTTCATTGCTTGATGCGTCGAGATTAGGACCTTCACCGCGGGGGGCTTCAAAACACTCAGAGGAAATGAAGAAGCGTGTGGAAGTTCGGCGGCTGATGTTTGGAAACTTTGCAGAATGTGACCCTTTGGCTTTGACTTACAAAACTTGACTTTCTAGCGGCGCGGAGATGCTTTACTCCAATTTAAGAGGCAGAAAAAAAACTGCAGTAAAATAAATTGTCAAAATCACGACTGCATGCTGACCTCTTGTTCTAAACAGCGTCTTGTGCTCTTCATCTACGTCAGCTACAGAGACAGCATGTGTTTCTGACCACAGAGGCTTTTAATGAAATGCCCACATTAAGAATAGAAGCCCATTTAAATGCTAATGCTTTCCATGTATAAGTGTTAGGTGAGGGTTGGAAATGTCTTACTGCCATGCCTGTATTTACAGATAATGACACAATCTTTAATGCAAAAATATTAGAAGCCGCTTTTGATGAAAAATAACATAACGGTTTATGTTTGTGTTGGATGGGTTGCTTTGTTTTCTCATCTTTTGTGGCCTTTTTTTCTGGAATAACTGTGGTCTTAAGCGAGCACATGTTCTTTTAATTAGGTTACATTTTACCATAGCACACTGGCAGCAGTTAAACATTTAGGGGAAGTGCAACTAATTCGCTGGGCAGGACTGCGAACTGTGGCATTACATCCTCGAAGAAAAGGGGAAAAGCCATATAACAGAAGCACACAGACTCTAAAGATCTTAATTCCCCATTAGTTCCTTATTCTCTCCAGTGACAAAGACGGGGCCCTTTCAGTCTTGTGTTCCCTCGCATACCAAAGTCATTCAACAGAGGAGACCTTTACCAAGAGCAATGCTCTATTCAAGCCATGTTAATTACAATTTTAAACCATTATTTGTTTCAACACCTGGTTAACCTATTCAGACCTGTTTAAATCCTCTTTATTATCCCAGGTGTGATGGGAAGGCACTAAGGAGTGAAAGGGTCCTGTGTGTACCAGGAACATAATCAAGCCAACGCTACATAGTGCTGAATAGCTTTCGGGGGATAAGATCAGATGTTACACACTCCAGTCCTCAAGTAAAATGGTGCTAGGTGGATTATGTCTGAAAAGAGGATTTTGTCAAGGATGTGTCCTCAACTTTTCTTTTTCGGCGGTAAAGCATCATGAATGGCACACGGCTTCTTCAGCAGCTGTATTAGGACTAGAGGACTCAATTGCGGGCTTAAAAGCAATTGGCTTTGTTGTGCATTTCTGTGCATATATTTGTGTTGCAGTTAGAGGCTTTGAGACCGAGAGGCCACGCTGCGTCACGAGGATGGATGGCGTTTCGATTAGGGGATGTGGTCATAGAGAAGTCTCCTCATCTTCTAAGCTTCTTTTCCCTCTCCGTCTCTCACCTACTTTGAAGTTGTAGTGAGTAGTTAGACCATATCCCTCACTCCATTATGATGTCATTAACAAGGCTTTATACACAGGAACTTGACCCCTGTGGAGCCTTTGTTGCCGTGGCCACTCACGGCTTACCTGTCTTAGGTACTTGTTTGAGGATGATCCCATTTCAATAGGAAATATCAACAGAGTGGTATAATAGGACAACATGATGGAAAATGGGGGGAAACACATGAAAAAAGAGAATATTACACCATTTCTTTTCTGACTCCACAATGCCTTTTTCTAATTTCCTGGCCCAGCACCTACATCCACAATGGCTGGAGGCTGTTTGTATACACCACCCGCTGCGTGGTTCAAATATAGTGCCGACTTCAGTGTAGTAAAGGATAGCCACACAAAGTTCTGATTAACGAATTAACACCCTCTAATAGCCCTTCACCATCCTCCCTTAAATGGATTAAGGCTCCTCTCTAACACTTTCTTTTGCACAAAATTTAATTAAGATTTAGATTTGGTTGGAACATGCCAGGACAGATTCGCACTGCATTCATGATGTACTTCAATTAAGGAGCAAAGCAACTTAAGCTGCTTCACCAATAATTAGACTATCTTCTTTTTTTAAATGCTATCTAATTATGCTTTATCCCTGTGTAATTCAATTTCTTTGTAGGTTACAGCGCGGATACTGGCGCCATCTATTTACATTTTAAAGGTCATCTTCTCCAATTTTAGGGTTGTATTGAGTGCCATCCCTTTAGCTTTTTATAGCTTTGTATTGCACATTGCGCATTACAGCAACAGCAAATATTCAATTAGACGCCACTTTAATCCGCCGCCATCCCTGACAACATGCTCTCAGTTAGCATCCAATCAACAGCTCCTCAGGAAAATATGTAGAATAAATAAAGCTGCATGGCTGGTGTTTACATACATGATGGGTTCCCAAACACTTTTTGTCTGTGTTGACATTTGGCCTCCCGAGGTGGTTGCCCATGTATTTGTATAGTGATTTAAAACAACAGAGAATGTCCTGCCCAGTGTTAATTTACTCAAAGCAGCAGGGGTCACTGGCCCGGCCACTGACCATTACACAGTAGGACAGGGGTGTCCAGCTGACTGTCCTTTTAATCGACAACAGCAGGCCTAAGGAATTTAACAGCATGGGATTCACCATTTTTTTTCCCAAACAAATAACGTTTATGGAAGATTTACGAGTTACCGGAATTGTCTGGGCTTTCCTTTCCTTTCACTTCATTCAATTAGTGGCTGTGAATGTCTCGGTTAAAGGGGGTGACGAGACAATTGAAGGTGTCATCTAATTATTTTAGCCCAGCGCTACGCAAAACCACTCCCGCGCTGGAATCCCCGGCCTTGGCTTGGCGATATGAAGTAAATGGGTTAAAGCAGCGGGGGTGATGCAATATGTGGCTCTCCTGGAGATGTTCCCCAACCTCTAGCATCTTTAAAGTGAATCAAGGACCTGCAGGACTGCAATTTTGATTAGATAGAAAATATAAGGTAAATCAAATCACCCACTTTATATGCACGTTTATGACTGTATCTTGTAAGGTCAGATACTGTACAGGATTCGCTCAGTGTGCTCTGCTCTTAAGAGTGGGCCAAAGCACACAGGGCTGTGGTAAAGAAATAAGTGATCCCTGTCTCAACCCATATGGAAGTTTCAAACGCTTTATTTTACCCCAAGCCGGCCAAGAGAAACTAGGATAGAGAAGTCATGTGAACAGCGCGGAGCGGTAGCAGGAGGCCACAAGCCGAAGTCTGTCCTGCAGCCAGGTTTCCCCCTTGTTTGTAAATTAGCTGTGAGTAATGAATTCTGGGAAGCTGCCCTGCTGCAAGGGTTTGCTCCCTCGCTGCCGGACCCTCCCATGCTCCCCCGTCGACATTGCCTTCCCAAATCTGTCCTGATGTTCCTAGTCTGTCAGGAGCCGCCCCGGGGGGCAGCGCGATAGCCCGCTCGGCCTGCCCCCCGTCCCCTCTCTGGGCCCAAGCCAGCTGAACCGTGTAAGTCCCTGCCATTGCAAACATGGTGACCCCAAACCAGATTGACAGATCGCAGACCGTGGATGCTAGGCCACCAGTCCGGTGACATCAGTTTCTACTGGTGGTGAGAAAACAGCTAGCGTGAAGTGGTCACATTGACACATTTAGGGGTTTGCTTTGATAATCAGCGACAGGAACACCAGGAGGACATACAGAAAATCCACCCCGTGATGGCGTTCCTTATGTGTAAACAACTGTTTAGCTTAAGAAAATGCTTGTTTGCATGAGATTTGCACAAAGAACACACTGTGTTTCCTCTGTACTGCTATACACTTATCCTTGTGTCTGTAAAAAGCCTTGGCTATGACTACCACATGGGTCCCCAAGCGCACATTAGAGAGCCTGGGGGGTCCCTAAGTGTCACCCATGAAATCAGGATGTTAGGGTATGAAAAACGGGGGAGGGACCGCTAGTAATTCTCATTATTGTTAAATGTTCATCGTCCCTGGTGTTGACTTTGCCTTAGTCTGGCTCCGCTGCCAAGAAACAACATGACTGCTACACCCGCAGTTTTAAAAGCTACAGATATGGGGAAAATCTTCTTAAGTCTGAGTGTGACCCTAAATTAATTACAACAAGATCTGACCATTAAGGGTTGCACATTTTCCTCACCACTGCTCGCCTTATAATTGCCAAAAAAAATCATCTCTTGTGAAACATGAATAATTATATGGTGATAAATGCTAAATTTTCTAATTCTAATTCCAAAGGTCAACAGCAATTTGTCCGCAATTAATGTAAAGGAGGAACTGCAGGGTATCCACATCATTTACACTGTGGCCCTGTGCAACCCATTCTGCCGCTTTGACTGGCAGAGAGAAAAGAACTTCTCAATGGCAGATTTTTGACGTCCATAATGGCTTAATGTCTGCGTTTGACAGAGATATTGGGGGAAGAAGAGTGACTCTTTGCGCGTTGGCGTGGCCCAGAGGCTTTTGCTGTCACAGCTGATGACAGTAACTTTCTCCATGCAGATTAAATTGGTGTTTACAGATTTGCCCTGGGTGTACATTTTTCCCCCTGCTGGGCTCCACTGGCTGATGATGAGTCGCAGATGAGACCAACCGTTCTCGACACTGATGCTTATGCTTCCATCACACAGAGCTTACCAGGCATCCGGCACTGCACTGCCACACAGTGCTTCCCACTTTGCCACAGTATACAGTATTACCAGCTATTTACAGTCGCAGAAAAATGTGAGCGCTGCTGCTGCCACTTCTGTCAGGCTGTACTCGCCGGAGTTGCTCGGCGTAGGAAGATGAAATGCTGTTGGGAAAATTAAACATATCAGTCACGATGTTGATAGTAGACTCCAACCAAAGGTCCCATAGTGTTACAATAGATATCAATGACTTCCTAGTGTTGTTGTACTGCTGGAGTTGTTACAGCTGGTCAGTAAGAATGTGCTCAAAGTTTAAAGACACAGTGGGTTGTTTTCACAGATGCCTTTTTCTTTTCTTGGGACCCCACTTCAAAAAGAAATGGCTCATCGCAGAGCAAAGTTTGACTTTATGTATGTGAATCACTTCAGAACTGAATATAGAGACGTACATGTTTTCTCACAACAGCGTATTGCTGCCACACCAGGAAAACATAACGGAGCAGTATCATATTATAACATGAAAAGTTTGTTATCGCAAGATGTTTTTCACGTTATAACAAGATATTTTCACGTTATTACGACATACAAACTTATTACGTTATAACCAGAAACTTTTCTGGTCACATGATCACATTATAAAATAAAAATATGTAAATTATAACAGTAAGTTAGTAGAAGTTTCATGTTATAAAAAGATAAATACTTATATTGTTAAAACACAAACATTTTGTTTTTAAAACCTGAAGTTTGTATGTCGTCATAACGTGAAAATATGTTATAACAATATACTATTTATCTTGGTATAACATGACATTTTCATGTCAAAATGTGATAACTAATTGTTATAACGTGAAACGTTACACGTTATAACAACACAAGTGGTAATCACGTTTTAACATGAAAAGTTTCACGTTATAACCTGATAAGTTTCTATGTTGTAATAATGTAAAAATATCTTGTTATAATATGAAAAACATCTTTTTATAACAATAAACTTTTCACGTTATAAGGTAATCCTGATCCGTGGCAGCAATACGCTTCCGTACACAAGAGTACAGTATTTAATTTGCAATTTATTTTCAAAGGGGCTGAGTAAACAGTAGTGTGGTCACGTGGCCTTCCACTGTACAAAACGGTAAGAGTGATAAGCTTCGACAGCTATTGTCCCAATGGTGCAATGCAAAATATTAAGTGTGTGTAATTTGCATTGATTAAACTTTAAGTGTACAATTGTGGGGCCGAGTGTGCTGATTGCCTCGAGTGTTGGATGCAGAATATTTACTCCGAAGGGCACTTTGTTAGTGCAAATTAACTGCACTGAAAAATCAATGAACAGAATAGTTTTCACTAACCTGGTCGTAGCAGCAGAGGTGAATATATTGTACAAATATCCATGTTTTATTTCATATTTAGGTATTTTTATGCAGCTCTTTTCATTTAAAATAACACAACTGCACATGGGTGAGGTCAGTTTCAAGTAAAGTTATTCTTAAAATAGAATTAACACTTATTAAAACTTTTAAGCCACTGCTCATCTATCGACACCTTTTTTTACGTCTGAAGATGAATATACAGAGCAGCATCTATGTGTGTATTCATTTCAGGTTGTAAACAGTAGTCTCTGACACTGGGTTGTTATCGAGTTGTGGCCCCCGGCGCAGGATTGATCCACTTCAGTCCAGCAGCAGGGGGGCGGGGAGCTCTGGAGGGGCTCAGCGGGACTCCAAATCAATAAGGTTAATAGATGTGGGGGCCACGCAGTCAGAGGTGTGCAGCCTGGCATTTTCGGTGCCAATGAGGAAAATTCCTGATGACGAGGTGTCTCTTTTGGAGCCTGCATTAATGTCAGTCTGATTACCTGCAGCCAGGATGTCAGATTCAGTGGGTTAGTGGAGCCTTGTTCCCTGGCCATTAACTGGAATTAGCTTTACAAGGAGACCCTTCAGATTGGAGACTTTAACTTGCCACCTCTTCATCCGCTGTCCATTGAGAACAAATTGCCAGCCCCCTCCTTCCTTTCCTCCCTGACTCTATTCTTTCACTCTGATTTCTATAATGCCAACAGTTTCATAATCACTTGATGAGTAATTTCCTCTCATTTGGGATTTGCAGAGAGAGAGAGGTTTCATTTAGAAGTTCTTTTTTTTTTTTCTCCCGCTCTCATTTTTACGGCATTTCTCACATCACATTTACAAGATGAGAGGGTTTCGGAGGAGGGGAGTACAAAAATTAAACGTTAAAAAGAGCAAAGACGAAAAGTAAAATCTTGTTTAACCGACAAAATGGAAAGCTTTCCATTGTAGGATTTGCTCTTCCACATTTGCTGCCGGACTCCGCCGTATCACAGCGTCTCGTTCAGGAGCTGAACTGAATCTCCCCATTATTTATTTCAGAGGACAATAAGCTAACAGTTCACAGTAAGCCTTTTGTAAATTTCCCCTCACACAGAAAGTTTGTGCTTAGCTTTCCCACACTGTGATATCCACTAGACTATTAAGATTTCTGAATAGGGCCCTTCAGTTTCTCGCAGACTTACAGCAGAGTTTGAATGGACGAAATGCAAATGAGGCGCTTGCTGATCTATTCTCTCAGTACCTGGCTAATGTCTATACAGAAAGCCAAGTGTCTGAGTGCATGTGTGTGTGTGGGTGTGTGTGTGTGTGGATGAGGATACACAGAGAGGTGGAGGCCGGCCAGTGCCACACCTGCAATTAGCCATGCACCTGCATCAGCTGAATTAAAGTGTGCGAGCAGAAGTCATGCTGGCTTCGCTCCCCTCAGCCCCCCTAAACAAAACACTGAAGTCATTTGCAATAAAAGAATCAGTTGTCTCCTTTCCCCACCCTTTCAAAAGGTCCCTTTGCATAGGAAATCAGTTGTCTCTGCCTTCATGGACACCATGCCGTGTGGGCTCCCATGGAAATGAGTTTTGGCATTGTTGTGCCGAGGCACTCCCCCTCTAATAAATTGAGGAGGATTAAGGGAGAAGAATGTAATAAAGGATAGTCATTTCATCATGACAGCCATTTTTAGAGGGGGTTGGGGCAGCCGGAGATTTAAAGGATAATCAGCCCCGGGTTTATTTCCATAACATGCATTACAATCTGCTTCTTTGAACTTTGCTGCCACTTAGGTTACTAGATTTGTAGGGAGGAAAAAGAAAAAAAAGCATTATTATCAAATGTTTAGTGTTTGAGGCTTGAGTGACATATTAGAGACATCTGAGTGAGTTATTAAACCGTTATGGCTCTTGGAGATTATTACGCATTAATCTAAGCACTTTGAAGTGTGTGTGTGTGTGTGTGTGTGTTTCTAGTGGAATTATCAGCATACATTTTGGCTTGTTGCTGTAAATTATATTTAAGAAAGAGTGTTTGAAATCTACTGCCGCTCCTTCCCTTGACTCAAATGCAAAGAAATATGAACCTCGAGTGGCTAAAACATTTTTGTTTAGTCTGATCATGCTGCCAAATTTCTCCACGCATGGTATTAGTTTTTATTGATCATGAAGTCCCACCCCTGCCCCTCCTGGCTGTTTGTTTAGTCTCCGTACGTGATTGGAAACACTTCAGAAATGGTGACCAGCAGCAGGTGAGGGGTGCCGGAGCTTTGAAGTCTGTGCTCCTTATTGATCCTGTGCATATTCTAAAAATCAAAGAGGGCATCAAAGGCATAGCTAAACTCTTAAAGACTCTGCACGCACCAAAAAAAGGGCACCAGTGACAGCGTGAACAAGCAAAGCAGGTGGTGGCTGCTGGTCGGAGCAATCACCCCTCCAACCCCCGTCACGCCCCAGACAGACTGCTGAAGGCTTCTATTTTCATGTTGGACGGCAGTATGGCTCCCACTTTGACTGGCACTTGTCTCTCATTAGAGGAAGGAAAAGCAGCTTGGGGAAATCTTCAGTTCAAATTAATTAGTCTGCTAAGCCAACACGCTGTAGTGTAGACACTTGGCTGCGGAGGATAAATTATTGGAATATAACATTTGGAGCAATTAGTAGATACTTTTGACAACATGATTTGTGTCACCATACTAATGCTATAAATTGCTAATAAAAGGTTCTAATCTTTATTGTGTAACATTTTGGGAGTTGGTGTGCTGGACATTATTAGAGCCTGACCAATATATTTTATAGCAGATAACGCTGCATTAGTGTATGTTGGGCGATAAATAATAAGAAACTGCTGAGGTAACAGAGTGTTTCTAAGGAGGATGAAACTCTTCACAGTAACTGATTTTAATAATTAAGCATTAATTTGGACAGCCTTATTGCAAAGTAGAATTTACAAGACATTGTCATGTTTCTGGGTGCGAACCAGTGGGGAACTCCAGGTCTGAAAAGTGAAGCCAATGCGGAAGTACCTTAAACTTGCATTCTTTCTAACAGCCAGCAGGGGGCGACTCCTCTGGTTGCAAAGAGAAGTCTGATTGTATAGAAGTCAATGAGAAAATGAGCCTACTTCTCACTTGATTTATTACCTCAGTAAACATTGTAAACATGAGTTTATGGTCTCAATCAATAGTTTGAAGTCTTCTATAATACAGCATGATGTTCATTTAGTAAATTATGGTCCCATTTAGAGTCAAATAGACCATAAAGCAGGGGATGCTTTAGGGCGTGGTTACCTTGTAACTGACAGGTCGCTACCATGGCGTTGTCCGGTCTGGGAGTTGTCAGTGTTTTCGTCTTAGAACTTTAACCCTTTCACAGTGTGTTTTCAGTTCATGAATGTTAATTATAATCCTTTTGGTTGCCTAAAAATGTCTTATTCAGCATGTGTTTGTACTTAGCTCCACCCTCTAGTGTCGCTTCTGGTTGCAGAAAACCAAGACGGCGACGTCCAACCCATGTGGTGCGAACATGCTACATACACACAACACAGTTAAAGCTAGGGTTGGTAATCTTGAGACACTAGCAAGAGTATGCTTCATTTTAACAAACATCCAACCGAAAAACCCAATCCAGTGTTGACAACTCTTTTCCGATGAAAGTAGCTAGCAGCACTAGCTCCAAAAGTCCCAAATCTAGCAAAAAAGTCGCCAAGTCTGCAACACTGACAGCCCGTCCCTTCAGGCTTCCCTCCAAATCCCCCAAAATTATGATTATGAACATAAATGTATCATAATATTATGGCTGAATGAAATGATTGGCTTATTACAGTCCTGTGACAGCCACAGATACCATATTTTGTTTGTCCTTTTTTGTAGAGCATTTGATTTATTGATTGCTGTCTGGATGTAAAGAGAATTTCATCAAATATAATAAAACATGTTTTTGAAGAACACTACCAACCCTACCTTTAAAAATCAGTCTTTAGTTCAAAATTGTGTAACAGAGTGTGAGCTAGACTATAGCTTTACAGTAACCAATCTTGTCTGACAGCAGACAGTACACAGAGCCATCACCTCAACAGTCAATGACTCCACTATTGGCACAATTGATGACACTAAAGCAACTAGGTGGAGGCTGCAATTGGAACATCTCTCTGAAAGTCCGGGATAAATCCACACTCCTTCAACCTCCAGCTCCCCCTCTGATGTATGCCTGTCCTCCGCTCTCCTTGGGTGCACATGGGAGTTATTTGAGCCTTTCTGGGACCAGCGGGAAGCAGCGCTGCCACACCGGCTCACTGTTGGATTACCCTCATTGCGTGAGTCTTTGGCCTCTTTCCTCTCGTGACGACACAGGGTCGAGTTCACAAGGGGCTGATTTAACTCATTCACCGCAGTCCACTGCCACTAGCCACATGCCTGCCAGCCCAGTGATTCTAACACAACACTAAGTGTTCCTGAAACGAGGAGACAAAATGCCTCTTTGACTCGATTCACAAAGATTGAATTTTGTAGGGGGGATGATGGGTTGATTTACGCCTAACGCTCTCCAGGGAGTTAAAGAAATTTAGCTCGGAGCACTTTGAGGTCTTATTTGTTGCTACTGTAAATGTGTCTTTTACACTTTCTGTCTTATTTGCTTTCTTTCAAATGAGATTTGGCTGTCTATTGGGAAATACATTTGTAGTGCTTTTTTATTTATTTGTTTATCTGATAGGGACAGAACATGTTAATGGACATCAGTATAAAAATACATGATGTAGGCTAAACATACTACTGATACAAACATACAAATAACACGTAGAAAAGACAAAATACATGCTAGATGTCAAGTTAAAAGTGATTACAGTTCTGGTTTAAAGTTGAAACTATTAGGTGACCAGTCGATTCACAAAATAATAATAATCTGCAACTACTGTATTTTGATCATTAATAAATGTTTGGTAGAAGTAGGGCTGATCAATATGACGATACATACCGTCACAACGATATAAAAATGTCTATTGTATATATTTTTCTATATCGTTTCTATTGCGATATAGGCTTGGCCTATATTTATTTATTTTTTCTCTATAATTTCATTCAAAATTTTGCACTCAAGTTCTTAAAATGAGAAAATACTCAGTACTTTTCATTTGTATTTAATTCACACAGGAGTATACTAAAATAGGCTTTATCATGTGGTTATTTCAAATATACTATTTATTTATTGAATTATCAGAAAACATGCTATATTGTGATATATATCGTTATCAAGATATGAAATGACCTATATTGTGATAGAAGATTGTGGCCATATCACCCAGCCCTAGTTTGAAGTAATTTTTCAAGCAAAAGCGTCAAACATTACAGCGTTCCAACTTGTCCACATCCAAATACAGGTGGGTAAGTTCAAACAAGTACTGTAAAAAGTTAAATATAATGATGCACCTCAAGAAACCCGCCAAAATATGTGTTTTCCTACAATGGATTTAAGACCACAAAGTCATGTTTTCCAGGTAGATTCAGATTAAATAATTTACCTTGTCAATGAAACATTGATTGGAATTTGTCTTGGTGTGTGCATGGGTAGACAAAAACAGTACAACAAATACACATCAATAATACAATACAAATACACATCAGTACAGACATATCAAAAATACTCTAACAAGATAAATAAAACATCAGCATAAACATATGAAAAAACTCTTATTGAGTAAATATAACACACCAGTGTTCGATGCATTAAGAGACCCACTACGGGACTAGTTTCTGCTAATGTGCTTTGTAGATCTAGTGTTGCCAACTCAGCAGCAATGGAGCTTACAAGAGCACACTACATCATCAGTCTGCACAAACTTTCCTCACGTTCTAAAAAACTTTTTAGTACATTGTTTCTGGCGCAATGATATGCATGTGTATGGCTCAGCGTTTCATCACCTGCAGCATAAACGCGATCCATAATGCAGCTTTGCAATTATGACAAACATGCATCAGCGTTGACTTAATCAGAAGTAGCACACTGCTGTGATTATATGAATGAATAAGGTACTTATACAACATACGCTGCGTTGTTAGACATTGTTTAAGTCTGGAGTAATCAATCTGCTCATTTGAATTTGAACGTCTAGAAATAAAATCCAGATTTAGAAATGTATATCTAGACTTCATTTATTGTAAAACATTACAAAAAATAAACTTTTCATTAAGTAAATAAAATAATTTTCCCCTTCTAATTGCACTTAGATTAAGATGGCTGATCTATTTAGTTTCTCGGGATGTTGTCACTGAGCTCAAGATAAGAAAACAACAAAAAGCTTATCCTGCCTTTTCCCAAGAGACTTAACAATAATACTTACAATGAACCTACTAACCCTTGAAACCCTTCTTTTTAGTCGGTGTGAGGATGTCGTGTTTTTATTGGCTGTGTTTCCTAAGTGCTCCGATTGCTGTAAGTAGCCTGTACAGCAAATGTCTTTGGCCTCCCTAACTGAGGCATCCCGTCATCTGAACAGAAGCATCCCACTGACGTCCCAGGAGACACAACTTGAGTAATGTTCTCACATTAACAGGGCAAACAAGGGATACTCTTTACATCGGGACTATTAATTCAAGATCCTGCGGCGTTCTGGCTGCACATTATGAAGCATCTCGTGGTGATATTCATTTCTAAAACATCAGGCCTAGTGGTTGGGTCCAATCTTGGAGGTTCAGAAGAGGCGTCACTAATTCATTAGCGGGGACAAGTGAACATCGGCTGTGGGTGTGGTTGGATGTTTCCTCTGCTTTGGTGTTTGTGATCCGTGTCATGTCATTAAAGCCCAAACACACCAAGTCCAATCTTCTGCAGGGAGGATAACACATTAATTGACATCTTTTCAGAAAATTTACATCAAGTCAGAAAAAGTTCCAAGTGAGCTGCGGATTTCAACTTTGTTTGACATTAACATATTTGTACTTCTTAACTTAGTTCGTGCACAGTGTTTCATGCGAGCTGGGAACAATCGGGGCGTTTAGAAAAGGGGTGTGAAAAAGTCCGCTGGCTGTAGCCAAAAGAATGAACTATGGCAGACTGGAGATTGTGAATAGGCCTTTTACAGGTCACAGAATCCATTCAGCCCGCTGACATTGTTATTATCTGACCGTCATAGATGGGCCTAATTAATATTCTAATCATAGGCCTCCGGAACATTGTAAACAAAATTATCCGCTGAGTACCATTTGCTTATTCAGTCGCTCGTTGACTCTGTTAGTGAGAAACAAGCACTCTGGAGAAAATGAACACCAAGTAAAGGCTAACTTAGAGACAAGCACAATCTCTTTTCATAGTCGAAATTACTCTTTTCATCTCCGCTGCTGTGTTTCTGACAGGAGTAGAAAGTGCATCAAAAGTAAGGAAATAAATATTTAACACTAAATGGAAAAATACTTTTTTTGGCTTGATTTAAGAACTCTACAGTTTGTTTTTAACAATATGGCATAACAGAAATCTTAAAGGAACAGTATGTACCATTTAGGGGGATCTATGGGCAGAAATGGAATATAATATTCATAAGTATGTTTTCTTTAGTGTATAATCACCTGAAAATACAAATCCTTGTATTTTTTTCATTACCTTAGCCACCATGTTTCTACATTAGCCCAGAAATGACAAACCAAACACTGGCTCTAGATAGGGCCATTCACATTTTCAGGTTTTCACATCAGTCACCGTAGTTCTGCTACATGCTTGGCACACAGGAGAAGTTTCAGTTGCAATCTGCAACCACACCATTAGATGCCGCCAAATCCTACACACTGCACCTTTAAGTAGGTAAATAAATAAGTCATATCCCACCTAATCAAGCTCAAATGAACATTGATAAGCAAAACTTCTGTTACTACAACCAATTATAACTAAGGCCATCAAAGTTAACGTAATAATAACGCAAATTTGTTTTAACGCCACTAATTTCGTTAACGCATTAACGCAACTTGCGATTTTAAGGTTGAAGCTAAATACGCAAAATTTTGACAAGTAATAACTGGCATGGCCATTTTCAAAGGGGTCCTTTGACCTCTGACCTCAAGATATGTGAATGAAAATGGCTTTTATGGGTACCCACGAGTCTCCCCTTTACAGACATGCCCACTTTATGATAATCGCATGCAGTTTGGGGCAGCTGACAGCTGTTGTTGCCTGTTGGGCTTGAGTTTGTCATGTTATGATTTTAGCATATTTTTTTATGCTAAATGCAGACAATATATGTCATTGTCTTGATTTCTAGTAATAAATGCATACATATATTTGCATAAAACAAGCCTATTTTCGCACTCCCGTGTTGATAAGTATATTAAATACTTGACAAATCTCCCTTTAAGGTACACTTTTTCACTGATAAAAAATGTGCAATTAATCGCGATTAACTATGGAAAATCATTTTAATCGATTGACAGTTATAACTTTAAGATATCTCATTAAATCAAGATTTGAAGTGTCTTACAAGTCTTCAAACCTTCTTGCAGGAATGCTAAATATGCATAACAGCCTCCTTTGAGCTGATGGATGACTTGAATGAAGCTTTTCATATATTCTCATCCTTTTAGAGATGTCTTATGGTATGAAAAAGAGCGAGTGATATACGTAGATCAACCAAATTTAAATATCATCTTTATCTTGGTGACCAATATTGGAATTTTAATAGTCTGTTTTTTTATGAGGTACCTACAAAAGCTATGCCGCAAATCTCCATCATTATTGTTCCCTGTCAACTTAGAGATGTCTTTCTCCGTGGGGCATTATTGAGAGTTATGGAGCGTCGTGACGAGGGGAGACCTGAAGTTGACAGACATCTTTTCGGGGCACACACGGTCTCATGACGGAGCTCCTTCAGATGGGAAAGTGAACAGACTGAAATGCAAATTTCACACACGATGATAAATCTGCAGTATGAAATTGTCGGTACGGAGCTCTCGCCCCGAGGCTGTGCGTTATTGCTTTATTCTATTAGTCAGTTATTACCAGCAATCACAGTCAACCCCCACTGCCCCCCGCACACAAAGCCCCTTTTACATTACATTTATCAGGCGTTGTACAAACGTTGAAAACATATGATGGCGGAGCTGTGTTTCCTCCGGGGCTCGGGGGGCCTCTGCTGAGGGAGAGGGGACCTCCAGCTGGCCCATAGTGCATCTGTTCGCTGGGCTGGGCGGCAGTGACACCATGAGGGCCACTTCTTCTCCATCACACATCCTCCTATAGATTCCACTTTTTAACTCATGTTTATGTACATTTGAGGATCTCTTGAACACTGTTTAAGACTCAGAGTCAAGTGTTCACAGTGAAGTGTGAATGTCAGATGTATGTTTCTGTTAACGCCTGGCTGATGGAGCTAATCACCTGACTATACACTTGTAATCGCGCTTGCTCTTCGCCCAGATGTTCAGCCCCGTGCCCTCTCTCCACTTCCTCTTATGGGAGCAGCAGCCTGAGGCTATTTACATCACTATCTGTGGAGTAATTACCATACTGTTTTATATAATGCCAAGGCAATCATAGGGTGATAACATGCAATTAAGCAGTGTTCTCTGATTTGTACGCAGGCAATCTTGCATCACTCCAGCCCTGAAGATAAAGTGCCCATCTCAAAATGTCACATTCTAGTGGCTTAATCTGATTATTTTCAATTAATATGCATGTCTCTCTATCCTGGGATTGCCGCCGTTATTGACATTGATAAATTGAGCTCATTTCGATCCGAATTTGGTACAGAGACACTCACCTGTTCTACTTTTTTCTCCACTCGCTTCTTTCTTTGTTTCGCCTCTATCTTCAGGCGATAGGGCTGAAATCTTCTACATCATTTTAGGGATTAGGGAAGTCTTGAAAGGAGCAACATCGAGAGGGTGTTGGGATATAATTGTTTGTCATGTCATTTCTCCACCTTGCGAATTCCCCGCGAGTCCTGTTGGAAGGGAGCAGGCAGCCGTGGATGACAGGTGCCAGGGGGGCTAGGTGTTTATAGTGTCGCCCAGGAGAGTAGCGCCGGCCCGGGCCTCGAGAGGCGGCGCCGTCTGCCTGTCTTACCCAAGGAGCTCTATAATGTTACAGCTTCACAATCTCAGCTACACACTTGTGAATGTCATGGAGGCTTGAGGGAAAAAAAGAGTTAAAATTCTTAAAGATATATGTTTGCAGTTGAGTATTGGGAAGACATCTAATTTTCTGAACATTTAAAAAAAGTGTAGTGAGCGGGCTGCTCAAACGGGCAGGCAGCTCCGTCACATTTGAGCAGATTCTCCCATCTAGCCTGAGGGAGCGTGGTGCTCACCGTTTGAAGATTAAAACATCCACTGTCATTTCCTGCTCCAGTGGTTGCTTTCCCAAGAAGAGTGCAGATATGAATTGTATTTTCCACCCCCTTCAGAGCTGATTATCGAGAGCCAGCCTTTCAGTGGCCTCCAACGTTTCATGGTGGTCTCAGGAACAAGCCACCAAAGAGGCGGAATCGGAGGGGTGCAGATCAGCTGTGTGTTGTATTTGTGTAAGCCATTGTTCCAACCAAATACAAAAGGTGAAGCATGGCTAAATCCTTTCTACTTCCTTGTGTGGCTCTTGTGTGTGTGTGCGCACAGCCGCGTCCACGTGTCTTCCTCAACACGCATGTGCCCGGGTGTGTTTTTATGTGTGTTGTCTATTGGCGCATCTCTGAATGTGGTTGTTGGCGTGTTTAGACCCTCCATTTAGTCTTCCCCCTTAGCCCATCAGTGCGTTGTCAGCAGCACGTCCAGTCCGGAGAAAGTCCCGGGATAGGACTAGGTGCCGTGGTGGGGGGCTCTAATAGAGCCATCAGTCAAGTGCCTGTCCAGCCGACCATACCACAGGGCGTTAGCGTTAATGCTGAGGCACATGGCGTAAGCGCTGAGGAGCAGGGCTGTTTGTCAAAGTGCATCCAATGTGAAGGAAGTTGTTAGTTAAGTGTGTTTGCCCTGTCACACGGCTGCATGGCCATCCCACTGGAACATGTTTTGACTGTGGCTGCTTTTTTCTTCTTTTCAAATGCTAGCGGTATTTCAGTGGTTATTTTTTATAGTGTGGCATTTTACAAGATATCACAACCACAACTGTAATTGTTTGATTGTTAAAGGGCCAGTGTGTAACATTTAGTGGGATCTAATAGCAGAAATGTAATATAATAAGTATGTTTTCTTTAGTATAGCTTAATCACCTGAAAATAAGAATCTGTGTATTTTCTTCGACAACTTAGAATGAGCCGTTTATATATACATAGGGAGCAGGTTCTCTTCACGGAGCCGACCGCCGTGTTTCTACAGTAGCCCAGAATGGACAAACCAAACACTGGATCTAGATACACCAGTGACGTTTTTGTGTCGGCCACCTTAGTTCTTCTACACGCTTGGAACATCTGTCATCTCATCGCTGGATGTCGCCAAACCCTACACACCTACGCACCTTTAAAACACAATAGCTATTGAAAAAGTGAATCTTTAAATCAGTTTGTTAATTGACAACAACGTGGGCATTGATTATCAGGACAAAGTGTGAAACATATCCTGGTTCCAACAAAGTTTTCTTCTTTTCTCTCTATTTTGAATATTGTTTTAGACAAAATGAGCAGTTTGAAGACTTGGCTTCTGGAAAACTGATGACCTTTTTCATTAGTATCTGACATTTCATAGACTCAGTAGAGCTAGAATGGCATATCGACCAATATGAGCGTTATATATTCATGTTAAAAACATTACTATTGGCTGATATAACATTATCCGATTTAAAAAAAAAACTAAATGTGTATAAAATGATGCACAATAGCTTGAATATTTTGCTTAGCGTTAAAAATCATATTTCTTCAACTAGGACTGTCACAATATCAGGTTTTCACTACACGATTATTGTGGACAAAATAATTCACAATGATGATATTATCGCAATATCTATAGAAAGTTTGAAAAAACAAATGTAATAAATTAGTCAAATTCGTCTTCAGCTTTGTTTATTGTGCATTTTGTCTCTCTTTTGACAAATTGATTACACTCAAAGAACGAGTTACGTTATTGCCAATACCGGTATATCGCGACAACCCTACCTTCAACAAGTCAAACATATCCGTATTTGATAGCGTCAGACAGTGTAGAATAAGATGTTTTTTACAACCTAAAGGTGAAACTGGGTTTAATCAATGAAAAGAATCATTATTTCCGAGCTAGTTTACTGTGTAGCTGATATGTATTTGCTGTATGAGCGGCCTGAGCCTACAGTAAGACCTCTATGGCTATTTTAAGACGTTGGCCCAAACTGTGTGTGCGTGTTCGTGTGTGTGCATGTGTGCAAGCCACTTCCTGTGTGACCTTCTGGAGTGTGAGAGGAGCCACAGTGAGACACACACCGACTCTGCATGGAGCAACAGCCATCACTGCCCACTCTGCATCAGCAGATCAGCAGATCACTCCACTTCTGCTGCATCACACATCATCCCTCAACACATTATCGGGCCATTTCTGCGTCCTATTTATCCCCTAATACTGCTCCTTTTCCCCTCTCTATTAAGCTAATCATTTATATGTAAATGATCAGTAGCAGCACATTTTGTCACTATAGTGCTGAAAGCACAGGAGTTCATTACTTTTATTTTAGAGCTGAACATAGTGATAAAACCCAGAGCATCACTGTATCATTTTCACCTCTTATAGTTGTTTTTCTACAAATAGTTTCTCAGTAATTAGTGTGTGAACCATGTGTTGTTGAGCGTGAAAAATGTACCGTATACATATTTATACTTGTTTCGTAACCTCCGCTGAGACACCTTTTTTGACACCATTTGCAAAAATACACATTTCTATTGTTTACTCTGCAGATTTCGTAGTTTAAATACATATCTGAGCTAATTAACATAAAAACATGTCTTCCGAAACATAGCACATTTGCACCTGGGGAAGCTAAAAAGAAGATTCAGACTTTATGGGAAATATGTCTGACGTTCTGTAGGGTGCATCTCGACACTTCTCCGAGAGGAGAATGTTGCCTCGGGGCTGAAATTGAAATGGTTCAGCTGTTTCCAATACAGCGGCTCTCTTTTAGCAAAAACAGAAGTGGAGATGTAAAGATAGCACATGTTGGAGCATATAGATCTTGTGTTCACATGGGACTTGCTGCTTGTTTAGAGAATCTCTGATCAAAGCCGCCCCTCCTGAGGATGGCTTTATTAGATTTCACACCTTCTCCCTAGGAGCCGGGGAAAAACACAAAGCATACTTTTCTACATCAATAAATATTCATTTTTTTTCTCTCAGATCAAATCCCTTTTCAAGTTTGCTATTACATTGCAACACATTAACGTTTATTAGTTGACACAAATATTTAATACATAAGCCCTAAAATCATCCCACATGTTCTGCAACCTCAAAAACAAACGCTCTACCTTCTTCCTGGTGATGAACTGCGGTCTCATCAGTGTAACGACGGAGGAGGAAAAAGCAACACCATCTTTTAATTGGCTGGGATTAAGTTTGGATTGAGAAGACTTTTTGGTTGAATGAGATCCGGGCATGCTGCCAAATGAATAGAAAATGGTGTTCTCTTCCTCTCGACTGGCCGTGGCACTCCCTCGTCATTAGGAGGGGAGTGCATGTGAGCCATTCCAGATTTGATTTTGATAATGCCAATGTCTTCATTTTGCCTCCCAGCCTCTTTAAATTGGGGATTTTGGGTAAATGTAATACGACCCCTTTTTTCCCCCATTTAGGGAACTTAGATAAAAACACCTCTCAGTTCTTTTGATTCCACGCTGGAGGAGTATCAGGTGTGTCTGAAATTGAGGAATTGTATTATCTGCCATGAAATAGTTTGCTTTCACTGAGGGGTGTTGAAATAGAGCGAACCTCTCTCTGCCCTGTGATGATGTCTTGTGATAAAAGCTCTTCAGTGTTTTGGTTTTTAATAAAAATCTACTTAAACCTGCAGTAGGCTGAATGTTTTTGGTATCATTGGACAAAAATTCCATAACAACCTATCAGCATATTGTAATTCAAGTACTGTGAGAGAAAACTAGACTTTCTGCACCTCATCATGGCTCTGTTTTCAGGCTTTAAAAAATGTACCCCGTGACTGGAGACTTTGGCTAATCGCAGGTCATTTCAGAGAGAGAGCGTTCCTATTGGCTGTTCGTTCAATGGAGGCAGCTGTTAATCACTCGCAAACTCAGACCAAACAGTTGGTCAACTGTAATGCCTATTTCTCTCCTCAAATGTGTTCAGAAACATCTTGTAGTGTACTGTTTAGCTGTGAAATGAGAAAGTGTGCTCCGGCTGGTTCGACGGTGCTTGGTATTTCCTCAACTGTTCTCAACATGGCTGCCGGGTCACAAACTTTCTCATTTTACAGCTAAACAGTACACTACAAGATGATTCTGAAAACATTTTATGTGATAAATAGGCATTACAGTAACAGACTATTGATTAATATTTGATCAGCGCTGCCTAGTTTGAACGTTTGATCAGAGTTTGATCAGTGATTGACAGCTGCTCAGAGACAGCAGACTCCAGCTCGGCTCTGATTGGTTGTTTTCCTCCGGTTGGTGAAATCTTGCAGATGCCATTAGGAGCACCGGAGGACACAGAGGCACATGATTTTTTTCAGATTACCTGTCTCATGCCCTACTGTTAGGATACAGTGACCGTTTTATAAAAATATTTTTTAATCATATTTGCTCCATTTCTACCTAAAGCTGCATAAATGATTCCACATCGTCCTCATTGCCATTTACTGTATCCCATATGGCCTCATGAATGCTATATGGCATTTGACAGATAGCGCCACAATGTCCCCGTTTCACCTCTTCAAGTGCCGGCATTATCAGCATACAAACAAACAGGCAGTTTCCTCTGAACCGTCTGGCCTGGGAGCCAGCCTAAAGCCAGAGGTTAGAGCTCCCATTTTCCTCCCTCCTCGCCACATCGCCATGACAACGGATATAGAAATCACACTGTCTCCTGGGAAAGAAAGCCCGGGTGACACCACACAGTGGCACTTTTGTGGTGCACGAGGAGAGCAGGGTTCATTTAGGCGAGCCGGTCAAGGATGAGTATTCAGCTTTCTGAAGAGGAAAGATCAGGCTGGACAGAGAGAGAGAGAGAGAGAGAGAGAGAGAGAGGGAGAAAGAAAAGGAGGCCTTGGTCAAAGAACTGTGATGCGGCTCCAACCGCTGAATTCACCAGCCGGAAAGAGAAAGGTGACTGATTCATTTATTCCGAAAATAGCCAGCAAGCCTGCCAAGAGCTGGGGTTTGTCTGAGGGTCTTTAAAAACACAAAAATATACCTCCTTTTTCAAAATATTTGTGATCTCTGCTCTGCAACTTGTATTATATCATTCAAAAATGTCTATTTACTCATGCAACTCTAACTTCTACCAAGGGTTGTATAAGACATGAGAGGCCTCTACTGGCTGCTGAGGTCCTAACATCTGTCGCATTAGTAAGGAACAAGCCACATCCTACACAAGGGACTATGACATAAGAGGCATTCGGAGGAAGTAGCTGTAAAATAAGCAGAATCTGAAATCCGAGCGCAGCTGTGTGCAGCGTGGCTTACAGTCGCGAGGCTTATTAAAATTCAATGCACACATTGTTTGATGGATTAAATCTAAGAACTGAAAAGTCTTCTTCCTTTCTGTGTTTAAGAGCATGTGTCTAAATCCGTTCAATAAAACAGTCAAAGGGTTCACACTGTTCAGTGAACAATAAAAATCGATACCATTAAACACTTCTTTAAGAAACCTTAAGTGTTTCCCCAGAGGCCTTGTCGGTTTCTATGTATCATATCTTTTTACGCTCTCCTGTCAATAAAACATTCGGAGGATCTTAAATTCTTCATTACATCTCTGAGGCCGAGGTCTCCACGCGTCTTTCTTCTCCCCCCGCTCCGGCGTTTTGAAGATTCAGGTAACTGATAGATCAATAGACAATATTCTTAGAGGAGCGAGCTTACCTTTCATGCAGCGCTAACTTGTTTCTTCCTGCGCCCCAGGTGTCTGGGGCGTCCGTCCAATCAGGGCATCCCATAAGAAGCGGCCCGACCGACCGCGAGCCTGATCATTTGCTTCCTGAATGCATTCCAATTCCTTCACAGGCGTATAAGCAATTTTTACAGTAGTTAAGCAGAGGTGGAACTGCTTCACATAATCTCGCTCAGACCGTCTCCACTGTCGGCCCAGTGACAAATCATGTTAAATCCCAGGCTGAGCTCAAGCACAAAGTGGAATAAGCTTTCTTGTGGCAATAAATATGTGAGTACGGACGGCGAAAACACTCCCGCGATCAGTGTTATCCATCCTCTCAGAGCTCCAAAACATCCTCCACCCAGCAAGTCACAGCTTGTGGTGATGGATGTTGGACTTATTGGGCCTTTTTCAAATGTAACTACACTATAATTCAGAGCTAAAGCAGCATGTTCTGACAACATTTACAGTATGTTCTGCTGGATTTGATCGGTTACGTTGTAGTCTCAAGCTATCAGGGGTCATGTTTGGTGTGATGCCCGAGGGTGTCAGCAGGTCAGTTAACTATTAACCAGGACGGGTAATTTCCCCCCCTCCTCTTTTACTAACTTCTAACCACTAGTGGTTTCCATGCCTAACTTGACACTAACTTGACACTAGGGAGCAGCTCCAATTGTTTAACCTTAAGCTGACCATGACGAAGTAGTCCTTTCAAACTAGCAAACAGGCTTACTTCCACTACAGATAACAATGTTGTGGCGAGAATAGCATTCAAGCCCAGAAAACCAACACAAATATAGTGTGACGGTGACGGGACACAACGGCACATATTATGACTTTAGTGGAGAATGAAAAAGGTTCATGTTCATGTTTGATAATTTATGGTTTATTGTTCATTGTGTACATCTCGTAGTATAATTAATTCATCTTTATATTCATCTATTTGCGCTTTTGGTTAGATGCTGTACTGCATTTTGTTGTACTAGTACTTACTCGGTGCAATGACAGTTCCGTTAAATCCAATCAAGACATTCTCCTCTAATCTATCCATTATTTTTGTTGGAAACATCAGAAAAGTGTGTGCAAATTGCTAGTTTTGTCCAACCAACAGACCTTTACACACCAGGGGCGTCACAAATAAACAACACGAAAATGTGAAATACTCACCTGTGAGTATTATGTAGAGGCCAAAACAGTGATCCTATTGACCCAGAGCAGCGACTGGCAGTCTGTCTGAGGTAAATTGTTGTATAACTTAAACAACTGTAAGCTGTGTTAGTTTCCTTTTAGTGAAATGTGAATTTGCCTCAGTGTATATATCCAGGGGCTTTTATTGTGAAAAGTAAGAATGGAAGGAGTGGATCTGGTAGGCGCTGCCTTTGTCAAGGTTGGAAGAGTAATGAAGGTTCAAGTTTGTTAAGTCTTGGTTCAGACTACAGAGCCTCCGTGTTGTTGTACACAGTAATGTACGGTTGTGTCTAAAAGGTAACCCGCAAATTGCGAAATCTGGAAAAAACTCTTGCAAGACTGGCTGCCTGACGACCGATCCTAACCTTAACTATTCGAGATAATGCCTAACCTTAACCATCTCGCGAGTTTCCCAACTCATGGGTTACCTTCTAGTCAGGACCATAGTGTACGTATTGGATATATCCATCCGGCAAGACATAATTGGTTGATGCCTTTATTCGTGATTTTGAAAGCTAAGAAAAATTTACCTTGTTCTGGAAAAAATTACGTTGCTTTTTCGTCGCATAATATTCGCGTACTGTGTGAAAGTAGGCTGCTCATGACAAAAACAACAGTTCGAAAAAATACATTGATGTGCAAATGAATTGCCCAAAAAAGTGTGTAAAGGCCTTAAACCCCTAAGATATTCAATATTGAATTATATAACAAACTAAGAAAGCGTTTCAGCTCTAATCTTTAAGACTGTCATTTGCCATATATTATATAGAAATAGTAATATGAAGTATAACTGAGAAATACCCTAATAAGCAGGATAACTAACCCTACTAGGACTAACCCTTAAAGGGCAACTGCAAATAATGTTTGTGTTATTAATGCTTTGTGTACCCACAAACTTCGTTTTTTCACTGAGACTGACTCTTGACGCTTCTTGGTCTTGTGGGCCTCTGAAGACCGTGGCATGCATCCCACCCCCTGCCTCATCACCCGTCCGTCCTCCCCCCCTTCACCCCGTCCTGTTTGAGCTTCATCAAAGCAAAAGTAGCTCAAGGATTGCTAATGCTTCAGATGGTAGCACTAGTCCTAACAACCCTGAGGTTGAGGAATTCTTTGCAGCACACTAAGGTCATTTTTTTTTTCTCTCCCTCACTTTCTCTCTCCATCTAACCCCCTTCTCTCCCCCAAAATGCTTTTCTCTATTAATCAGAGCTCACAGCTCAAACTGGTCTTCAACTTCCTCCCCAATCCTCGCTAAGCCTGTCATTTCTGGCTATTATTTACTTTAATGGGCTTTGGCTGATCCCTGGCGAAGCCTTGGATCTGAGAATAATGCGGCTGAGGGTAGCGGGCCCAGACGCAAGCGCGGGGCTGCCTGTAGATTAGCTATGGCAGATGGGCTTTACAGGGGCTTCCTGTGAGCAGGAGTGTTGATTGAGAGGGCATAATGAGAGAGGTGGTGTCCTCACAATGGACCCAGCCACCTCGCTGCACCTCTTGCGTCCAAACAACCTCCGAGCCCCTCTGCGCTCTCTCTCTCCCTCTCTCTCTCCCTCCCGTCCTCTCTCTCTCTCCTCTGTGTGGAAGTCGGAGTGCAGAAACAAGCACAAAAGCAACTGTAAATAACCATGAATGTTAATCCAGCATTAATTGGTTCCCTCTTAAACTGGGTGTGCACTTTCACAGGCTGGGCTCCTCCGCGGGTCATTAAAGGCATGGACCCCCTTTCATTGTTTACTTAACTAGCTTCTTCTATATTTCAAGAGACGGACTAATAAAATCAACCATGGCCACAGTATCGAGATGACCTCACTTGATAGAGGCTGTAAAATCGGAGCTACACAGCACCCAAAATGTCCTCAGCCCCCTCTATTTTAACACTTTCTCTGCACTTCAGAGTAAAACTGAAGCACTGTCATTGTTGTCATTGCTGCCTCACCTGTTTCTCTACACACAGCGGCGGTGTTGACACTGGGCCCCGGGCCACACTGGGGCAAACACTCTGTGCAAAAAACCCCGCAGTAGTCCCGGGGTCAAGTTTGTATACAAGAGTTTAAATTTTGTTGCGTCCGACTCTCTCTGTCTCCGGCTCTGGAAGTTTCCACACAAGGGCCACTACACAATCCACAGACTCCAATTATCCCCTTCCTCTGAGCGCCTTAAGCAAGTTTTTCTAAACTCCCTTTCACTTCGCTCTTGTCAAGCAATGAAAGAAAAACTAACCACCATGTCAAGAGAACTCAGCTGCCTAGCAACAGGGCCACAGTTTAATTCTGATTTGCTTCAGGTTTTTGAGTAATGGGAATTGACAACGTTAAGCCAGTCACAAGTGTTGTTTGTCACCTCTGAAATGCAAACAAAAATGTATTGTTTTTCCAAAGTATTGAGCATGATTGATGTTTAGAAGCCACAATGGTATCATTCATTTCTCCCTTGTGTTTTTTGGCCGGGATTGATGTCATATCTTTTCATGGCGAGTTAAAGGTTTTGAAGGAGCATGAAAACGCGCAGCTTTTCATCTCGCAGCAGACGGCAGCGCGGCGCATGCATTCCTATAACTGGTGAAGTTTAATGATTCTATTCAGCCGCCGTTCATCTCACCCAGAAATAATTTAATAAGAAACTTTGGCCTTTAGAAGTCTCTGTGTCGTGTCACAATAGTCGCGGGACGGACAAAAGACGAGCTCAATACAACAAAGAGAATGTCCTGAATGTGAGAGCCTTTGATACCCTTCATTTATTTGTTCTGGGACTTTTTTGTTGAGATTTAAGTTTTTCATGGCAGACTTTGATGCTTAAATATTTGGATTTTGCAGCTTGGTTATGAAGTGAAATGATATATATTTGGTTTAGAGCAGGAAAAAAGTTAAGATCAGAAATGTTAAATTTGACTGAAAAGTTATTTCCATTGCATTTTGTGTACACGCTGTACTATTTATATCATTATGCACATTTATTATTTATCACATATTCTACTGTACTTACAGTATACAGTATGTGACAATATACAGATTTCTGACAGATGATTACTTTGTGACTGAGCAGTTCAACTATATAAAATCCACAAAAATCTTATTGTGTCATTGATTGATGTGTTATAATAGAAAACAAATCCAACATTTGTGCATTCAAATTGCCATTTAAATCCATCTTTCAAAATATATTGACCTACAGCTGCTCTGAAGTCATTTATTTTCACAGATTTCTTTTATTTAAAGCAATAAAAGTATTTTTTTTAATCCAACAGTAACATTTTTTCTGTAATTTAACCATTTTTGGATCGTCTTCTGTGTCCTACACACACACACACACACACACACACACACACACACACACACACGCTTTTATTTCCAGAGAACTGTGCTTGATTGTATGATTTGGAAGCTGGTAATTTCTTCTGCTCCAAGGAGCATTTTTCAAAAGGCACAAATGACACAATAAGAAAGCCATCCATCACAAAGGAAAATTAGTGTAGAAATAAATGGCGGTCTTTTGCTTCTCTCTCTCTCTCTCTCTGTCTCTCTCTCTCTCGCTCTCTCTCATCTGTGTCCCACGTGAAGCTCAGATGAATATGGAGGCAGGCAGGCAGACAGCAGAGACTAGTCAACAATAACCTCAGTGACATCAAAGGGCCAGACAGTGGTACTGGGGAAGCCCACAGAGGGCCAGAGACAAAATAAACAGTGGCTATGTCAGAGCCCACATATCTCCACCTACAACTCCCCCTTCTTCTTACAGTTTCTCCTGACATCTGCGGTAGATTGTAAAGCTTAATCTTTGCTGCAAATAATTCTCTCCCACCCGCGGATAACACTGGCCTCGGTGATAGTGCACCATCTTATCTTTACCAGACAATAAAAAAAGACGTAATTTTCTTAATTGTGAAAAACCCCACTGTTCACTATGTGTGTCTCGCACGTTTCAAACAACGTTTCCTGTAATCTCTCGCAAGCGTTTCCTTTGTATGCAGTTCAATTCACGTTGTATGAAGAGTGACAATGACATGCATGTAATATCGGTGCAGAAGTCATACATATGGTGCGTGTAATCTCACGAGCTTACATCCCAACTGCTTCTACATGCCAGCGATTTTATCTTATCCATATTTAACGTACAGCTACTTTGATCAAACACGAATCATTTTATTAAAGGACTCGCAGTAATCAATATCATTTGACACAACGGTAAAGATAATGACGTCTATCACTTAAATAAAAATGTATATTCCGACAAACGCATATCTATACGCCAAATTAAGAAGTAGCTCATTTATAATCATCAACGCGCGGAAATAATCAAGAACCACAGCACCACAACAAATAGTGCTTGGTGCGAAAAACATATCTGACGTCTCTCAGGTTCTGACATTGTCTGAAATGTCTTCCTGCATCCATAACAAATGGCTCTCCGCACTCATGCCATCTGTCCTTAATGAGTCCATTTTCTCTCCGAGCCATTTCCATACTGTATTGTGCATTGCCTTACACGCATTTGCATAATTGTTCAAAGATTTTGCGCCAAAATAGATATCCATGCTGTGAGCGAGTGTGAGAGGATGAAGCCGGAGAAGAAAAGAAAAGGGAGAGAGTGAAGATGTTTGTGAAATAATGTGCAGGGAAAATCCATTTTTCCCCCTCTAAGCCCCACAGTAACCTAATCAGGAGTTGCTTTATCTGCTAATCCACATTTAAACTTTAACCTGTAGGGGGGCTCTTTGTGTTAGTTAATGTAAGCATAAAAGCAGAGGCCGGCCTGAATGACTAATCAGATCCATCATACATTGTAAAAAACTAAATAGCTTTTCCAAAAAGGAAATCAGAATTAGCGTGACTTCCATCTAAGGAGAACTTTAAATGAAACAATGGGCATATAACAAAATGGTGGAGAGGAATAAATTAGTGTTCAAAAGGCAACTTCTTAATCAGCTCAGCTGTCTTAAGCCAGACAGGGATGTTGGGTCATTTGGTGAATGAAGGCGTGGAAGGGCAAAACCTCGAGATGCAGATAGGCAGCTGCTAATGGAGCCAAAATGAAATGCGAGGACAGGCGTATAAACAGGAACAAACGCTGGCAATTTAATAAAAAGTAATTTGAGGGAAATCTTTACAGGCCCACAGGACACGCTGCAGCTAAGATGATAAATGACAGCCGTGACAGATGACATATTAGGCTTTTAATATTTCAGTGTGTAAAGAGAATTAGAAGTTTGAGCTCAAAGCAGGACGCAAATGAGATCATCCAACAACAATGGTTAATTCATTGCAGTAGTTAAAACGCATCAGCAGCTGAAGTCGACTTTGTATTGAACAGCTGAACAGAAAGGGGATGTTGACATTTTGTTTTTGTGCTTCTTTTTTTAATAGGATTTATCTCGTAACCGGTAGAAAAACAAACTTAAACATATACATGTAAAAGTATTTGTTTAATGTCTCTCCATCAACATAAACTATGAATATTCATAAAGGCTGTGAAACAATGCATTATTTACCATGACACAAATACTCCTCACTGGATCCTGAAGTCAATTACCTGTCACAACTGCTACATGCTAAATGGTGCAATTCACGTGAGAGATCAAGAGCAATGGGGATTTTTTTTTCCCATTTTCACAGCATTAAACATCTGTTGACAGAGTTCACGTTGACTCCTGTGGGACTAGCACTTAAATTTGTTTTCCTTCAATCCGGCATTACGTTGTGTCAAGACACTGAGCACAACAGTGACATATGGAGCTACAGAGAAATGTAGATAAATGTAGAGATGCTATAAGAGGTTTCTTTGTACCTAAACCGATATGCTGTTTATTTTAAATTATTTTATTTTTCTTTTAGAGCAGGCTGTACTGTACTATATATATCTGTGTAAAAACTGGACTGGTAATGCTCTACAATTACAATAAATTTTCTGCTTTTATCCACCATTAACACTAAACACTACTCTTGGATTCAAAGCAGAGAGAGAGGATTAAAAAAAAAAAAAGAGAGAGAGAAAGAAAGAATGGCATGTCACTTTATCGATGTATCTAACTATATAATTTTCTCTCCATTAGAGACTGGGGCATGCTTCTGTATCAGCATTATCATATCACACAGTAAGGCATGCCGTCAGCCCATTTCATGATGCATTTGATTCCTTTTTTTTTTTTTTGGCTCTCTGCCCCTCCCCAAAAAAAGAAAAAAAAATCACCTGAATCGTGATAATGATCGACCTTGAGATTCATCTCACAAAAAAAATGTAAAATTAAGTTACAAATTAAGAGCTTTGTGAAGGATTTTACACCTTCTGTTAAAACTTCAAATCTGGAAGGAGTTAAGATGTTTTTCAGCAGTTTGACACGTAAAAAGGAAACTACGCAGGTGTAAAAACGCAGGTGGTCGCTGTTCTTTTTCTAAAATTACAGTAAGAAAACACAAAATCCTGTTCTAGTCACACTACTTTCATATAATACATATATCTAAATGGATAATCCAAACACTAACATAGGCAATTAGCTCACTGTATGAGAGAGGGTGAAAGCTGGGGGATGCACTCGAGGTGATTATCATTTTCATTTTAATAAAAGGTAGCTGCTCCCATGGTATGGAAGTGTATAGTCTATTTATGAACCATGTGTGCTCGTAGGATACTAAATAAGAGCAGGCCACTGGAAGATTGTGCTGTGGTCTCTGTGCAGGAAACTATGCATCCTCGCCTCCCAAGGTCTGAGCACATGAAGGGGCTACGTGTCCTCTGCTTCACGTCTGCTGTTATTGTCTTGTTTCTGCCGAGGTCCCAAAGCTCTTCTGTAGGATCTAACTCCATCTAGTGGCCCTGTGTGCTCTCTTCAGCATGCACCACTCAACCTATAGCTGTGTACTTCACCTCTAAACAATTAATACAAATATATTCAATATATACATACATATCTATACATGTACAATCAATTGTTCTTTGTATTTTCATATCATTTTTATATAAAATATTTAGTTTTTTCTTTCTTCCAGTAGCTGGGGCCACTGCGGTCATGCTTGCAGGACCACTCCGCCAGAGGCTCGGGGTAATAAAACAATTTTTCGGAGCCTAATAATAAAAGAAGCCATCTCAAGGGACATGTAATCTTTGCACATCCTCTAAAGCTCATTATTACCATAATACCACAATAAAGTTGTCTCTGTCATATTAATGTTACCCACTTTTTTTTTTTTTTTTTTTTTTTGAATTCTAATGAAGTTGTCCAGTCCATTTTCATTTAGCAGATTACGATATGTAAAGAAACAATAAGGGAGGCCAAGGCTTTGCGACTGTAATCACGCAATTTACCACCACTCTCAGGTCTTATATGACAGGCCAATTTCCACACTTATTAAGCCTCTGACACACTTGAAATAATCGTATTAGCGCTTTTTTTGTGAAATTAGCCCAATTTCTGGGAGACATTCTTGAATCGACGTAATAGACTCTTCTGCATAACTTGTGATGTCTCTATTGGCGCTCAGCACCAGGCAGGGGGTGGAAAGGCCGGGCCTTAGTCAGAGCTATCAGTCAAACCGTGCTCTCTGCTTGGCCTGCTATATACTGCACTTTAACTTCCTTTCTTTAAATTTCTAATCAGGGATGTGGTGTTAAATGATTTCATTAGCTCTGCTCTGAAAGATGTAGAATATTTTAACACGTCTGGCGACTCCCCGTGGAGAAGGTCAGAGGCAAGTCTGAGACCTCTACTCCAGCGAAGACCCAAAACAACTTCCCCACTTGTTTTTCACCCGCTATGTTTAACATGGCTGACATGTAGCCCCGGTGCCGTTGGTAAACATTGCCAAAGTAGCGAGCACGAAGGTTGTGGTGTCATAATTCACCACCGCAAAATGAGGCCGCTCACTGGGAGCGGTGGAAAGAAGAAACACAAGGCACTCTGCTCATCGCCCCCCTCCAGTGAGGAATGCGCACACTGCAAACCGGTTTCTAGTTGGGGTACGCCACATCCTGGTACTTTTATCTTTAACCTCTGACCCCTGGCACATCTGGAAACATAATTGGACTCGAACATGAGGAAGTTTTCTTTTCTCTTCGCTCAAAGCGATTATGGAAGCTTGACTGCAACGCAGTAAACATGGCTTTCTTTGCACTGCAACGCTGCATTGGCTATGAACTCTGGGATATTGACCATTTGAGCAGTACAGTGAGCGAGCATGGGACACTGAGATGGTGAGAAAACACTATTGTTCTTCTTGGCTGGGTGGCCTCAAGACTTGGACGCAGATAAACATCTCAGCAGGAGTTGGACGTCTTTGATGTTGGACGCCAATGCAAACATGCACAGGCAGGATATAAGACACCTTTTTTCCTTTGGATCAACTGTTTCCAATCAGCTCTTTATTAGTTATTTTTATTACAGAGCCTCAACATTGTTTTTGCTAAGTGGTATAAGGTGGAACATTCTGATCTTTCTCGCTAAGCATTTCATGGTTTCTTGGAGACAGACTTCATTTGTGCATCATCTGCATACATACAGTACATATTGTCATTTATTGGGTCTCCTTATCAGCCTGAGGGTGTCTCAGGGATACTGCTAAACTTCTCTGAATCAAAAAAAACAATTAAATGGAGTACAATTAGTAGAATATATGCAGGAATTTATTAGCTTTTTATTATCTGTACAAAAAGGGTGTGTTAGAAATGTTAGACAATACTAACTAAAGTAAGTAGAAGAAATCATTTCATTCCATGAATCTGTCTTTTGGGAATCATCCGTGAGGTTATGATTCGATCATCTAAGTCTTTCGCCATTGGAGATTTGGTAACCTCTTCCAGTTTTATGACCTTTGTTATTCCAATATTACTGGGGGGGTAATCCTGGCCATTTAGTAGCGCTGACATTTACTGGAGCAACGGTTTTATGCCACCGCCTTCTACTCCTCGTCCCGACACAGCTGCTTTTTTATATCATATAAACGACAATTTCAGAGATAACAGCGGATCTCACAGTGATATGGAGAGACAAAGTGGAAAAGAAAGGGCTATAATAAAGAGTACTGACAGAAATAGTGTCTGTCTCGATGTGTTTTCTCATATGAACTCTCATACAGTATGTGTGAAAGGGCAATTACGGACAATCGCGTTCTGGGAATACTCTGTTTGGTTTAGGCGAGGGGTGGCGCCTGGGTAGATAGTGTAGGAGGCCGGACATGACGCAGATAACACCACGGTCATGTAGCTGGTTTGCAATTTGGTCATAAACAAGCGAGTCTCTTGCCGTTCTTTGAGTTTGTCTGACGACATCGGTGTCGGCCCTTACCAACAGAAGTTCCCAAATCTGAATCATCTCTCTCCTTTTGAATCAAAGATCTGAAACGCATCCTTCTACTGAGTTTTTGTTATCTTTAACCAAAGAAGTATTGAAAAAGAATTATTTTTTTCTTTCAAGAAAAGGGCTCATCAGTGGCTCCAAAGTATACCAATTTATTTAAATTTGAGTTCATTCACATTTTTGTTGGCATCTTTGTGTAAATGACCCCTTCTTCTTACCCTCGGATGTTTGTATTCTTAGGGTTTTGCGCGTTCAGCCGCATGATAGAAACATCATCAAAACGCCTACTCGCTCGCCGTGAATTCTCCGGGCGATGACCAGCTCTGTTCACACATGGGCTCAATAGGACACTACATGGACTTTTTACTGGGACGTTGGCAGGGTAAAGTCTGTTTAATGTCCGGTTCAACTGATTTAGACGTTTGCGTTGTCACATTCAATTTCTCCAGTTAATATCTAGATAATTTCGGGATTGCATTGCATGTGTGAAAGGGGCTTCAGAGGAAATTCGTGAATTTTAGATTCCCCAAAGAAGCATTTTATAACCTACTGATCTTTCTCAAGAGAATAAATGTGAACAATATGTGTCTGTAAATGCCTGGATCATTTACCTCTTTTTAAAAATGTCCACTAATCTTCCACAACTTTGAACGTGACTCCAAAAAACAAGTGCGACGTTTAAATTATCAATCAGTCAAGTTTCAAAGAAAATAAACTTTGAAAGCAAGAACACCATTCCTCGTAAGATAAATAAATGTATTTAATGAGATATGAAATGCTTATAAATGTCTTCTCGCTCCACGGTTAATTGCAGCTTGTCACCCTAAAGCATTCAGTGATATATTGCACACACACAGCCAAGAGTTTTTGTTTTCAGTGTGTGACTTTTATATCACATTTATGCTTCGCGCAGTGCTTTCAAATGTATATACAGTGTCACTATTGTCTGTTTGTGCATTTAAAGATGTATTAATCATTTGAAGTTTAATAGGTAGGCTTACATCATTTAGCATCGCAGACACCGAGTCATGCCCAGGGTTGTAGTTTTGCAGAAAATCAAAGCGAGCGACAGCATAAATAAAAGCTTTTTTTTCTTCGACAAAAAGAGAGCAAGTTCCAAGTAAGGCAATCGCCGCCGCCATTTACATCAAAAATTCACCAATAAAGTCAGTGTGCTGTAAAAACAGGCCGTATTTTTACATCTGCGGCCCTTGCTGAGCGAGGCTGCGCAGGGAAGACCATTTCACACATCTTACCACCCCGTGGTTTCCTGGCTTACAGTCCATGTTCTCCACATTTTCCTGTACGCTCTGCCTCGTTAACTCTTACTCAGACCTGATAGTGTGAAAATACATTTTTGTTGTTCTTGATTGTTATCTGTCCAACTTTGTTTCCCAATTTACTTCTTTAGTAACTTTAGAAGCTACAGAGCCAAAGTTGCCTCCACCAACTGATGTCTGAACTTACTGACACTTCGTGGGAACAAAAAGAAATGATCTCCGAGCTGATTTCGGAAAGCAATTGTGAAGCATTTGATCGCCCATGCATGTGTTGGCTGTCAAGTATTTACTATAAAAGAACATGTCAAATTCTGACCTCCCTCTTTCTGCAGATAAGAGTCCCAGAATATGATGAGATTGAATGTGGCACAAAATAAAAAAGATGACAGAAGTGGTGACTTCACAGCCATCAGAGGCCGGTTCACCAGGCAAGACGAGAAATCCAGTAAAGAGTCTGGGAGGCAACAGATTAGAGGAGGTCACATCATGCTAATGAGAGTCATTACTATCACATGATGGCCAAATAAACTAATTGCCAGCTTATTTACGAGACGGAGTGTCCTAAATCAAAAGGTTAATTACATCTGAGACAGAGTCCTTCACTGGAAATTGACCTTTAGATTTTCTGTTTTCTGTACCAGATACAAAAAGGCCATATCCAGATAGAGTTGCCTGCTTGTTTCTTGATAAGCTTCAGGCGCAGACCCTTGCCTATTACTTTTTTGTGTTTTCCCAGGAAGTGCCTGGCTGCATAATTAGCAAACATCATCAGACAAGACTTGGTGCCACCAAGGACTTTATTTTTCCTGAAGTTTCTGCGCCCCGAAGCTTTCCCCCAGCCACCAAAGAATGTTTGTTCTTCTTGAAATTAGATGGGTTTAATTGCTGTGGAACAACAGCAAAACACTCACCCCCCCTCCAAACACACACACACACATACCCACTCTCATACATAAAAAGTCTAAGATCAGGCTGGCTAATTATGCTAATAGCCAATTGTTCAACCGTGGTGATATGTTTACTGAGGGAGTTGATGTGTTTCCTTTTGCTTCGTCATAAGCAGCCTGTCTACGGGTCCTCTGTGAGATCGCTGCACCTGAAGGCAAGAGGACTGTGCCCTCATCCATCCTGCCTAACCCATTACCCTTGGACAGGGAAGAAGATAAATATTGTTGCAGATGCCTAACTCTCTGCAAATGAGATTTTTCAAGCCAGATTTATCAAGCCTTGGCGGGGTGTTTAAGGCTCCAAAACTTGGCCCTCGGCATGATAAAATGGCAGCACATGTTTCTGAATCACCCACCACAGTGTTGTTGCCAAAGGGTTATGATGATATAGTCGACTGCTTTTTTCCTGTTGTGCATCACAGCCTTTGAGATCCTCGTTTTTCTGTCTTCTCGAAATGCCTAAAATCTTAAATATTTTGGAGAGAGCGGAAATCTCTTTTTGCAAATGTGTTGCTACTTTCATAACGCAATCTTTCTTCTATATAGCACGCACTGAGCGACAGTCAGAGATTTTTCTTTGTACCCGTCTGCTGTCAATATATATCCATTAGTTACAGGGTTTTTAAAAAGGCTTGATTCATCATCATAATGCAATAGCTTTATATCCTTAATTTGACTCCGTTTTTTACGCAGCTCTCTCTATGTACTTACACAGAATAGAAATAACAGAATAAAAAATGCAATAATAAGAATAAAATAAAAGAAAATGTATATATACGAGTCAAGTGTTCAAACAAGCCAAGTGTAAACAATACAAATAGTGCAGAGAAATAAATACTGAATGGATATACATGGGTTGGATGATTATGTAAAGCATGTACATGTGAGAGATGTCTCTATACTGTATGTACACTGAGTAGGATTTATATTTACAGTGACAGGCACGTACATATTATAATATTTGCATAAAGTGACGGATGATATGTACATATTAAAGAAAAATGTGCATTAAAGACTGTAAATTTTAATCTAAATATGACTTTTGAGTGTTCAGAAAGGGAGAGCAAAAAACAGAATAAACAAACACAAACAGAAAAAGCACGTGAGAGCGCATCATCACTCGCGGCGCCGTATTGGATCAACTTAGAGTCGAAGAAAAAAACTCTTCTCAATCATGTGTAGTCTGTATGCACGGGATATTGTTTAAAGTTGAATGGAGAAATTAGGTTTCTCCGGGTTGAATCCAGAATCACTCCAATGTCTCGAGCACATCTGTTCTAATGGTGTGAATTACACTGTTAAAGTTTTAAATATACAGAAATCCAGATACACAGAAAAGAGTGCGCATTCTCCCCCCGTGTTAAAGCTCTAAATCATCTCACATCAGCATTGGAAACCCAGATCCTTTTTAAACGTTACACAGTATGCGGCCTCTGCTCACACCCAAACATGCCGGGAAGGCATCGATGGGAAAAATTCATAGGGCCCGCAGTAAAAGTTGTGTATCCGAACCTGTTGCTGCCGAGCCTACGGCCTTAACGACCCTCCGCGGAGCGTCCCACGGTGAAGTGCCGTATTTATGTTGGCAATATATGCGAAAGAATTAGGATCATAAAGTTCTACGGCCACACAAAAGCTCTTAAGGACCGCTGTTTTGTAAGGCCGGCTTTATTTATGCAACTGCAGGCTGAAGTCCAGTTGTCCACTTTTTCATACGTTCAAAACAATATTTCCTTTCTTGCTTACCTTTGTAGCCGACCGCAATGACTGGAAAAGATTTACGACTTCAAAACATTGCTTCACTGTTACCGTCATCACTGAGTAATGCTCGTGTTTTGTTTTCCCTACTTTTCCGTGAGTGTACTGTTTATTTTTTGGACCACTGGTAGGAATCCAGCCACACGACACGACACAGCAAGCGTGCGCAACGTGGCATGTCTTCTGCAGGCCATCATGCCTGGAGGACGCAATGAGCTGAAAAACATACAGACAAAATGTGCCTTTTCTCCTTTTTAACTAATTTATTTCTCTTTGACAGCAAAAACATTAATATTGGTCATTGTAGAACTGAAGGTCAACCTCTTCTGTATGTGAGCAATGGAAAAAATTACCACTGAATAATGATCTCAACACTCAGATTCCACCGGTCACCCCTCAGCCTCTTGGGTGACATGTGGCACATAGGTGTTGAAAATGACAAAGTTCACGAGCAGCTAAACCATATATCATATTCACTTTATGCAGAGGCGCTTGGAAATTCAAACAAGCTACAGTATACGGTACATTTCTATTTGTGTTTGAGCGTGCATTCCTGTAATGTCACTCATTTGGAGAACGCAGCATCAATCAAACGTGGTTGAAGATTATAAAAAGTGAAGCATGTTTTTTTAATTATCATTTTTTTCCAAGGGAGTCTGGTTATAAGTGTGTCGCTGCACGATAACATGACAGCGCAGGAGGGCGGAATCTCAGCAGAAAACTAAGAGACCAAGAATACTGTAACTCTATACTGGAAAACACTCCCTGCCCACCCACCCCATCATCTCCACCTCCAGGGGTAGCTCCAACCAGCAGCAGCAGCAGCGGGGGTCTCTCGTAAAATAAACACAAAATTCAGGCTGAAGACTTTACCTGCCCTTAGAGCCGGGAGAGGAAATGCAGACAGGAAAGGCTGCTTATTTTACCTCTTTTTCCCATCTTCGCCACGGGTAGGGGAACCAATACCATAAAAAGAATATTATAATGTCAAAACCTGAAATGAAATCGCAAAATAAAAACTTTTTACGCACTGGAGATACCCCAGGACGGACACTCAATTAAAGGATGGCGCTGTGTCTCCATAAAGGTGACCTTTGACACTGCATCTCCACTCCAAATCAACACTCTCCTCACACACTCTGCTCAAGCCAACAGGGAGCCTGGAGTTTCTGCAAATGAACGATCTGTCAGGAGGCTGTTTATATCCCCTCTCCCGCTCCTTTATTTAACACTCTCGCATTAAAAGGGAAGAGCTTTTTAATTAGCTACGGACTCTCCTATTTTAATCAACTCACAAGCGGAGTCCAGCTGTGACAGCCTTGACAGGCGAAGACTGGTGACGTTCCGACTGCTGACTTTTCCTCCCACCCCCCCCCAAAAAAAAGAGAGAGAAGACCACTGAATTTGCAATCTCGAGCAGAAAACAGTTTAGCGAGATAGATGGGTTTTGAATTAAAGTGTAACAGCCTGTCTCTTTCCAGCTAGAAGACTGTTTGTAGTCATTTTTAATTGAGTTTTTTTAGTTCTTAAATATACACAACTTGTCATAATGTGTTGGTCCTCTGCTGTCTGTGTGGGAATGTAAAGGTTTGCCTCTGCAAAAGGACTCTGCGTTGATCAGGTTAACACATTCTCACTCCAAACTCGTCAAATACGGCAGCTTGGTCAGTGGCCCTACGTGTCAAACTATGACGCTCTAGGTTCCCCTCTAGTGCCAGTTTTGCACGTGTCAATTTCCGCTCGTTACATGCATCATTCATGCAACATCATGCACGACTCGCGACTCACTACCCAGGGAGTTCTATATAGAGGACTATATAGTGAGATCATCAGCAAAATGAATAACCACTTCTCGGGTCATTTTTCTCTGCACCGTTAATTACATCATTGCTGTCACACAATTAAAACGTGCCAGATCGACGTCTGCATTTTTTGTGATAAATACATATTGTAAGATATTTTGTTGAGTTGCTACTTAGCAAAATGCTCTGAATTTAAGTTCCCCCTGGTAAGCAGTGATGCATTGTATATTATATCTAGGGATTTTATTGTGAAAGACAACGGAAGGAGTAAAGAGGTGATGCGTTTCCGTTGTAACAATAAGCGTATTTTCCCAAATTATTAAATGCAAAGTACTTTGTGGCCATTTGGGTTGTGATGCGCTGCTCTGCTCACATTAAATATATTATTTTTGCGCCGCATCTTGTCTCAATCGTGCAGCTCTCTCTCCTCTCGTCCATCTGCCATTTTTTCCTTCAGCGCAATGCAAATAGTGCCTGTTTAGTGAACATCGACCACCAACACTGGTCTCCTGGGTGAAGGTCCTTTGTTTTTGGACCCAACCAAACCCTCCACCCCAACCACCTCCCTGCGCAGACTTTGTTGCTCTTTATACTATGTCACCTGACTTCCTCCTTTACTCCCGCCATAACTAGGACCACGTAGAGCATTATAGTTTGACGCCTAGGGCCACTGACCAAGCTGCCGTATTTGACAAGTTTGGAGAGAGAACGGGCTGACCAGGTACGAGAGGACCAGTTCTGTATATCCCACTCTTGCCTGCTGTCAGTCACATCCCATATCAGTGCATTAAAGCCTTCGAAAACACGTGATTATACTGGACATTGTGCCAAAATGTGCAGAATGCTGCGCATTTAATAAGCTTGCTTCATCAACATCATTTGCTTAATCTTCCTTCAAATCGACCACTGACTTCTCCTGAACTGTCTTTTATCCCCGGAGTGGCTTCAAGCTCTTAAGCAAAACACAACAACAATGAAAGTATAACAGAGGTTCTTGTTCCAGCCATTTGATGTAGCTGCCAGGCAGCCAGTGGGATACTTTGAATTGAATTTCCTCTATTCAAGATGCAGCTTTTATTTACATGACAAGACTGAACAGATTGCGTCGGCCTTGGAGAAGATAAATGAAAGGAGACAAAAAAAACAAACTTGGACAAATTAAAGCAGATATTTGCCAAACGATGTAATGCAATTAAAACGGAGAGAGTACGTAATGCGAGTCCACTCACTTCAACCGTCAGTGACTTTTTGATCTTTTATTACACATAGGAGAGTAGCCTACTGCTAGACTGTGATGTGCAATCTGCTCGCCTCTCATACTGTCATGCAAATACATTAGCTTAGGAGATGGGTCCCTCCGCAGTACTCTCAGTGGACAACACTCATTAAACTAATTACACATCCAACCTAAACTGAGTGGAGCGTAATGAGCTATGTGATATTCACAAGGAACTTATGCCACTGGGAGCAAGCCAATGGAAATTTGTGATGCCACCATTCCACACCTGCCTGAAACCACACATACAGTGAAAACATAATGTGCTTTTTCAGAACTATTTGAGTAATTGGTAATTTGGGCTATCTGGACTGCTGGAGGGGGGAGTGAGGCTGAATCACTCTGAATCCAAGGCCTCACGGATTTTCTGTATAAAAGTTTAGGACTAATTTATGGGGATTATGAGTACTGCAACCCTTTTTGATTTTAAAGGAAAAGTTCAGCCTCTTCAGGGTCCTAAGGGTTGGATGAGAAGATCGATACTACTCGCATATTTGTAGGCTAAATATGAAGATACATCCAGCAGCTGATTAGCTCAGCATAGCATAAAGACTGCAAACAGTTAGCCTGGCCCTTGGTAAACTTGACTGAACTTTTTATGAGCAGAACATAAAAACAATGTAATTAAATTTTACTTTATTTCTAATTGAATTAAAGCTTAATATTTGTGTATAGGCCTGTCCTTCCTGTGTCCAAGAGAACAGTCCAAGTAGGCTATAGTTGAGCACTGTGTGTGTCCCGGTCAGAGGTCAAAGGAAACACCAGAGAGCTGCAACTTGATAAATGCCTTAAATACAGTCCTCCCATAACACAGATACACAAATTAATCTCGATATACATGTTGTTTTGTCTGGATTGAATACACTATGCCTCCAGACTAATTGTATGCAAATGTAGTAATCCCTAAAACATAGATGATAATGAAGGATGGAGCCTGCTCTACCCTACAGGCCTACATAATCACAACTGAATATTCCTTAATTCTCTCACATTGATTTTCCTATAGAAACGACCTAGCTTCTGCAACTTTTCGAAACAATATGGCACGCAATGAAACAGGAATAACAGCAGGCTCCTGCAAAGTCAAACTCTTTTACAATCGCACCCAGGCAGGCTGCCATTTAGAGAGTAAATGCTGTGGGAAAAGGACATGCAAGCAGAGTCTAGACCAAAAGCAAACAACACATAAAAAGATGAGGAATCATCGAAAAATGGGAAGTTACTCAGAGAGTCGACAGTGCTAAACCAGTCACCTGGACAAAAAAGTTACTGTATCTTCTCCAAAGACAGCAAATGGGGTGGAACATATAGCAATTCAGTGCTCAGTGGGCAAAAGTAGAAACCCTCTAAATAAACTCCCGAGCAGGCTTTCCAAAATGTCATGGAATGAACTCTTTTACACCAGCAAAACTGGTATACAGTAACTGGACCAAGTTGTAGTGTGTGATTCCCATTCTTGATACAACTTTGTGAAGGACTTAGAGAAGTGAAGTAAACTCTTGCTTCTTCGCTCATCACCACCGTCAGCATGCCGTACTAGATAGTGTGGGGATTCAATCTCCAAGAGATAACTCCCTCCCACCAGCTTCCCAGCAGGCAGGTTCTGGTCCAGTGCCGTCTCAGGTAGTACAGGCAGAGTGAGGGTCCTGTGCTCGTTGTCATGCTGCTTCATCATCCCACAAATGCTTGCTCTCAGTATACAACTTGAGCTGCTGCTGGTCAGGAAGCAGTCATCTGTACCAGGTTAGGTGCCATTCTAGACAGACCACTGTGATTCTTCCATGCAACATGATCTCATCCTTACTCATCATATTTGCCGCTTGGTATAAAGCCTTTTGCGTAGTATCTTGACTGTTGCGTTAACGTTGTGAAACGGTGGCGGTTAGGTTTTGGCATCAAAACTACTTGGTTAGGGTTAGAAAAAACATCATGGTTTGGCATAAAATAACTATGCTTGCAATGTAATTTAGGATATGGATGTAGCGTTGCATGACTTTATGTCACGTGACATAAAGTCGTCAGTAAAATTACTCAACTGTTGGTTTCACATGCGACACGGACAGCGGCCCCTTGAGTAAAAGACCTATGTTTGTTCAGGCTGGTGTCATACACTGTTCGTAGCTTTACCTACGAAAAGTAATGCAAAATGACACGTGTGGCTGGACATTTGTAGGAAAACAAACAAAAAAGGAGGAATAACTTTTTCATTAGATATCATACGAACCGTTGTATGAGAATACGTTGGTTTGTTTGACCCATCCACCACCCTTCCCACCTGACGTTAGCGCAATTTCTCACTCTTAATACTAGGTCCATTGCTCTGAGCGTATAATGACACGGATGGGTTTACATTGAAGTTAGTACGGACGCTAAATGGTGTCTTGTGCGTTGGTATCAACACGCTAAGGGCCACTGCCCAAGCGCCGCTATTTGACACCCTGGGAGTGAGACCATGCTGTTCCCAAGACCTCAGAGTGGAGATTATCCAGTGGCCAAATCCTTGACCCTCTTCAAGGTAGTTGATTAACTACCGTAAACTCAATCTCTTTGGCTAGAGTGGCCGTCTAGTTTGTGTCACAACATAAAGGGACATGTTGTTATAGCTGTCAGGAGGACTATTATGTTTTAATATTCAACCGTATAGAGAAGCATGCTTCCTGCTCTCAGCTGGCAGAAGGAGAGACAAAGTGGGTGGCCGCACGGTCATCAAGTTGTGGGATACATGGATGCCAAAAGGCCAATTTTCACAATGCATCTGCTACTTTATGCTTTCAGCAGAAACTAGAAAATCTGATAAAGAAAACTTTATGAGAAACACTTTCTTTTCTCAACCTTTTTGTGAGCTTCATCCTTCTGACACCTCCACCATTTCTGTGTGTGTGTGTGTGTGTGTGTGTGTGTGTGTGTGTGCGTGTGTGTGCGTTGGGGTAGAAGAAGTAAAGCATTTAATTCTTTGTGCACTCCATGCAACCTTCTTAGAAGCAAGCAGAATTAATTCATTGCTACTTTTATACATCGCTAATAAATTTGCTCTGCTATGTTTATTACATCTCACACTGAGGAGAGGTTATCACATTTCGTTTGGCAGGACTGTTTGTTAAAATGTTTTATTTCACTACAAACTCTCTAATTCTCCGGCTTTCCGAGCCACCCTGCCTGCTTTCGTTCCCCTTTTATTTTTTCTTTCTCCTCACTTCACTAAATGTATCCAGACTGGCTGTGATGGTGTGTGCTGGAAGTTTTCCATGCATCATAATTGTTTCGCTAATTTACTATGCTAATTGAGCAATTAATTCGGGAACAGGAGATTAGAAGGGGGCAAAAATACAGAAATAAATAAACAAGTAAAGCGTTGAGTGTTACCGCCGGGGCTACCGCTTTGTTCCGACATTAGGGATGCAAACTGACTCAAATACTCCAGCATGTTTGCTTCCTTTGCCCAAGGCTAGCTGGTTGATGTGCTTGGTGTGCAGGCGCAGAGTTAGCATCCCTAACTTCTCACCATGGGACTTGCAAACATTCAGCCGCTAACTGCATGCTACAACACATCAATTGAACTCCAGTGGCGTGGTCAAACTTAATAGTTATCACTCCCAGTGATTTAGCTGCTATTTTATTGCTGAGCACCTTAAACTGAACGCATAAAGGAGGAGGTCATTTAAGTGTCACTGTAATTTCAACAATCACGGTTGCGGAGAGATTTCATGAAGCAGGAAAGTAGAAAGGAGTTTTATTGTGTTAAAGAAAAACTCAGCACAATGTGAAGAACATGAGGGAGAGAAAAAAACTCTCAGTCTATGACAAATAAAATGAAAGCCTGTGTTTCACTGCTGTGAAACTGTATGACAATTCTCAATAATATCAGTTATAAGACCATAAATAATGGTTATAACAAAAGGTCAACGAGAGACTTAACTACTAATGGCAATAACCTCAATTACACAACATTCAGGGGCCTTCCTTGCATGCATCTTGTACAACTACACACCATCAAATCAAAGCACAATTTAAGTAGCATTAACATTAAACAGGACAACAAATAATCTAACTACACTGTAGTTGAAGTGAAATAGATTCTGTTTCTTCATGTCATCAAATGACCTTTCACTGAAGGGATCTTTTTTTGTGTAATTCAGATTGGAAACCACAAGATGGCAGCCACCCAATTCACATCTTAAATTCATACACTGAGCCAAAAAGACTCCACTCCAAATTTCATGGTTACAATTATTAGTGCTAAATAGTGCTATATGGTTTTTTTTAAGTAAAATAAAGTTATTATTTTACTGTATGGTATATTTTAACGAAAAATAATGCCTCAATGATTACACTAAATTTACCTCTGAAAAACAACTGTGTCAAAAGACACATTTTTATTCATTTTCAAGGAAAATAAGAAGTACAAAAGATTACCACAGATGGAGGATTTTAAACTTGAATTAAAAAGAGTTATTGAGGAGAAAATAGTCAGACAAAGTAAGCAAAGAGAGGCTGTTAATTCATGCGTCCACCATGGGGCAGAGTTGAGACATGGGAAAGACTTCAAGTCGAACCGCTTCATTTAATACACCGTTAAACATCACTGTTTAACAATCAAAAACGAATCACTTAATACATCAACTTCATGTACATAAACTGGTAATACATTGTTTAAAGCTATGTAAGTTGTAAGTTTCAAATACTCCACACATGAAAAGGAAACATATAAGACCCTAAAGGTTACATATTTCCTCATAGTCGCAGAAAACATACAAAACATACGCACATAAAATTGGGCACATTGTGCAGAGCATGGAAAATTACAAATCTTATCAGTGGAAACAAGTACAATAGAGTGCCAGCTGTGACTGGAAGTGATGTAGTGGCCTACTACCAGCCTATCAAACAGTACAGAACCTGCTCTCTCTAGGAACAGTTGTTTTTGTGGCGATGAGTGTACTTCCTCTGCAGTGACCTCAGCACAGTTAACAACCTGCCTGGTGACGCTTCTGTCTGTGTGTGTTTCAGTGGACTCCAGATGAGTGGGCTTAATGGATGTAAAGCTGGTGAAAAATGGTCCAGTGGAGTACGGCCCTTTCATGTGCCTGACTTTGAAGGCCTTTAGATGACGTAAGCAGGGTCCTCTTTATTATTGTGTGCATGGTCTGAGCAGATGGCCTGCCTGCTGCTATATAAAATGGTATACATCATGGCAAAGGGGCGGTATTACAGTGTTTGACAGTGTTTGACACCGTCTTTTAAACATTTAGCCAAACCTAACTCCAAAATAGCACAAGAATGTATGACTACCTAATTCCGCGTACTGAAACAGCCCATTAGTCACCATGTGTGACACCCTTTTTTGACAATATGATATCAATGCAATGGCCTTTAAATCAAATAATAAAGAGGGAGAGGAGGATAATGAAGAGAGACGGGCTTGCATGCAATTTCTTTTTTTAATTCCTTCTTTCCCTAATTCCTCCTTTCCTTGATTTCTTCCTTTCTTGATTCCTTAATTCCTCCCCTTCATTTATTCCAACCTTCATTTTCATCTTAAAGGTGCTAAATGCAAGATTGGAAGCATTTCTATTGTCTCCGCACGGCTCTCAACGTGGCGACGGTTGAGCCAGCGGTTCGCAGCTAACGGTGCTAACAGTGAAAACAACGGCAACAGTGCTGACAGAGCCAGCATTACATCGGGGGAAACCGGAGGGTGGGTGATAGCTTCCGTGATGACGCCGTCGGTCGGGGCGGCGTTTTCAGCAGTAACCGCCATATGAGTGTGGCACGCTCACATGCACTAATATGCACTAAAAGGCTATGTCAACAAAGCACAGAGAAACTCGGATTACAACACACACACAAAGGGAGAGCGACCTAATTCTCTGCTCAGGTAGACATTACTCCTCTATATCTTTACATATATATAGTATGATGCTATATAAATGCTCTAGATATCGTAGAGCATCTTTAATTCCTTCTTTCCTTCATTCCTTTCTTACTTAATTCTTTCTTTCTTAATTTTCTTCCTCAATTCCTTCCTAAATACCTTCATTCCTTCCTTAACTCCTTCATTCCTCAATTACTTACTTAATTAATTAATTCTTCCCTCCCTTTCTTCATTCCTCGAGATTCCTACCTTAATTTCTTCATTACTTTCTTTCTTCCTTAAATGCTTTATTCCTTCCGTCCTTGAATCCTTTATCCCTTCCTTCCTCAATTCCTGCATTCCCCTGAGTTAATTCAAGCCTTGAACATACATGAGTCAGAAACTCTGACCGTCTCAAAAGCCTCAGGATCACACATATTTAAAGCAACCAACTAACTTTCGCAAATCAGACTTGTCTCTAGTTGAGGTTACACTCAGATCGATTGTTGTTTTACACTCCGTGGTGACCTTCCTCATTTTTACAGACCAATGCAGACTGGCTGGGATCTTGTAAATGAGTCATCATCTTGAATTTCTTCTTCTTTTCTGCAATCTACAGTTCGTCATGCAGCCTGTTGGAAGCATGAGAAGTACATCTCCAGAGTCCCACGTTTCATTTGTGCAAATTGTGTTGCACAACCTACATGGGAAACTGGCTCTTTCAAACAGGCTGAACCTTGCAAACCAGTGGCCGGGAAGCCCAACAACAGTTTCTCCTGAATAGTTAACATAATGTCCTCGACTAAGATCATGATAACAAAACCTAAAGGTCAGTTGCTGAGAGGAATATGGGAAGATGTCCCTCAAATGTCACTGGAACAGAGTTATTGAGGGTTCCCTCAAAGAACATTGCCCTGGGGAGTGTAGCGTATGCTTTACATAACATGAAACAGATGTACAGTAAAGGAAATGACCCAAGAGAGGAAGAATAACAGAATGTGTTTTAGGTTTGTTTGAATGAAGACAATCCATTGAGTTTTGATGTTCTGTAAAATGTGAATATGACGTTAATGGAGTCTGATAGCCCTATTTTGTCTCACACATATTTATTGAACTGATTAACTCTTGTCTCAGTCCAACCATAGACTGTATATAAGTGGATGTAGTCATCATAATGTCACTCAGTGGTCTGTGGACTTTTGTTTTGGAGCTTCGAGTTCGGCATTTTGGCCTCCTCCATCTTGTTTTTTTGCAACCAAAAGTGACATGAGTGGAGCTAAGTACAACCAAACGCTGAATAAAACATTTTTAGGCAATCAAAATGTTACAATTAACGTCCATGAACTGAAAACACACTGTGAAAGGGTTAACGTTGTAAGACGAAAACATGAACAACTCCCAGACCGCATATCGCCATGGTAGTGGCCTGTCAATCACAAGGTAGCCACTCCCTAAAGCATCCCCTGCTTTATGGTCTAATAATCTCTAAATGGGACCATAATTTACTAAATGAACATCATGCTGTATTGAAGAAGACTTGAAACTAGCGATTGAGACCATAAACTCATGTTTACAATGTTTACTGAGGTAATATATCAAGTGAGAAGTAGGCTCATTTTCTCATAGACTTCTGGACAATCAGACTTCTTTTTGCAACCAGAGGAGTCGCCCCCTGCTGGCTGTTAGAAAGAATGCATCGGCTTCACTTTTCAAACCCGGAGGTTGCCCACTGAGTCCAACAGCTTGCTTCTTAAAAAAGCAGATCATGAATAATGACAATGAGTAACGTTGTCCTACAAAGAATTATATAATGGTGTAAAATGGCTGAATACAATTCTGGAAAACTTGACTGAAACTCCTTGGCTGAAAATATAAAACCAGACCTTTGGGAAGTATACAATTACTGGTTGGAACTGGATGTAAATCCATGCCCATTAAAAAAATATTGGCTTTCTACCAGTACCCTAGAGCGGGGACTACAGAAATTAATAACATATTATACTGGAAAAACTACGCAAATGCTCATTCTGTTGTGTTCAGTCAATGTGTAATCAGCATGCTTTCTTCCACAATACCCAGACAAACCCCAGACAAAAACAATATCTTAACATTGTTAATGTGCGCAGTTATCACCGACCTTATGTTCCATTCTCTGCCTTGTTATAGCTTTAATGGGTCTGACTCATTGTAAATGATCATTATTAGCGCTGTTGTCCTTTTTGTGATGTAATTACGCAGGCGACGGAGACAAAAGGCTAATGAGCAGCGACAAAACTAAACCCTGATACGAGCGAGGAAGCGTGTGAAGGAGAATGGTGTGTGCGACGATCTGAACAGTAGGGCAGATGCACTTGGGGATTGATGTACCACGGTGTCTCATGTCCAAATCTATATGGCCCTTTTAATCCAATGAAAAATGAGAAGTGTGCTGTAACTTTGTTAGAAGTGGGTAATGCAGCCAGGGGAAATGGAACAGGGGCCAGATTTGCAGGCCTCCTCCACATTCAGTGTAAGAGCTAACCTGATTTTCACTGCTCTAGCTCTGAGACCAATATCTGCCTGCATCACCCAAAGCCCATCAGGAGTGATTAAATAAACATGATGGACAGTTTTCTGAGAACCCCCTAACTGTGACGTCTGTTTAGGACGTGCTTGTGTGTCGTATTAACATCACATTTGGCGTTTTACACTCCAAAGGTGTGACCCTCACTCACACCTTTACATAGTCTTAAAATATGAAATACAGATTCTGTTCCTGAGCTAAATCGTTTCAGATGAAGATTGATAGACTGCATATTTGATACTATATGAATATAAAGGAGGCTGGAAACGATGCACGAAAAGGTGTCTGAATGCCACGATAATGCAGAAGGCATTTAGCCTACAACACGAACGCCTTTCCTGCTTTTCACGTGTCATTTGTATGCCATGTAGTCTGTATTGAGTCCAATGTAAATGTATATGCGTGTATATTGTTTTGTAAGTTACAATAGTGATGTTTGTCACGTGTTTTTGGTACTTATGTTACGTTGTTTCCATACATATTATCTTAGTTTACATTCTTATTTTAAGCCTAACCATGATGTTTTTCCCAAACCTAACTAAGTGCTTTTGTTGCCTAAACTTAACTGCGGACGCTACCGTAGTTTTGTTGTGTGGCGCACAAATTACATGCGAAAAGGCCAACATGCGTCCTCGTGACACGCGGAATGTCCCTTTAATGTTGTTGCTATTTATATGCTTTCCTGTGAGTTGGAAAGTAAGATGAGCAGTTTCCTTCAGATATAATGAAGACCCACATGGTATCCATCTGTGGTTTGGCTTACCCCAAGTAACTGACAACTCAACATCATCTATCAGTATTACTGCCATCAGTAAGTAATGCTTTTCAAATAACCGGGATGACAGAAGAAGTTAAGTCTGCAAAAGTTTGGAAGAAATGCAGATTCAACAGTTTCCTCAGGATTACTTGCGCATTTCACCCGTCAAAGATGGATTACTTGTTGCTGGTGTGTGTATTCGTACGCTGTGCAGACATGAGTCAAAGTATATCAGTAACAAAGTCAGTATTATTTCAGTTAGATTTCATCTTTTGCAATAAAAATCTGGATGTACTGTGTTTCAGGGTGCAGTTTTGTAATGTTTCTCTTAGCTCTGCCACATCCCCTTCCACAGATCCATCTTTATTAAAGAAAACAGCACCTTCTTATAATAGAGAGTAGTATTTCCCCTATGTGTGGCTATCAGCAGCGTATTGCTGTGATAATTGTGGCTATTGAGACAATTAACTATTCTAAATGACTGTTTGGGAAAGAAACTAAAACAATATTTTCAATCTCAAAGCAGCATGTCCTTAATAAATAGTCACTGCAAGACATACAATAATGTGATTGGGTGTGAAACAGACACAGGATGAGAGACATGCGTATATATACACCATTCATGAGCAGGACTGCTTTATAGATATATTGGATGTACAGGTTTTTTATGTGTTAATGTGAGGATCATATGACTTTCCAGGTATTACATTTACTGGATTAACTAAAAAACAAACATTCCTTTCAGGTTATGGTATTTAAAACATTCGCAGTTGAATTTCCAGGAAATGTATGTATGACACCTCACTCTCAATCACAATATACGTATATTGACGTTGTGATATGAAGTTTTCTATACTGTAATAAGAGATTTTATCCATATTGCCCATCCAAAGTATCTGTTGAGAGGTATAAAGTTTTACTTTTATCACACATGTTGCTTGTATAGTGCAAAAGTGTCGAGATGAATGTTTCAGATTCCGACCATTACAGCAAATTTGAATTCACTACAAGGATTAAGCCATATATAGAGGTGTTTTCAGTTTGGACGTTGTTTAACTCAATGAATATGTAATCCATTAATATCTGATAAACACATTACTTTAATCAGCTGAAGCAACTGGCATACATAGCACGAGTTCCGAAAGGTGGAATTAAAGCTGCAACCAACATTTAATTTTCATTTATCAATGAATCTATCGTTATTTTTTTTATTAATCGTTTGTTCTATGAAATATCAGGAAAAATGTGCAACACAATTATATTTAAACCCCAAAGTTATGTCTTGTCCTATAAGGTCATCTCATCCCTGCTCGTCATATTTTGCCACTTGGGCAGAAGCCTTTTGCGTAGTATTTTGACTCAGAAGGTTCGCAAGTGTGAAACTCTCGCAGTTAATGTTGGAACATGTGGTTAACGTTGTGAAATGTGGCGGTTAGGTTTAGGCAACAAAACCTTTTTGTTAGTGTTAGTGGCTTAAAATAAGTATGTTTGTAATGTAAAGTATGGACGTAATGTTTGGTGACTCAGTGGCATAGCGTCACATCATCAGTAAAATAACTAAACTTTTGGTTTCACAGGGGGCACAAGTAAACGTCTTGTGTTTGTTTGCTCCGCGCCTTGTGTGTCGGTATCAAGACACCAAGGGCCACTGCCCAAGCGTCGGTATTTGGCGCCCTAGGAGTGGGACCAGGCTGCTTATCCAACCAACTGTCCAAAACCCAAATACATTCAGTTTACTATCACGTAAAAAAGCAGCAAATCCTCACAATTGGGAAGTTGGAACTAGGTCATGTCTGGTATTTTAACTTGAAAAAATACTTAAACAGATAACAGTGTGTAACATTTAGGGGGATCTATTAGCAGAAATGGAATTTGTTAATAATGTTAATGTTAATGTTAATAAGTATGTTTTCTTTAGTGTATATTCACCTGAAAATATGAATCGTTGTGTTTTCGTTACCTTAGAATGAGCCGTACATATCTGCATCCCAGAACGGGAAAAAAAACAACACTGGCTCTAAAGAGGGCCATTTGTGTTTTCATGTTTTTGCGTTGGCCTCCGTAGTTCTCCTACACGCTTGGCACACGGGAGTCAGTTGGTTGCAATCTGCAACCTCACCGCTAGATGCCGCCAGATCCTACACACTGCACCTTTAAATATTTTAATCGATTATCACCATCATCTTCTAATTAACTTCCTGTTTATTAATGCATTAATTGAGTAATTATTTCAGATCTAGATGAAATGTCTGCATCATATTTACAAAACAAAAGCCTTATTGTCACCAGAACTGTTGAATCCATATAAAAGGCTATTTTTAGCTGCCTGTGCACATGTGTGTTTATGTGATATGGGGACAGTATAGGGTTGCATACAGGGTGTTGATGTGGACAGTTTCCGACAGCAGCCTTTGTGACCACTTATCCAGTTACTCCCGTCTCAGTCTCTCTCCACTCCTCAGCGATTAATTAGTAAAGTGAGTGGAATTAGTCTATCAGCAGGCCTAGGGAGAGGATGAAAATATTTACAAAGCTCCCAGGAAGGGATTTCATTAGGAGTTGCCTTGTGGTGAGTCGCCTCCTCTCTCTTCGGGCAGCCGCAGAGTGGGAGTACTCTGAAACTTGACCCTTAATGTCAAGTCATGTGGCAGCCGAGCTAAATGCCACAATGACGGCGACAATGCAGACGGAAAATAAGATGCTCATTCGCTTATAGATTTAATCCTGACAAATATAAAAAGGAGTCAAACAAAGCAGTAATGGGAATTAAACTGCCTCAGAACACGAGAGGCTAAACTTATGGCATAAAATATCCAAGGAACCAAAGCGTAACCCCACTGAGACAACATGATTTAAGCTATGGTAGGCACATTAACCACTCTATCCTCTCAAGGGTAAAAACATCAACCCACACAGTCTAGGGAAGTCGGTAAGCATCAGTCTTTTGGCTAATGTTTCTCACTTTGCTGTATGTTGATTGGCATGAGATACCCCGCTGCTGTGTTATTTCCTCTAGCTCTACTCCTCCTCCCATCCACTCCAGCTCTCTCAGCAGGGGTTAGCTGACCTCAGAAACACACAGTACGAGCACCCATGGGGCAGCTGAATGCCTCTGTGATTATCAGGGGAAAATAACAAAGTACATGCATCTTATGACCAATTTAGGAGCCTTGGACTCCAATCCATAATAATGGTATAAAAATATGAAAGCAAATATGTTTCTTTTTGAACTTGCATCTACAGTTATTAGCTACCTCCAAGTCAAATAATTTACACAGATAACAGCTTGATGAGATGATGTTTACTAAAGCCGGCCAACAAACCATTCAAGGTTAATGACAAACTGAAAGTGAAACACTGAAATGCGAAGATCTACAAGGACATCATCATTTTGGTTGTGTTTGTGTTGTAAACAATGACAAATATTTGGTATAATAATAGTTCTGTGATGTCTGTTGCCATGATGTATTTGTCATTGTTGCCAGTGAAAACATGCCGGGTCACTTTGGCTCCAGTTAGGGAATTCCTTGGCTTAGTTTCAAAGTTGTTCATTGAAAGAGGGGGGCAAAATACAATATGCTCTAAGTGGCTTTACTTGTGTGAAGTGTCATTTGGAGTCCATTATTTTATTCTACTGTCATGTGGTTGGATGTCAATTAGCACTGGCTGATGAGTGTGCATGGGTCATTATTACATTTAACAACCCAATCTCATGGGATGACATATGAATGACACGACACGACAAGCTTATTCCGCGTGTCATGAGGACACATTTTAGCCTTTTCGCTTGTCATTTGTACGTCAAGTATGGTAACGTCTGCACTTCGATTTAGGCAACAAAACCACACACTTAGGTTTAGGAAAAACGTCATATATGGGCTTAAAATAAGTACGTAAACTAAGTAAAATATGTATGGAAACAACGTAACATACTGTAAGTATAGAAATCATGTTACAAACGTCACTAAAAACACATCACAAACATAATGTAACTTACAAAACAAAATACCGATCTCCTCCTCCTGTGTTTGTTGGACCCATCCACCTAAAGTGGTCTCTCTCACTTTTTATTCTACGTCACTAGCTCTGAGCGTAGCATATTTACACGGATGCATTTACATTGCGGTCAGTACAGACTACATAACGTACAAATGGTACGCCAAAAGCAAGAACGGCGTTATTATTACACACTTTTGCCTTGCGCATTATTGTGTCATTCATACGCCTTTTCATGTGACCAGGCTGCATTTAAAGAAAGTAGTTCCTATTCTGTGTCCCTGCATTAATTATCCCGCTTTATCTTGGTACATCAAAAAACATTTTTGAGAATTTGTATTTAATATCAAAATTGTTGTCTTTTCCTGTGAAAATGTAAAAAATATTTTTGATGACTAATCCTACATTCGGGGATGTATACATAGATTTTATCCAATAAAATACAATTTAGGGCAACCAGCTAACCCCTTCCATTATATAAAACACACTTATTATCTAGCCGAGCAATATCATGGATTGTTGAAGTGCACATCCAGCCACGTCATGAGGCAAAAGTGTTTATAGCTGCTCTGAATTGTCACATTATAGGAGGAGGAGGAGTGAAAAACGCTCATAGAGAGGGTGAGACGTGAGGAATTTTACAAATGGCAATAACGGTGCACATTTTCTTACAGTCTCTCCTTTGTGAGAGATGTGTGGGTGGAGGCAAATAGAGGGTTAAGTATGAATCTCTGGTTCTCCAGAGACTCATGTTCTCTGTGTCACGCCAACATTCGAGCAATCAAATAAAATCCCTAAACGATATGCTTGTATCCCTCCTGAAATGATCCCATGCCCACATATTCTACTTCACTTGGAAAGACGTCACATTACAGAGCTGGCGATGCTCTAACTGTCATTTCTCTGTGTCTCCAAGTATCCAGATACAAACAACAGGACAGAAAACAAAATTAGAAACCAGTACGAGCTCCTCCTTCCCAGGGATTATGTGCTGATTACAAGACCTCGGTGCCATCTACTAACTGGCACTCCTTTAAAAACAGGGCCAAGACAAACTCCCTAAGCAAGGCCACCTCAGCAGAAAAGGCTGGGAATGGGCAGAAAACAGAAAATTCCTGGTATTCAGTATAAAAAGCAGGCAGACACACCAGGGAATCACACCCAATGCGTCTCCATCAAAGATTGACTTTGATGACTTTGACTTTAACGCAAGTACTGTATTTTCTAAAGTTCAGATCTGTGCACAAAACAGGACCGGAGGGATGGACAGTAGACGAGTCAAGATGGATGGAACGTTGTTGACCTGTTGCTTGCTTTAGGTCAAGTGAACTCAGTGTCCCAGAATATGCAGCAAACATGCAGGAACCTGATGACGAACAGGGAGACGACTGAAATATGCAAGTTGAGGCCATTTAGAGTCCGATTTTCAGATCATAAATTGTTGTTTGCACTAATGTCTGCAGTAGAGCTTGACTAAGAATCATGTTACCGCAATAGTATGTCCTTGTAAAAGGTTATTGCATCCATTTACTGAGCCATGGCCCTAATAACACACAGGGGATAAAGGTCTAAAGAGGAATTACAGGAAAATATAGCAGTTCTACAGAGTTTATTACTGTGCAGAGTACTGCAGTAAAGCAAAGAAGAACACAGTTGAGTCATAATCTTTAGGTTTCCTTTTAAGGCAATAATCATATGGCCCCTTGTTTGTGCATTTGAGATATTTCAAAGCTTCCCATCCTCTCTTCTCCCAGGTTTCCATCACAGTCCATCACTCGATGTTAATAACAGACATTTAAGATACTTCTCATTGTCTCATGAGGCTGCTTCTTCCCTCTTTTTGTCTGTAAAACTTGACCACGATGAGTCCTCAATAAACCGACTTTGCAGTTAGCAGCAGTGTGACAGTAAGTCAGTCGAACATGCCACAATGCCACGACTGATTGTTAAATGTCTCAATTCATTTGAGTTAAACATCATACAATTACTGGTGATAGGTTGCAATAATTACCATGAAACAATTGCGTACAAACATTTCTGAAAATGAAGATTTGCAACAAAGTTCAAACCCATTGCACAAGTTTTAGAAAAAAAGATAGGTGCCTGTAGAGGTTGCCAATTTTGTCAGCAATGATACTTTGTTATGACAATAATCCTAATTATGAGAACAATCCCAAATGATCTACTTGGGTGTATACTAAGCAGATGGGTAGGTTACTGAGGAGGAAGTGGGTATACTCTCCTATATATTCCAATGGCTTTTTGGCTGATAAATTGGTATACCAACACATTCTCATCCCAACTCGTCACATACTGCCGCTCTGTCACGCCCCTTGATGTCACTTTATTTTAGGCAATGAAACCACTTAGTTAGGTTCAGGAAAGAACTACATGGTTGGGCTTAAAACTACTATGTTTGTAAAGTTAAAATGAACGTTGTGAACACGGGACACAAATGAACAGATAATTGTAATGTGAAAGTGAAACAGTAACAGCGGTCTCCTGGATAAAAGCCCTGTGTTTGTTGGACCCATCCACCTCCCTTCCTGCACACCAGTTTCGTGTCTTTTCACTCTTAAAACTAATTCACCACACTCCCTGCACCGTTTCTCAGAGCGTTTACTGTTGTCGCGGATGGGTTTACATTATAGTTAATGGAACGCCCGGTGCATTTCATACCACCGCTCAAGGGCGCCTTGTGCAGCGGGACCGAACACCAGCCGTGAAAAAGCCTCGGTACCCATGTATACCTGCGTATACCATCCTCTACACCACTGGTTTCAGCTCCATAATCTGCTCTATTCAAAGTAAATCAACTCTATCATGATTTGTTTTAAATGCATTATAAACTGCTCCAATTAAAAATCATGCTATCACAAAAGAAAGCCAGTTTATTTGTGGTACGACAGGACCTTTAAAGACAGAACCGTTTTCTCCAAACACATCTGTCAAAGACTATAATCTGTTTGTTACTACAGAGTTGAGGACATGACAAAACATCGCCAGCGTGGCGCAAGTCACCCTCTTCCCAGAGGACGGGGGTGTTTATACGGTCTGGAGGGCCCCAGGGTTATTGACTTACCGGAGCCCAAACTCTCCAGCAGCCCCAGAGAGTAACAACTTAACCGAAGGGGGTGTAAAAGGGAAGTGGGTGCAAGCTGAGATACTGTTCTCTTGGATATATTCACACGAAGATGCATCTTGAAAATGTACTCAACAGATGTGATTCATAATATCAGTATTCAATATTTATTCATCATTTAATTGTGGTTGACCTGATTTCAAAAATTCCTTGGTAATGTTTCACTGCCTGGTAATAACTCTTTTTTTAAAGAGAGTCATGGGTGAGAAAGAAAACTCAATGCAGTTCACATGCTATTTACGTAAGGAAAGCCTGGCAGGGGATAAGAACAGGTTCCAGACCCTTAGTAAGCCAGTATGTGTGTGTGAAACATTTCTGTCTTACGCACATCGCAGACACGCATACACACACGCTGAGTTTTGCTACAGGAACAATACAGTCACAGCTAGAGAGCATACAACCCCCCACACACAAAGAATCTATATTTACTTTAAAGTTAAGTGACAATAACAGTGTAAGAGCAATAATAATGCATTTGACTTAACAGACCCAAACTGACAGCACACTGCTACCAAAGAAGAAACTATTACAGTGAAAGAACACAGAGACAAATTAATTTGTTTACGCTGTTGTAATGTGTGTCCGAGATGTCTGATTGTAATGACAGATCTCTTTAATAAACCTTCACAGTGACATACGTCCTTGCTTGAAGGCAACATTACCTCTTCCTCCGTTATCTTATAGTCTATAATGCTCCTTTGGCTGGACAGATAGTACCGTAAGAAAGCAAAATATGTCTATATGACTCAATATATCATCGAATTCAAACGTCATCCCACTGATAAACCCCACAGGACTAGAAGGAAGTACAAATTCCCTTTTTTAATCATCCATAGATCTAATAAAGAGCTTAAAATATTCATGGGAGAGGTTACACTAAAGGAGAAGTAGCAAGCCTCCCTCAGCATCCCCCTCAGTATGTTCCCATCCCTCCCTGTGTGTAGATGTAAAAAGGCAACCTTGGGAAGCCCAGACCTAAACAATGTCACTCTTAGAGGCCCGTTACATGCCTTCCCACCACTTTCCTCCCCAATCTCTTGGACGCTTCCTGTTTGTGCAAAAGATTTGTTGTCTTTGCCATATCTGTTCTTTTAGCTCTGATCAAGAGGAGTGTGGCGGCTACATAATTTTACATCTCCACGGTCAACCTCTGGGTCGGTGATTTTCCGTGACGTTAAACAGGAATTGAAGCTCAGGGGCAAAGGTCAATCCAGAACCAGTGTGCTTACAGGTTGTACTACACATATTCCTGACTCCTTACAGCACCAACAAACAAAAACAAAAACAGCTTATGTGACGAAACACACTTTCTGTTCTGTTCTTTGTCCACGTCGTTCTCGTCCTCCCACACAATTTGTGAGTCAGGGTCACACGGGCAACAACGCTAACAAGGCAGGTCAATTCAGTGTGAGAGATGCAGTAAATATTTTCTGAGCCTTGACGGCACCAGAGGGATGGTGCTAGCGCTGTCCTTGACACCTACGCAGCACACTGAGAAAATAAAAGGCTTGTTAAAGTCACATTGGACGGGCCCCTTGTGGGCCATCAGAGGGTGATGTATGTAGCGCGGGATGTTTAGGACTGTCAGAAGTCCAGAAATTAGTCCTGTACAGATGGATGTTTGTTATGTCTATATGAAGCGTGAGAGTCCATTAGATAAAACACATGTTATATGCTGTTCTGCTGGCTTACTAGAGTCCCACCTTCCTGTCACATTATCTATACCACAAGTAAAAACATAACATGTTTTATAGCATTTAAAATCCCACACCATATGTAAATCAGTTATAGTATTTGTCAACTGAACCATGTTATATTTAATGTAACACTATAATCACTACAATATTTTAAACATAACTATTTATGCTAATTAGGTAGATAATTAAGTTGATAAATGCCTTTATTAACATATCTCTACGTCAGCATGTTATCACATAACAAGGGTTATTGATATATACAGCATATTATGCTTTAAAAAGTACAGCTAGAGATCATCTTGCGATGGGATCACACCAGCAGCGATGCCAAATCGGGCCAGGGGCATAAAGTGGGGTCTCCAGTAGCCCCTTACCCATTTCCTACCCCCCTACTACCGGCGCCCCTGCTCAGACCATACCCATCTTTGATGTCAGCCTTGGCGGAGGTCTGCGCTCTCCGAGTGCACGAGTTACCTCAGTAAACATTGTAAACATGAGTTTATGGTTTCAATTGCTAGTTTCAAGTCTTCTTCAATACAGCATGATGTTCATTTAGTAAAGTAGGGTATGCTTTAGGGCGTGGCTACCTTGTGATTGATAGCTCGCTACCACAGCGTTGTCCGGTCCGAGAGTCCGTGTTTTTGTCTTACAACTTTAACCCTTTCACAATATGTTTTCTGTCCATGAAAGTTCATTGTCACATTTTGGTCGCCTAAAAATGTCTTCTTCAGCGTTCGGTTGTACTTAGCTCCACCCTCTCGTGTCACTTCTGGTTGCAAAAGAACCAAAATGGCGATGGACAAAATGCCAAACTCGAGGCTTCAAAACGGCAGTCCACAAACCGATGGGTGGCATCACGGCGACTAAGTCCACCTCTTATATACGGTCTATGCACACACACACACAAAGACTCACAAAGTGAAAACAATACCAGCGTCCCTCGCGGCTGGTTAAAATCAGTTTTCACATATACACAATAACATCTAGACTCTGACCTCATCACTCCTCGCAAGCATTCACCAAGTTCAACACAGCAGGAACTGGGGAGCAAATGACAATAAACTTTCCTCTTCAGAGAACTTTGACTCAGTCAACATGTGGATGCTGTGGTGGAGGTGGAGCGTGTGAAATGCAACATATACAGTATATAAACAGCAATAGCAGCAACAGCAGGCACTTTTTGCAGCAGTTTGAAAGGAGAGTTTTGTATATGCCATGTTTAGCCCTCAATGAAACTAACATTATAAGGTAATAAACATCCAAGTATCAAGCTTGCAGTGAGACCTTCAGTGAGAAGCCATCCCGAAACAACAGCAAAACCTGGGAATGAATGAATGATGCGATAATAGGTCAACACAAGAGTTGCCCTATTCATATTTCACCACTATGCAAAATCAACATCGTAAAACTAGCCTATCATAATTCACATGCAAAAGTCTAAACCAAGCTCGGCATAAACAACACAAGCCTGGTGTTATTCCTTAACCTTAGTAACAATAACTTCATTTAAACAGCAAGCAGCTCGTCAGCCAAACACATAAACACCAACTGAACAGAGCCAAAAGGTCTACTTACTTAACGGGCCTGAAGCAGAAAGAGGGAGCACCAAAACACAGTTATTTTCCTTGTAAAGACGTCCTGAAGCAACGGTGACGGGAATGATGCCAGTGCGATTGCTCGTGAAATGCTATATTAGCATTAACACTTAGTGTTCGGGGCAGAGTTAGCATCATTGTTTCAAATTAGTGCCAAAGCAAGACAGTTTAAAGAGGCTGCTTTATTGTAAAAGGCTGCATTCAGTTATGTTGCAGCACATTGTGTGTCACCTGACTGACGCAGTAATGCTAGTTGAAGGCTAAGTGCAACCCAGTGGGCTACCTCCGGGTCTGAGAAGTGAAGCCAATGTTTGAAGTGCCTTAAACTTGCACTCTTTCTAATAGCCAGCAGGGGGCGACTCCTCTGGTTGCAAAAATAAGTCAGATTGTATAGAAGTCTGTGAGAAAATGAGCCTACTTCTCACTTGATTTATTACCTCAGTAAACATTGTAAACATGAGTTTATGGTCTCAATTCCTAGTTCAAGTCTTCTTCAATACAACATGATGTTCATTTAGTAAATTATGGTCCCATTTAGAGTCAAATAGACCATAAAGCAGGGGATGCTTTAGGGCGTGGCTACCTTGTGATTGACAGGTCGTTACCATGGTGTTGTCCGGTCTGGGATTTGTCCGTGTTTTCGTCTTAACAAACTTTAACCCTTTCAGTGTGTTATCAGTTCATCAAAGTCACTTATAACAATTCAGTCACCTAAAAATGTCTTCTTCAGCATTTGGTTGTACTTAGCTCCACCCTCTCGTGTCACTTCTGGTTGCAAAAAAGCCAAGATGGCGACGGCCAAAATTCCAAACTCGAGGCTTCAAAACGTCAGTCCACAAACCAATGGGTGACGTCAAGATGACTTAATCCACTTATATACTGTCTATGGGCCAGAGTTTGCATCATTGTGTCACATTAGTGCCGAAGCAAGAATGGAGGGCGGATTTTAGAAATTTTAAAAATGCCACTTTATTGTAAAAGGTTGCGTTCAGTTATGTTGCAGCAAATTGTGCATCACCTGACTGACACAGTTATGCTAGTTGTAAGCCGAACCATCTAGCCCCAGTGTGTGCCTCTGGTGTATTATTACATTTGAGTCAAAAAACCTTGGCAATACCTTAAATGGTAACATTGAACCGGCCCTCTTCACTGCATACATTCTGATCTGTCAAACACAGGTGTATCTAATAACATTATTAATTGTTGCATTTCATTGCAGTGATTGCTGAAACATACGGACATCCTCAATGTTATTAATTCCACCTGTGCTTTCAAGTCCAAACGTCTGCTGTTGAGAAACAAGTTTATGAAAACAATTCATTTGGGAACGATTGGGAACGTGAGATTTAAAACATGTACAAGTACAAGATGAACAGACTTTTTTTGAGGCTCATTAAGACAACATGTCAGCCTGACTTGCTCTGCTGGAAGAGGTTTGTGAGTTGCGCAAGAAGTTTGGTATAACTTGCATTTTTCAACAGAAACTAATGATTAACGTGTGAGGAAAGAAACATGCTGCTCATGTTCTTGATAATTTTATTTTAATTAAATTGGCCCCCTGTTGCTTGTTAAAATGCAATCAATTCACACATGGATTTTTGATGGAAACCACGCAGCAACCTGTCAAATATTTTTTTATAAGAGATGACTCAGCTTCATGTCAGTCAATACAGGTCAGCAGTTTACGGTTGAAGCTGAGCTCACAGAGTATTGTCTTTCTTCAGCAGGTGGCTGCGGGATGGTTTGGCATTTTAGTGCCTGTGTTGCTCTGGTGTAAAAAAGTCCGTCGTAACCCGCAGTGCTCTGTGCTCCCAGTAATTACCTCGGCCATCAATTCATTCTACTACAGCTTAAGTGCTAACGCAGCTTATCTCGTTAGAGTGATTTGATTAGCAAGAGCATCGCTTGCTATCACACCTCCAGGGAACGAGCATTTGAGATGAAGCCTTGTCCGCTTTCTCCTCGCTCACCCAGAAACGATGCGTTACCCAACAGATGATAAATGACCGTATTCCTAGGATTTTCCTGTAGTTGCATCAGATTCCAAAGTGTTGCACAACCCAACTTTATAAAGAATCTTGGAACGATCATTCGTGTGTTCTTTTAGAGTGAATTATGGAGTTTTACTTTGTAAACTACGTGAAATAAACACCACCCATCCATTCTGAAAAGGTAGAGTCCCATAGGAAGTTTCATTTCCCCACCTAATCTTCTCCCTCCCCCCAGATCTCCATCCATTTTTAAATCATCCACATCTGTTTCTGCTTGTACTCGAGGAGTGTAAATCAACATTGTGGTGCGGGGTGTTGCAACAACATCCTGTCCCTACTGAGAATTATTTGTTTGGCGGAAAATGCGGTGGAGATTCGGAGCTTGATACATAACTCTCTCCTCACTTCCTGAGAGGTCTCGTGGCTCAGATATATAGATTGTTGATAATTCCGTACAGGCGATTTGATACCGTACGGGTGCTCATTGCTGGGACAGGATACGCAATAAGATGGCATTCGCCTAATGGATGATTCTTATCATCCTCAGTAATTGAAGACATAATGTAGCCTGATCATAATCCTCCTGGAGGTGTAAATGTCTCTGTTGCTGTGTTTCAGACAAAGAGCGATACTGTCCTCCTCTCTGCAACCTGCCCTTCCTGAAAAATGACAGGTATAAAGATTGAAGAGGTGCATATTGTGTATTTTCAAAAAGGTTTTGTATATGTTTGACCCCGTGTGACCTCCAAGATGCTGTGAGCCATAGAAAGCTCTGCAAATGTGATCATTCTCAAATGACTGTCACACCTGAGCAAGCAAAAGCGACCAAACAGGACCTCTACTTAGCCCAAAGTGTTTGTTTTTCCTCTCTTTCCTTGTTTGTATTGAACCCAGGCGCTTTTTCACCGTCAGCACCTCAGACACTGAAACTGAGAGGATTTAGAGGATGACAGCCACGCCGCCTCATCCATCACTATCCATCTCCGTGACAGTTGCGATAGCAGCTTCGGACTGAGGCGGAGAGGTGAGGATGTGACCTACTTCTCAGCACCTGTCAAGACCTTGAGAAAGAGAAGAATAGCGAGAGACAAATATCTTCAGTGCAAGGGAGTGTGTGATGGATGTTTGCAGTGGCTAAAAATAGAAACCCCTTCTTATTACAGCTGGATTACACAAGTACAAATTCCTCCCTTTCGACCAAATCAAATTCTTTTATCTCACGTGGATTTATTCTTTGTGGTACCATTTTACCGGTGACATTCCTCAGAAAGTCTGTCGCACTTAAATATCCTCAACAAAGCAAGCTTGATTACGGGGATACGTAAGCTCGGTCACCCTGACACATACGTTCACACACTCCAACAATGCATCTAAAAGTTTGACAAATGAGTGACAACTGAATCACAATGGAAAACGTGAAATGTTCTGAGGAAGGCCAGAAACGAGCAAAAGAAAAGCGGTAACCCAACTCTACGCCCCCTCTTTCCTAGCCACTGATCCACCCTGATCCAAGCCAAGGGCAAGCTTGTGGCAGCTATTAATACAGTGTGTCGACAGGTCCAATCACAATCAAAGTCATTCCTTTCATGCTGTGTAAAGGACAATAGACAGGCGGCTGTCATGGGATGAGAGATGAGTAGTGGAGGAAGAGAGGTGGTTGAGATTTTAAAGTAAGATTAACCAAATGCTGGCAGTGTGCATGTGTCTGGTTAAACCTGCAGTAGGCCGAATGTTTTTGGCATCATTGGGCAAAAATTCCATTATAACCTTTCAGGATATTTGACTTCAAGTGTTCTGAGACTTCTGCACCTCCTCATGGCTCTGTTTTCAGGCTTTAAAAAATCTAGCCTGTGAAGGGAGACTTTGGCCAATCACAGGTCATTTCAGAGAGAGAACGTTCCTATTGGCTGTGCTCCGGCTGGTGGGCGGTGCTTGGTATTTCCTCAACTGATCTCAACATGGTCACAAACTTTCTAATTTTCAGCTAAACAGTACACTACAAAATGTTTCTGAAAACATTTGAGGCAAGAAATAGGCATTACAGTAACAGAATATTGGTTGATATTTGATCAGCGTTGCCTAATTTGATCGTTTGATCGGAGTTGATTGACAGCCGCTCAGAGATGGCAGGACTCCAGCTCGGCTCTGATTGGTTGTTTTCCTCCGGTCTGTGAAATCTTGCAGATGCCATTAGGAACACAGGAGGACACTGGGGGACACAGAGGCACATGATTTTTTTCAGATTACCTGTCATGCACTACTGTCAGGATATAGTGTTTTATAAAAATAACTTTTTTTTAATCTTATTTGCTCCATTTCTACCCATTACAGCTTTAATTAAACTGTAACGCTGAATTGAACACCTCAAAAGGTTGTGCAACAGGCCTTTAATCTGCTCCACCTGTCAACAGCGGCAATAAATTTCATTTAAAAGAGAAAGTGAGTGATTAAAAGCAGACATTAAGAGAGGGGAGAGAGAGATGAGAGTGCTTGGGGAATGGGGTGGAAAGAGGAGGAGGAGGAGGAGAAGAGGAAGAAGAGGAGGAGGAGAGGTGGTATTGTGTAAGATCTTGTATTTGTTTGTGTGTGTGTGTGTGTAGACTGAGAGATGGGCTAGGACAATACGTAGTTCCAGTGTAATTCATTCATCATTGTAGTGTGTGTGTGTGTGTGTGAGAGAGAGAGAGTAGTGGGTGTGTATGAGTGCGTTTGTGTGTCAGACGGTATTCCTGCTCGTCTCGCTCCACCAGTTAAGTTAAATCAGAGGCAGCCAGTGGCACACTGCGGTGGTCTCTCTCTATCTCTCTGTCTCTCTGTCTGTCCCACTCTGAAAGCATCAACAGCCTCCTGGTTCAGCTGCACAGGTAAGAACTCACAATACCTCACTTTCTGGAAGATGTTCTACCAACTTTTTTATATTTTAAGTCTGTAAACTCTTTAAATGTAACTTTTCTTTAACAGCATCTCTCATTGGATGAGCAGATTTTAACTCATTACGGCTGCTTTTAAGGCAAATTTTCCAACAAAAGAGGTTTCGGTGTCTGCAAAATATTTATCTCATATTGTTAAAAATGATATTACCTTGGGAACCCACTCACGTAGCAAATGCATAGAACAAAACAACATATTAGATGCATTCACTGACTTGATCGGTGCCACCTGTTGTTGCTGTTTGTTCAAGTTGTTCATGTGAAAGTCCTGTGTGTGCAGAGCCTTTAATACTGTAGCTGTGCAGTGGTAGAGATGGGTAGAATTGAGATCTGAAAACTATACAAAGAGAAGGATGGAGTCTATATGGGGAAGTTTACATTGTCTCATATCCCCTGAGAAAATTGGATCCACTTCCTGATAAACAGTGGCTACGCGCTCCCTATAAATCCTCACTTTATTAAGGATTTAATCCCAAAATAGGCAGGAAAAAGAAACTTTGGCAAATGTGGAATAGCAGGGAAAGATAACTGAAGAAATTTAATTTTCAGCCTTGTCAGTGAGAGATGGGTCTAACTGTTGAAGAAGAAATAGAGTGACACTGGAGAATGAACATGAGGTAAATAAGTTGTGAAGGCTGCTCAACATCACGCTCTTAAACCAAGAGCATTGTATGGATTTCACTTTTATAGGTGCTTAATTTCCCCCCTAATGTTTCTCCTGTTGGAGACAAACACTACTCTCGAGAGCCAGTAAATGTGTTATTTAATATAATCTACAGTGAGATAATCTTCAAACAAACTATCTCGATGATTGAAAATAAGTAGGAGAGAAAAAAGGATTTATAATCTGTGATGTTATTGTATTTGAAAGCGGCGGTAGCATATTTCATACAAATACAGCAACAGGAAATGATGGGAAGCTTTGCAGGCTGAAGTTTGTGCTGTTTAATTGTGCAAGTCATGTGAAAGTGCAGTTTTGTAAACAGAAAAATGCAGACGTGGTTTCTGAAGCCAATATTTCCATTAGCTTGTCTCTGGCGGGCAGAAGTCAGGTCCCCATTCAGTTCATGGACACTGTCACTCTCACTCACTCACACACACACACACACACGCTTAATCAAAACCTGCTGTTCTTTCTCTTTCTGAACATGTATGTGTAAAATGCACATGTTTTAAATGGAGAAGTGTGTTGGTTTGGTGCAGTTTTTTTAAAAATAGCAATCAAACACCATACTTAACATTTAAACATGCACAAGGCAGTATATTTTTGGCATCATTGGGCAAGAATTCCATAATAACCTTTCAGCATATTGTAATTCAAGTGTTCTGAGAGAAAACTATACTTTTGCACCTCATCATGGCTCTGTTTTCAGGTTTTAGAAAATCTAGCCCGTGATGGGAAACTTTGGCCAATCACAGGTCATTTCAGAGAGAGAGCGTTCCTATTGGCGGAGGCAGCTGTCAATCACTCGCAAACTCGGGTCAGTCAAACTAGGCACTGCTGATCAAATATTAATTAATATTCTGTTACTGTAATGTCTATTTCTCTCCTCAGATGTTTTCAGAAACATCTTGTAGTGTACTGTTTAGCTGTAAAATGAGAAAGTGTGCTCCGGCTGGTGGGCGGTGCTTGGTATTTCCTCAACTAAGCTAAACATTGTTGCCGGGTCACAAACTTTAACATTTTACAGCTAAACAGTACACTACAAGATGTTTTTGAAAACATTTGAGGTGAGAAATAGGCATTACAGTAACAGAATATTGATTCATATTTGATCAGCGCTGCCTAGTTTGACCGTTTGATTGGAGTTTGCGAGTGATTGACAGCTGCTCAAAGACGGCAAGACTCCAGCTCGGCTCTGATTGGTTGTTTTCCTCTGGTCTGTGAAATCTTGCAGATGCAGTTAGTAGCATTGGGGGACACCCGAGGACACAGAGGCACATGTTTTTTTTCAGATTACCTGTCTCATGCAATACTGTCAGGATATAGTGACCATTTCATAAAAAATACTTTTTTTTGCTCCAATTCTACCCACTGCTGCTTTAAGAGCTGCTTTAGTAGTTTGCTCTTGGTCAAGTTTCCTACTTCAAACACTCTTCATCTGAAGTGTAAATTGAGATGGAGGAGGAAGTGAGCTCTAGGAGGCTACGGTTGAGGTGCACTACACATTTAGACACCCATATTATTTCTCTTCAAGGAGTGATAATGACAAATGAAGCTGTCGTGCCATTTCAAGAGTGCCATTTGTTGGTGTTAGGTAGCTGGGTATTAAATTCCTGTAACATGTTTGAAGATAGAGGATGCAAAGTGGGAAAGCGGCCTGTTGCAAAACGTTCTGTTGACCGACCAGGCCTGCAACGAACCCTAAACGAGAGGATGATCATGAGGTGGGTGGCTGAGCTGGTGTGTTCCCGGTAAGATGAACCTCACTTCATAATGGGCTGATATAAATCATTAACTCCATCAACCAGGCATTTTAGTGTCTCTCTCTATGGGCAGCCAGATGGTGGTGCTCATGTCGGAGCAGCCGGGTGCTCAGGCCAAGGGCAGCCTCAGATAGCTCCGTTGATGGGAGCCAAACTCAGTCTAACTGGGCTGTGATTTTAATTTTCCAAAGTTTAACTTTCTTAAGGAATTCCCATGATCCCAGCAGGAAGTGCCTGCGTTGAAATACCCTTAAATAGGATTACATTGCCATTCAGGAGTCGGCCTCTGCGGAGCAAAAATGCCCCCAAACTTCCTCCTAATCCCGATTTAATCATTCATTGTATACAGCGTTTGTGTGTTTGCAAACAGCCCATTGTCTCGTCCGAGAGGATGCAGCTTGTTCATGGACCTTGTGAAGTGGGTGTTTACCTTCCTGTCTGTGGTCACCCGGGGTTTATGGCTGTCATTCAGTAATGTGCCATCTCACTCCCGAGCTATTGCTCGCTGGACACGGCAGCACTAAATCACCTGCTTCCGACTCACCTTCTGTCCGTGCCACCTCACCTTTACGATGGGGCTCACTTACATATATAGGCAGCAATAACTTTCAGCCTTGTTTATATTCACTCGCCGCGCACGTCCCCTCTCCTTGAGCAGCTCCCTCATGGAAAAATACTGGCAGCTAAAACGCCAGCCTTTCCAATAATGGTAAAAGGCATGCGGTGTCCATTTTCTCCCTTATTTCCATTTGTGGTCATCAGAAATCTTCAAGAGATTTTCTTTAACGGTTTTAAATCCCTAAACTGTGAAAGTGATATGTGTTTTGTCGTTCTCTCCTGTATAGTTTAGATTTACAGCCACCCACTGTTGTAATCATTATATAAAGAAAACACGTGTACAATAAATCCAAGCAATGACATCTGTGTTGGTGCTTTACCTACTGCACCACAGAGATATTTCATTATTCTGTTGCCCTTGGCACCCACACATCTTCCACACTCAACAATCCCCACATCTGCAACCGATACGGTACGTTGCTTTAGTGCACGCAGGTTTTTTTTTTTTTCAAAGACTTCATCCACTGAGTCCTGGCGGAAAATGAGGAGATCTTTGACTGGGAGATAAAATAGTTCTACTGTAAGGGCTCAGACAGCCTTAATGCCAACCAGAGGGCAACAGGAATGCAGAGAGGGAAGGTTTTTTTAAAGTGTAGTAGCTGTAAGAGCAACTGCAGCAACTGCAAAAGACAATTTTCCAGTATGTTTTAGATGTACAATAATTTCCATCATGATATCACTGTACTGTGTCAGCTGTGAGATGGAAAGATCTTGAAGCTAGAATGCCATCTTGTGGCAAGACGCCTGCCTAGTTTAGTAAAACTGGCAATCAGAAGATTTACGTTTTTATTGTGGCGAGTATACAGTAGTTTATATAGTACAAAATAGTCACCTTTATATTTTAAAAAACAGCCCATAAAATGTTTTATACGCTATTTGCCCGCTTTTGTGCTCCAAATTCAGAGTGTTTTCCCCTGGCATCTGTTTGGTTTTAATGCAACCACAAACATGTTGTCATTTTCATGTAATTAGTACCAGAACCTATCTTTGCAGCTAAAGTAATAGAATATATGAGGCTTATGCTAATATTATTGCATTAGCCCCACTAATGACACCCACTAAGCCATTCTATTAAACATAAAGACTCCCACAAAGGGGGGGAATTTGTTTTTTATTCCCATTTCACATTCTGCTGGTACAAATGAAGCAAAAAGTCGCCCCCAGGCAAATTTTCCGCAGCACGCAGGTTTGATTTTCTCACAGAGCAAAGTTTCCACAGAGCCGAATCCCTGCTGTCCTGTTTGTTTAGGTGTGTGCTGATTAGAAGTTCTCATGCTGGGTACAATGTATCTCCGCACACCGAGGGTTTGAAACGTGACATGTCTTTTACAGTGACTGGAAACTCAACCCTCTCTTTCCTCTCTCCCTCAGTACCTCAGTGTTTAATGGTGTTGTTATCCAAGCTCGCACTTTGCCATGCAGTCTTCATTAACACAGGTCGTAACACGAGGCATAAATGTTCTCCTTCCGGGTGCTGACAGTCCACCCAGATGGACGGGCCATTTGATAAACACTGCACTGTTTTACTGTTGCCATTCATTAGCCGAGAGACGATTTAGAGGAGAAGGCAGAATGCAGACTGTCTGAATAATGATGTTTCAAAGGGCATTTTTGGAATATTGAATAACATACAACATCTGTTTTTCATGGCTTCTTATTTTACAGAAATAACATAAAGCGTCAGGATGGCTTTAATGTGCAGGTCTTTAATGAGCTGGTGTAGGGTGAGCGCTTTCATTGGCGCTCGTGCGGATTAGCGTTTATGGGCCATGCCAGCGGTAATGATGGCTCTTCCCCTAGACTGCCTGTGACAATTTTTTTGTTGTGTTTCTTTTATAGGACTCGCTGAGGCCCTCGCCCAAGGCCTGTATCAGTCACCACAGACGCACCCTGCCGACAGGGCCCCCTGTTTAAAAGTCCCAGGATCTGACACTAAAACGGGAAAATGCAGAATAAAACGGCAGGAGCGACAAAAGAGATAGATCTGACATGCGGCATGTCTGGAACCCATGAATTCATCTTCACCCTGGTGCCCATCGTCTACGGCTGCATCTTTGTCATCGGCATGATCGGGAACAGCATGGTGGTGGCCGTCATCTTCTGCTACATGAAGCTCAAGACGGTGGCCAACATATTTGTGCTCAATCTTGCTATTTCTGACCTCACCTTCCTCATCACTCTGCCCATGTGGGCCACCTTCACCGCCACAGGCTATCACTGGCCCTTTGGAGGATTCCTGTGCAAAGCCAGCGCGGGGCTGGCGATGTTCAACCTCTACACCAGCATCTTCTTCCTCACGGCGCTCAGCATCGACCGGTATCTCGCCATCGTCCACCCGATGCGATCACGCAGGTTACGCACTGTGATGTACGCACGTATCACCTGCGTAGTGATCTGGCTTTTTGCCTTTGTGCTGAGTTTGCCCACAGCGCTGATCAGGGATGTCCACAACATCACAAACTACACGACTAACGTGTGTAGCATCCTGCATCTGAAAGATGAGATAGCCATGATGAAAGAGCTCCAGCTGGCCATGAGTCTGATAAAAAGCCTGCTGGGCTTCCTGGTGCCCTTCATCATCATCATCACCTGCTACTGCCTCATCGGACGGGCGCTGGTGGGGGCGAGGCACATCCAGAAAAGCTCCCGTTCGCGGGACGACGAGGTGCTGCGCATGCTCGCAGCAGCTGTCCTGGCCTTCTTCCTGTGCTGGGTGCCCCATCAGGTGTTCCACTTGATGCAGATGCTCACCCAGCTGACAAAGGTGCAGAACTGTACCATCCTGGATATCATTGACACTGCCATGCCTTTCACCATCTGCATCGCCTACTTCAGCAGCTGCGTTAACCCCATTGTGTACGGGTTTGTCGGGCACAACTTTCGCAAGAACTTGCTGCTTCTGTTGCGCTGCTCGCCAAGTGGAGTCACAAGGCCTCACTCGAGCATCAGCTCCAAGATGAGCGCCCTCTCTTTACGTGCCACCGAGGCGCTGAGCCTCACAGCCAAAAGCAAGGCCTCCTCTGACGTTAAGTGAAAAAAAAAATAGAGAAAGAGGGTACAAGTTCAACCTCTCTGCTTTTTTTGGTGTGTGGTTAAGGGGCCGGGGATGGAGACATTCCATGCTTATAAAACTCCAACTGTATTACAAAGCGCTGGACCATGCAGAATGGTTGAAATGTTGTAGTCATGTCTCTCTGTGAGTAAGATAAATTCACCTTGTACAATGCTTATCTGCAGAATAATTATTCATAAACCATCACATGTCACACAACAGTAATGCAGGCAAATGTTTCTCTACAAGCATGTGAAATGAAAGTCAATGTCACTGACATTGGTGAAGTAGAAAAAGTTTTAAAGGTGCTGAATTCAAAATTCAGAGCATTAGTATGGCAGCAAACAGCTATTTTCTATGTAAAGATATAGAGGAGTAATGTCTACCTGAGCAGAAAATGAAGACGCTCTACCTCTGTGCGTGTTGTAATCCGATCTTCTCTGTGCTTTGTTGACATAGCCGGGTGGCTTGCGCATGCTTTTAGTGCATGTTTGTGCATGTGAGTGTGCCCCACTGGCTAGCTCATGGCCCCCGCTCTGAACTGCTCTCATTTAGCGATTGCAGCTGATAACGGCATTGTCACGGAGGCATAGCACCCACCTTCCGGTTCCTCCTCAGGTAAATTATCTCGGGCACTTTAGCTGCGAGCCGCCCGGCTGCTAACTTACAAATCCTGCTTTAGCGAAGGCATGGACCGCCCTACTCTGCATCTGATTGGCTACTGCCTTCGTTGGTTGGATTGGTTAAGCCCTAAACACACCAACCCAACATCAGACAACTAGCGGCGATGAAGGCTGCCTGTTGCGTCACCTCACGTCGCCTTTGTATGGCCAACAAGTTGCAATCAAAGAACACACCGCAAAGACTTCAGCCGACGCCCAACTAGCACGTACGTTCTGCGCCTGCATGAGCAAAAACTAGGCCGACGGACGCTCACCGACGGACCCAAAGTGTCCGACAGCCGACTGTTTGCTTGGTGTGTCAGGGCCTTTAGGTTTAGGCATGAAGAGTGAGATTAGTTAGGGTAAGGATAAGAATATCATGGTAAGCCAATCAGAGGCAGAGTAGGGCTAGTCATAGGCCTTCGCTATAGTAAGATTTGTAATTTCGCCAACTGGCTCACTGAGCCATGTTGAGAGCCGTTGAGAGGCAATAGACATTCTCCCAATCCCGTATTTAGCACCTTTAAAAAACATCTGGTGAAGTTAAAGAAAATCCAGTAACCAAGTATATCAATGCTAGAAAAGACCAGATCGCTTATCCCATTATTTATATAAGAAATGCATGTGCTGCAGGATTTTGTGCCTTAAGGATACAGTGCAGTAATATATTGTCCAGTGATAACCGTTCTGTGTGCTCAGCAGGTCGTTCACGAGTTGGAACAGTGATCAAGCGCTCAGCAATGAAGCCAAAGCAAAAAAAAAAAAAATCATACGCCACCCATACATGGGTGCCGTGCAGCCAGCAGCTGGAACAATTGGAAAAGTGTAGCAAAAATGTGATGTATCAGTTAATAACATATGTGACTATGATAACTAGTGCCTGTATGTTATATGTGGTTAAGTGTTTGCATAATAAGAAATGTTGCCTAGTCTGGGAGTAACGTGCTGTATAAATAAGAGTGCTACACAGACACTCCAGGCAGGGGAATCATTGTCAATATCTCTGGTGGTTGTCTTTGTGATATTTAAACATGTTGATAGACTTTTTTTCCTACTATGTAAATGTACAGTTTGTGAATATATGAAAATATGAATAAAATTAATAAAACTAAATTGATTTTTTTATTACCTCATAATAAAAAAGAGACATCCTGATTAGTCATTAGTTACCAAAATATCCATAAATTATCAGAGATTAACAAGAATCAAAATCAAGTGGCTCAAAATTGGCCTCAGCACCTATTAATCATTGACCGTGCATTATGTAAGCCCCCGTTCCTCCACGTAGCACCTAAAAATAACAGGTGGCTTTCTGGGAGGATGTGTGACATGTCGCTGCATCGCAGATGGAGATTGGTGGACTGGGCGGCAGGTCGGGTGTATAAATGGCGCCAAGCGGTGAGTTCAGCCTCACTGACAACATGAGGGTCCTCCTGCTTCTCGGATTGGTGGCCGTTGCCCTGGCTGACATCACTCGCTTCGAGGGGTAAATCTCTAGTCTCTGTTAAAGCAAAAAGACATTATACTTCTGTCAATTATGCGTAACACTATTGCTATAAAAATTGCAAAATTGCAGTGGTTATCATGACTCTTGACCTGCCTACAATGTATTTTAGGATGGTATTATCTTAACTAGTGGAGCAAGTGAGTACTGAATAGACCAGAATTATGGTTCATGTAATTAGCCTGCCATCAATTGATAGTATTTCAATATGTGTGGCAGTTTGTTAGTGTTGTTAAAGCAAGAGGTTGTCATGTTTATGATCTTTTTCAACATTTGTCCTGAGACAAAATGACAGACTTCTTTGCTCAAAGTTACTTCATCTGTATTGTACAAAGCAGTAACCCTTCAACTGCTTTACAGCCTCCCAAAAACCATTGAACCACTGCAGCTTTATGCAGCTGCAATTCAATTTATACAAACTGTAGTGATTAGTTCAAAAAAGTAGAATTCAACATGTATAAAACAAACAGTTAATCATTTCATTCTTGTGAAGTTTGTGTTTTCTGCATGTACAGGGTATTCTTTTACTGTGTTGTAAAGAAGCTGCCCAGTAATGTGAACCACAAAACTGTGACTATCGTACCATATTTGTTATCTTTCTTTGTTTTTCGCTAGAGAGAAAGTCTTCCGTCTGAAGCCTGTGCTTGATGAGCATGTGACCCTCATTAAGGACCTGGCTAACAGCATCGAGGTACCTTACTGCTGTCTCTCACACACTTTATAACGCTATCTTTACTCACAACAGGGGTTTAAATGGTTTGGTAATGGTGGAAGAGGCTAAATTGTACTGACTTTTTTTTGTCAATTCACTGAATGCCCGTTCAGATATGCAAATCATATCTAATTGCACCTTTTTTTTTAATGCTTGGATCAAATACTGTCATATTTACATCACAATAAGAATGTCTTTCAGTTTATCACTTCAGCTGAAATTTCACATGTGAATGTTTCAACATGCTCAAGTGTTTGACTTTGGCGCCATCTGCAGGTCGACTTCTGGAGCCCCGAGAGCTCTGAGATGGTGACCATCGACATTGATGTGGACATCCATGTGCCCGCCATGTACCTGGATATGGTGTACACCATCCTGCAGCAGAGTGACATTGAGCACGAGTAGGTCAAGAGACAAAGATGGAAAATAAATCTGATTTCCACACAAGGTTTTATTTTTTACTTGTGTTTTTTTTTAATGAATCCCTCTTCAGGGTCCTTATTGAGGATCTGCAGTCTGCTGTTGATGGCCAGGCTGACAACAAGCCCTCTCCCAGAGCTCACAGCTACACCAAGTACAACAACTGGGACAAAGTAAGAGGAAAAATGATCATCAGTTGCAATCTCTCTACCAGGACCGGACTGTTATTTCCTGTTCTTATTTTTCCCCCTTTTTAATTTCAGGTCCAGTCCTGGATCGCCTCCATTTCCTCCTCCAATCCTAGTCTGATCAGCAAGCAGGTGATCGGAAGCACCTACGAGGGACGCCCCATGACTGTCCTCAAGGTATTTCAAGACTTATCTGCTATATCAGTCCCTCGTTTCGAAGTATAAGTATACTAACAAATGTTTTATGATTACAGATCGGTAAGAAGTCCAGCTCCACCAAGCCCGCTATCTTCCTGGACTGTGGTATCCACGCCAGAGAGTGGATCTCTCCTGCTTTCTGCCAGTGGTTTGTCAAAGAGGTAAGGAAGACACACCTGGATGGGCATTGCAAGCATTTATACAAAGATGTCCACCCATAACAGCACAACATTTTCCCCCTAATCTTCTTCAGGCTCTGTCCACCTACGGCAGTGATTCTCAGATGACCAGCCTGCTCAACCAGATGGATGTCTTCGTCCTGCCCGTCTTTAACATTGATGGCTACGACTACACCCACAAGAGCGTAAGTTCAAGCTAAAGTTTATAGTCTAATAGAGACCATGTTGTCTTGTTTATCTTAAAGTTTAAATTTGTTGATTTGTTAAATGCATGCCTGACATGTTTATTTTGTCCACTTGGGGACTTTAGAACAGGATGTGGAGGAAGACTCGCTCCAGGAGATCTGGATCCGGCTGCATTGGTGCCGATCCCAACAGGAACTTCAACGCTGGCTGGTGCAGTAAGTGCAACATATACTGTGCATGGTTATATATTAAAGGGATACTCCAGCCATTTTATATTGCACCTCCGTAAAGATGGAGGGTATACTGTATGTGAATAATTTATTTTTTTAAATGGCTAAAATCTATGCAGCCTAGGCCGAGATATCTTGACTTTTAGTGCCTAGTATGAGCCACACGCCCCAAAAACCTTGAATCCTACATTTCCCATAATGCATCTTGGTAGCATCTTTCATTAGAAACACCCACATCTTTCAAATCCACATTTTGTAGCGCTTGCAACGCAGACGTTCTGTTATAAGTTTGTGAATACAGAGGTCACCCTGATGACATCACTTTGACATCATCAGGGTTATTTTCTCAAACTTCCTCCAGATCCACAAAAGACATTAAACAACTGTTTTCGTGGGCTGCATAGTACTAGTAAATTGAACTTCTTGTGTACAACCATGCCTTTAAGCGTAGTCACGATGCATTTGAAGAGGTAAAATAAAATGATCTATCAGTGGTTTTCAACAAGGTAATTTTCATTACAGCCACTGGAGCCTCCAGCAACCCCTGCAGCGACACCTTCTGCGGGTACAAACCTGAGTCTGAGATCGAGGTCAAGAACGTTGCCGACTTCATCCGCAGGAACAAGTCCGTCATCAAGGCCTACCTCACCATCCACTCCTACTCCCAGCTGCTGCTCTTCCCCTACTCCTACACCTTTGAGCTGGCCGCGCATCACAGTGAGCTGGTAAGTCATCATATGGCGTAATGTACATACAGCTGAATAAGGACAGTTTCTATATTAACTAACATGCTTGGTCAGTCACAATGGCTCTATAATTATTCATCATCACAGTGTCACATGCATCGCTATAGTGCTGCAGCCTTGTGTGTACAGCCTGCATTGGGATCGCAATAACAATAGATTAACTGCATGAGACAGGTGTGTTACATTCTGGATCAATCTGGCTCTTTATGTAAGGATCGTCATACAAGTATCAAAGGTAAATATAGAGTCACTATACGGCTTATTTATATTGACAGCAGATTTGGATTTTTATGCCTCCGTCCGACCAATTCTTATGAACATGATTCCTCAGGAATTGTATTTATTTATTTACCTGGAATCCCTTTTAGTTACTACCACAGTAGAAACTACTCATACAAAACCCGTACAAAAACAGTACATCACAAATGTGTAATTAAAATCCAAAGCAAAAAAGGGAACAAAAGAAAAACAAACTTTAACCTAAACAAAACAAAAAAAAAATATATATATAAAACTAGTAATGACAATAACAACAACAAAATGACCACAAGTCAAAAAGGGGTCAAAAAAAAAATTAAACTACAAGAAGCAATAAATCAACAACAATAAAACTGTTAATGACAATAATAACAACACATGACGAGTCAAAGATTTAACAGAAAATCAACCAAACTACAAAAAAAACACTAAAATCAACAACAATAAAACTACTAATGACAATAACATCAAAACAACAAGTACCCACACCTTAAAAACATTCGATACAGCTCAAAAACAACAGCGGCACAATTAAAAAACAGCATATACAATAGCCGAAATATAAATAAACCCCCCAAAAAATCCTCATAATGATCATACTGCATAGTCAGATATTATGTATCAAAACATATTTGGAGAGGGGCTGGTGTTCTGTGCCATCAAGTATTTCTGTAAACTCTTTTCAAAAACAGTTTTACTTGTTGGCACAAACGTCCACCGGATTCGATTTTGTTGGTCAAAGGTCACTGTGACCTCACAAAACATGTTTTTGGACATAACTCAAGAATTCATATGATTTGTATGATATCATTTTACACAAATGTCTAACAGGATGGAATGATGAGGTGATGACATTTTGAAAAGACATGGATGTAAACAACAACTTGTCTGGTTGTCGTAGGGATACAACCGTGAGGCTGTAATTCTCGTTTTAAAATGATATTACATCTATACAGTTTCAGTTTTATTTGTCATATGTAGGTTAACGCAGGGTCAGCGGTACAATGAAATGTATAGGATGAGAAAACGCATCAGCTCAGCAATAAAAGATAAGATATAATAACATTAATAAGATGGAAAGACAATGATGCCATAAAGTGACAATAAGTTGTATGAAAAAAAAGTGACTACATAAATAGAATAGAAATATAGTGCTATATATATATGAAAATGAGGATTGTGTGTAAAAGCAAGTGACAGTGTCTTTAACAGTATGCAATATATACATAAAGTGGCTCAATGTAGCAGTAAACGGTGCAGACAGCAGGTATGTGTTATAAGTGTTGAGAAGCCTGATAGCCCGGTGGTAAAAGCTGGTAAAATACAGGAATTACACTCATTAGATGCAGACTATATAGCGTGAACAATGTCTTTATGATGGGAGAGCATTTCCAGCAAGGTGTGCATCTCAACTTTCAAGACAAAGGGTGTAATATGAATAGAAACTGACTGTAATATCTCTAAAGGTGTTTCCAAAAGCTTAAACATGAATTCAGCCCAGTCCCATTATGACTCTTATCTAAAGGCCACACTTAGCTGCTGCAAATCATTTACTCCCCGCTCACTCATACGCCTCATACTCATGGCTCTTTTACCTCTCACTGGGGTGTACAGTTAACACTCACACCCCGGCTCCAACTCTCACACTAACCGAGGCTCGTAATTTCAGCTCTCTTCTGACACTTTGCAGAAGAAAAGAACTCCGGGCATCTGCCATAACTCATCGATTCCTCCAGAAATATAATTTCCTGCTTGTGCATTTCTCTGGGGTTTTCATTTCCTGTTGGAACTCACTGAAGCTTTTAACTATTTTTCTGTAATATCAGTAAATATATTGTGTGTGAACAATGGATTGTGCATGCTGCAGGGCAAAACAAAACATATGTTTACTATTACTGCAAGCTGGGTTTTAATAGTTGTTTGGTTCTTTATTGTATTGTTTCTTTATTAGACAGTTTTTCACTTTAAAACCAGACTATTTCACTTTTAAAATAATTAAAAACACAGTCTCACACTTACAAATCAAAAGTTGAATTCATAAGTTCATAAATTCATAACTTTAGAGAGATTATGTTGTCTAATGCTGTCTGAAGTGTGTAAATTCAGGAATAAAACAGGCTCAGATGTATCAAAGTATTCAGTAACATATGTGAATTAGGGCTGTCAAAGTTAACGCATTACGCAACTTGCAATTCTTAGGTTGTAGGGCTCAGTTTTAAAGCTAAAGCAAAGTGATACTGGTATCATATGAAACTACAAACTTAAGGAATCCACTGGTACCAACCATGTCATACCAGCTTGTCGGGAAGGAGGTTAAATAACACTCCACAATTACACTACATTTTGGCGAGAAAAAACTGGCATGGCCTTTTTCTAAAGGGTCCCTTGACCTCTGACCTCCAGATATGTGAATGAAAATGGGTTCTATGGGTACCCACGAGTCTCCCCTTTACAGACATGCCCACTTTATGATAATCACATGCAGTTTGGAGCAAGTCATAGTCAAGTCAGCACACTGACAGCTGCAGTTTACCATGTTATGATTTCAGCATATTTATTTATGCTAAATGCAGTACCTGTGAGGGTTTCTGGACAATATTTGTCATTGTTTTGTGTTGTGAAATGATTTCCAATAATAAATATATACATATGTTTGCATAAAGCAAGCATATTTGCCCACTCCCATGTTGATAAGAGTATTAAATACTTGACAAATCTCCCTTTAAGGTACATTTTGAACAGATAAAAAAATGTATGATTAATTCGCGATTAATAGCGATTTATCATGGACAATCATGTGATTAATTGCAATTAAATATTTGAATCGATTGACAGCCTTAATGTGAACATATCTGTACTTTGAGGTCAAAAAACGTCTGATTTGTCCTTTAACAAATCTGATTTTTGTTTCTTCTCTAGATGAAGGTTGCTGAGGGAGCCTCTGCTGCTCTGCGTAGTCTGTACGGTACTCGTTACACCAGTGGACCCGGTGCTGCAACCATTTGTAAGTACAGCGAATATTGCAGCTGCATTTGGTCTCCATGGGGAAATTGGAGGAAGCTTGATATTCCATTTTCCACTTATGCATTTTGATGTGTTCCTGATGCACAAACCTCTTTTGAGAGATATGGCCTCTAATGGCAACAAAATAGAAAGCTATTTCTAGCAAACAAAGGATTTTTTTTTTGGCCCCTGAAAGCAGCATTTGTAGGAAAATACATGCAGGCTGTCCCACTCTGAATAATCCCCCTCTCCTTATCTGCCCTCAGACCCCGCCGCTGGAGGCTCCGACGACTGGGCCTACGACCTGGGAGTGAAGTATTCCTACACCTTCGAGTTGCGTGACACTGGTCGTTACGGCTTCCTGCTGCCCGAGTCTCAGATCAAGCCCACATGCGAGGAGACCATGCTGGCCGTCAAGTACATCGCCGCCTACGTGCAGAAGAACCTCTATTAAAGAGCGGAACCGCCAGGACCCCTGCCAACTCAGCTCCTCTGTACCAGCCCCCAGCCCCTCCAACCTCTCAGCCATCTCCAGCATGTATCCATGGATACGGGCACCACCCGCCATGTTTCCTTGCTGTGCTTGACAGAATGTCAAGATGAGTGCAAACAATAAAATCAATGATCCATCCCCACATGCTGAATCATTTTTTTTATGTGTATATGATAATATAGTGTCTGATGGACTGAGGCTTTGTCATTTGTGTGAAAGTATACAACAAAACAGTGAAGGTATGGTGAGTAAAATAATGCTTACACTTCACAGTCTGTCACTAATAGGCCAGGAAACATGTGTGAACAGAAATTATAATAATAATTTGCTTTAAAAAATCCTTCATGGCCCAAGAAAACACAGTGAGACACTGAACTTTAACAATGCAAAAAAAAACAGCACACAAGAAACAAAACCATCTACTAATGTTCTCTTTCAGACCCCTTGAACCTTGGTGATCCTTCTTGCTCTGCTGGCACTGCTCCAGTGGTGGAGGTTGGGAAGGTGGGGGTATCAGTCTTAAAGGATTTTAGTCCAGCAGCACAGCACGTGACACCCACAGAGTGACTCCTTGGCAGCGTCTCCGCTCTGCCAAGCATTTGCCTGAGCGGAGAAAATAAAAGAGCCAAAGACCAGCGGGGAGTTTAACTGCACTGGCACACATTTCTGAAGCAGAAGGTAGAATTTCAGCTGCTTTTGTAACATTATGACAAATGCAAACACTTGCAAATTAAAGGATCAGTGTGTAACAATCAGGGGGATCTATTAGCAGAAATATAATATTCATAACTATGTTTTCATTAGTGTTCAGTATATTCACCTGAAACTAAGAATCATTGTGTTTTAGTTAGCTTAGAATGAGTCCTTCATACCTACATAGGGAGCGGGTCATCGCAGAGTCCGCCATGTTGCACCTCCATGTTTCTACAGTAGCCCAAAATGGACAAACCAAACACTGGCTCTAGAGAGAGCCTTCTGCGTTTTTACGTTACCCGAAGGCCATCGTACTTCTCCAACATGCTTGTGAAACCGTGGTACCGCCAGCCGCCATCTGACTTGCGTTGCTCCTAAAGTAGTGTTATTACAGCACGTCCTCATCCCAACTCGTCACATACTGCCGCTTTGTCAGACCCCTCGGCGTCACTTTTCAGTTGCAGTAAACAGGTGCTTAATATTGTGAATTAAACAAAACATTTCTTTAGGAAAAAAACAACACAGTTGGGCTTAAAAATTACTACGTTTTTAAAGTGAAAATGTGACTGGACGTTGTGAACACAGGACACGAACGAACAGCTGATTGTAAAGTGAAAGTGAAACGTAACGCACGGGACACGAAGACCGGTCTCCTGGATGAAAGCCTTGTGTTTTTTTGGACTAAACTACGTCACCACGGCACTTCCCCTGAGCGTTTACTGTTGCTGCGGATTGGTTTGCATTGTAGTTAATGGAAAGCCCGGTGTGTCGCATACCGGCACTAAAGGGTGCCTTGTGAGCCGATATTGAACGCCAACGGCCGTGACAAAGCGTCGGTATTTGACGCTCTGGGAATGAGAACGGGCTGGTTATCATGGTCAAGATGGCCTGTGAGTGAGGCGAACGGCGTTACCACGGTTTTGCACTCGGCGGCTCACTTTACCGCAGTAGATGTACTCAGTTGGTTGCAATCTGCAACCACACCACTGGATGCCACCAAATCCTACTGTACCTTTAAAGGTTTCATATTGTTTGTAGTATTTTTTATTCCTCTAAGCTGGGCTGCCTAACCTGTGTTCATAATGTCCCTTAAGTCAGTAGTGCAGTTAAGGGAATATTCCACTTACTGTATAAGTGTATTTAAAGTGCACTCCTAATATCGTTTTCTATTTAAATATAAAAAATAAATACCTGTAGTTGATTATCCCCCTACCCCTAGTATTAGACCCATGTCGCAAACACCTCTTGGTATGAGAATTAACTTAAGAGCTCTACTGAGACCACTAAAAATAAGGACCAAGGAGCTCCATGTCCTGCCTCTGTTTTGTCTTCTTCTTTCTATGTACTGTCTTTATCCCACACGATGGCGACAAAACACCAAATGTACAATAAGGAACATCTTGTTCCTAATCACAGCACCTCATATACAGCATCATCACCATCTATCTCTACATTGTTATCAGAGAGTAAAGATGACACCAGCCAAGTTTAGCAGCATGGGTGGTTGTTTGTAAAGGTCAAGGCTGCAGAGAGATGTCTTTGGGATCATGCCTGAGTCAAGATTGGGCTTTTTTTAAAAACTCTCAAAATGAGTGCAAAAAGAACATAAAGTCTGTTCAGAGTTATCAAATGATACTTGTGTCTCTACATTCACAGTGAACACTTTGTAAAGGTGTGAATAGTTGAACTCCCCGACCCTGTGGAGGCTCATGTTAGGAGCAGGTGGGTGTGTGGAGACTCGTCACATGACGCTGCTTCTGGCTGCTGTCATGCTGGTATAAATCCACCTCTGTAGATCTAGTCAGCCCTTTCGCTCCACGCTTAACTGCTGTGTGTTCCAGTCCAGGCTACAAAGTAGCTTCGACTTCTTCAGTCATGGCTGGTATGTAACATTTTAACACTTTAAAACCTCGATATTGCGCTGTCGTTTCCATGCAGCTTCAAACTGTTTACTGTGAGAGTTTTGTGGACTTTGTGCAGCATGCAATATCAGTGTGTGAACTAGCTTTTTGTGAGCATGGCAGCCCCTTAACCGTGGTTAAAGGTGCTTGTTGCATGTAGTTTGGTGTAAATGTTTGCACAGCAGAGCAGAGTTTTCAAGGTTTAATGCGTAAAAGTACACTGTGTATCCAACTGTGTTTTGCTGTCTGTCACAGTAAGCAGCTGACTTCAAAGCGTGAAGCTGTCGGCCATATATGTGAAACATGGTTACTATATATGACACCAGTGAGCCTGTATATATGTATATATGTAGCTGTGTGCTCCACTGCATGTGTCAAGTTGAGTAAAACTAGTTACAATAGTCTATAGACCCTTATCATATGAAGCATTAACTGAATATTCAGGTTATATTCTCTTCTGGTGACCACTATTAAAGGTGTTATTGATAAATTATTTTTTTATGTCTAATTTTTTTTTTTTTAAATACATCATAGAGCACTTTAGAAAAGTGCAAAAGTGTCTTTCTGAAAAAATTGATTGTGAATGAATCATTTAAAAAAAATGTTGGTGTGTCCAAAATGAATGTTTTGTTTCTCTGCTGAAGCTAACAAGGCTTGTGAGCTAATAGTGAAGCGACGCTGGTATCTCTGGGTCATCCGTTATGGTCCATTTCCACAGCCTTTGTCGTAAGCAGCCGTGCAATGCATTCTGGTAGCGCGGTGGCACGATTCGACAGACGGCGCTTCACGTTGGCCGCTCCTCATTTGCGTCAAGTTGAGGTCTAGGCTACTTTATGCAAATCACGGGCGTCGACGCGACTCTCCGCCTTTGGAAAACTCCAGAGAAACTTTTAAACTAAGCGTTGTCGATCCAAAATAAAGACAGATTCAGCAACTGCATGGCTTATTTCTCACTCATTTCGGTGAACTATTTTCGAAGAAAGTTTTCCAAACGAGCCGCCATGTTGGTTCCAGTTTGCAGCCAATGAGGGAGCGTGTTTGTCCAATCAGGTGCCTTGTGTCTAGTAGCAGCCCATCAAGCGTCCAATGCTGGGAGAGAGGTGATACCTTGCAATAAATAATGCCCCTGTGGACATGTACCATTAGTGTGGGGAAAAAAACATATTAAATGGCTGAGATTGATGGTAAGAGCCTGGCAACGACTTGCTGTGAAGTAAATGCAATGGAACGAGGGAGGGAGAATGCAAGATCTAGTGGCTGAATGTTATCTATAGCACCTTTTTTAATGAATTATATAATTGCAAGTGGACCCTCTTTAGGTCCCTGGACCTTAGTTTTGTAATCCCAGTGCTACTGTATGTCATGATTCTCCATTACCGAACTCCCACTGGTGCTATAATCTTACTGGGGGTAATGGAAGTGGGTGTGTGCAGCCTGTACTGTAAAGTCACTGAGCCTATAGGTTGTGGTTGAACTTGCATAAAGCTGCCTGTTGTACCAATTGAAAAGGGGGTGTGAGAGAAAGGAGGTGTGGCACTGTGTACAGCCAGTTAGACGGAGCAACTTTTCCTGGCAACTCTGACTGCACATTAACATTTTATATGTACTGTATGTACTGTCTTACTTTCTCTGCCCATTATAAGTAGTACAGTCAACCTAAAGGTTGATATACAATCCAAGTTGGGTTCATGTTGGCCCACATGCTATGGTCACACAACCTCCCCAGCTGCCATGCTGATTTCATCATCGCAGTTTATATGTCCTCTCACACAGGAGAGTCATTGTTCTGAGGCTTGGCTTGGCAGGTAGCTGACACATTTTCCTCCCTGCCGTCAGAAGTGGTGGTACCACCACACTGCAAATAAAATTCACCTTAACGAGACATTTAATCTGGCACTGGGTACTAAAGTCTTATTGTTTTTAAACAAGTGAGAAATCACCATTTGATTAAATGAAATGACAGTTGATGGATTGATTGGAACATTAAGTTGCCAGATGTTTTTGCATGTTTCAGCTATTGCAGTTTCACATTTGGGCTTTTTTGTTGTTGTTTGGATTATGTTTTGTATCCCTGCTGGCCAAACATGAAAGATCATATCAAGATATTTGCAGCACAGTCACAATGTTGTTAAAACAAACAACAATTAAAGCATCAATGTCAAACTTAATGTTTCGGTGTCAGACAGACAAATGATAATGGGCACTTGTTGGACACAGTGGGCAACTCCCAAGTCCATTTGTATAGAAGTCTACCTCTCACTTGATTTATTACCTCAGTAAACATTGTAAACATGAGTTTATGATCTCAATTGCTAGTTTCAGGTCTTCTTCAATACAGCAAGATGTTCATTTAATAAATTATGGTCCCATTTTAGAGTAAAATAGACCATAAAGCAAGGTATGTTTTTGGGCGTGGCTACCTTGTGATTGACAGTTTTGCTTTATCTCAACTGGAGCACATTTTGTACTTTGGTTCTGAAACCTGTTTGCTGGGTTTGGTTGAAATATTTGGGGAAATTTGTGATTTCACCAAGTAGATAGGGCAAATCCAATATGAAGAAATAGACTCAGAAGATCAGAAGTGTGTGGTAGATAAAGTTAGACAATCTTTAAAAAAGACACTTTTCTAAGTCTCCACACATTACTTTCTCTACGGTAGAAAGTAAAAGTAATTTACATATTATTTACAAAGTATTTTTAACATCACAGATCAATGACAATCAGTGTAATCTTAATTTTTCTGTCCTCTACAGATCAGGCTTTTGTGACGTTGGCCACCAATGACAACTATGCTCGAGGAGCCATGGTTTTGGGCAAGTCCCTACGCATCCACAAGACATCCAGGAAGCTGGTGGTACTCATCGGTCCACAAATGTCGGAGCAGTGCCGGTAAGAACCGTTACCCCCAACCAGTGGTGCAACATTTCTAAATCTCACCTGTTGGGCATTCTTGTCAAGGCTTGTTTCACACCTGGATTTTTGATGGTTAGTCATTATATAATACTGTGAATCTTTAGGGCCGTGCTGAAGAGGATCTTTGACGAGGTGAGGGTGGTGGACGTGTTGGATAGCGGCGACACGGCACACCTGGCCATGATGAAGAGGCCTGACCTAGGCGTCACCTTCACCAAACTCCATTGCTGGACTCTCACACATTACTCCAAATGTGTTTTCATGGACGCAGACACACTGGTGAGACTTCTCTTGAGCAAGAATAAATAAATCAAGATGTTGTACTGTAACTATGTATCTACTGTCTATATTTGTTTGTCCTGCATCCTAGGTGCTTTCAAATATAGATGAGCTGTTTGACAGAGAAGAATTGTCAGCTGCTCCTGACCCTGGCTGGCCCGACTGCTTCAACTCTGGTGTGTTTGTTTTCCGCCCTTCTATGGAGACCTATGGCAAACTGCTCCAGTTTTGTACAGAACACGGCAGCTTTGATGGTAAGTTGTCAAGAGCACATTTTGGTGCTTTAGTTTTGTGCTGAAATGTTTTTATTTTATTTTATAATATTGTAGGTTACTGTGTTTGAGGACATGATCTTGGGCTCTGGGAATTTGCAAATGAGCATTTTTTTTTCCCATTTTACAGACTTAAACATGAATTTAAAATACTAAATAGTTTAATCAATAACACTCATAAGTTGCATCCCTACTTTAGTTCTGCATTCTTGGAAATACACCAATTTGCTTTCTTGCCAAGGGTTGGATGAGAAGATCAATACCAGCACGAAATATAACCCCCAATAAAACCAAAACTTGTCGTTTTTACATCTCAGCGTTTGTATGAATATAACAAACAAAATATAACATGTTAATTTGTGAGCTTTATGGTTGCTAATTGGTGGATTTTTTTTTTTTTAACCTTAGGAAGAGCCATGTTAGCTGTTTTCCCCAGTTTCCATTCTTTATGCTAAGCTAACCAACTCTTAGCTGTAGCTTCATATTTAACGGACATGTACAAAATAAGAATGGCATCACTCTTCCCATCTAAATGCCTTTACATACCAGGGGTGTGACGAATAAAAAAGTGTAACGGGCTTAACTCTTGACAAGAAAAAGGAATAAATGCTTTTCCCAAAATATTCCCAACCTATTCCTTTAACTCAATATATCCTTTTCAGTTATCCTACGAACTTATTTCTGTTGGTATTAGATAAAATGTATTCGTGTCAAAAGTTCCCCTCAGAAAAGACATTTCATTGCCAAATGCATAACAAGAAAAGATTTAATACGTCTAGAATTGCAAGTATTTCTGGTTTACCACCAGCGAGTTTTGATGTCAGCAATCTTTTTTCAGACCTGCTCAAACATTTAGGCTTTGACCAGCTTTGAGTAACATTGAGTTCTTGGTAACATGATGTTAAACCGAGCTTGTTTATCTTTTACTCTAAGTAAGGCCTCTATTGAGCCTGTTGCCCGGACACAAGGCCCCCCTGTCACAGCCTGTCTAGCTCTGCTGAGTTATTCTCAGGGGCTCACTTGGGAGGGGTAGGAGTTAAATTTGAGAGGCCATGTTTTGCACAGAGCGCTGGTTGACATTCAGCAACTCTTGTGCATGAGTCAACTGAATTGTGGTCGTCGTTTTGGCTCCATATCAGGTTTACTGAGCAGCTCAAATCAGCGGCTGAAAAGATCATTAGTTCATACTTGTAGGGTGCTGTGTTTCTCCTCCTATACGGCAGCTTTACCGTCTTCACATTCCAGATAAAGTTACATAAGACAGCTCAAATCTTAACACTTGAATCATCCATTGCCATTTTTTCCCTCATGACAGAACATTCATTCACAGTAAGCTTTTATTAACATCCTTTTTAAACACTTGGACCTGCCAAAGTATACAATAACGTCACCTCAGTCGAGCATCACATAGCTTTTCAAATACACCAGCTAAGAACTTTAGTACAATGTTGTGTTCAACAGATTTCACGTACTAGAACCTGGGACTTGATAACTTACAAATCATTATTACATATTTTCAAATATCGTATTGGTATTGATAGGTTACTACTTCACCTAATCACTGACAGTATCATGCTTCTGTCAATGTTAATTTTAACTGCAGAGAGATGTTTTTTATTGTTATCATGAGGCTAGAAACTCGTAAGACGGATATCAATACGCACTAAATGAGCACATAATGTAAAGAAACATATATTTTTTTTAAGAAATAGCTTAAATTTGTTATTAATTAGGGCTGCACGATTTTGAAAACGTATCTAATTGCGATTATTTTGATATTGCGATTATGATATGATTTGCGATGTTAGAGGGAATCATAATTTTGACATCATTTTTCTCATTTTCATTGAAAGACATCTAAAAATTATGATTTTTTGGGGGGGGGTTTGGGGAGTATTAATTATAAATTATTAAGTGATATTTTGACACATATTTCACCTTTAACAAATATTGCGCATCCTGCGATTTGACTATTGCAGTAGGCCATATTGCAATTTTGATAAAAATTGATTAATTGTGCCCTATTATTAATAAGTGACCAAGCTAGGGTCTGAATCATAAACTTGATTGACTAAATTCAATGCTCTCTGCCAAACTATGTAATCTCAACACCGTTTCAAAATGACCTCAAACGTATCTTTGGCATTTCTCGACTGTAATTTCTTATTTATCAGCCAGCGTATAAGGCAATACTGTAACTGGGTTCTGACAAAATATCCTTAACTCAAGGTTCAGGTACCAGCCTTTTTTCCAGAGCTTTCAACCACATATTAGTTGCTTTACAAAAGTTTCATACTTTGGTTACATGATGAGACCATGAAAACTGAGAACTCCAGCCCTGGAAGAAGCTAGTTAAGTGACTAGTCTAAATACTGATTGGACACTAATCAAACTCATTGTTTCCTCGGGGTGCTCAAAATGCCTCTAAACAAAGGAAACAGTTGTTGAATAAACAACGAAACAGGATGCAACTTATAGCGGGGCTCGGAAGAGCAGGGGCTCGTCCTTGTTAGTAGCAGTGAACCTTTTTAACATTAAATGACAAGCTGTTTTCCTTTGTGATACTGTGAAAGAGATTCCATCTGTGAGACTTCATCGGAAAATCCAATTAGTTTGCTTAATAGTGGCCAAAGCTTTCAAGTGCCGCCTCATTCTGGCTGTTTGTTGGCATGAATTCTTGTCCACCACACTCGCAGACAAAACAACATTGTTGTTTTCATTTTTCCAAAAAAAGACCTCTTTGTCAATGAAAATTCACGTAATTTTATTTATATGTTTATGTCCAATATTTCAATGGGGTGTCTGTCTGTATGCCTGATGGCATGCTAATGAGTGAAGCTGTCTTATTTATAGCCATGGATGGTCTTTTCATGTGCACTGGGGCATGAGTGGAAGTTGCTCTGACCTTTAGCATGTCAGTTCCTCTCAACCATAAGGAATACATGAGGTACACGTGCAGCTCTCTGTGTCTTTGCAGTTCATGGATTATATTAAAAAAAATTGCTGAGGAAAGACAACAGGAAATAATTTCAATATTTTAACCCAGAGGCTTTCTCTCTCGCTCGCTCTCTGCATCCGTGAGTCCAGTGTTGTCCGCTGCCAAGACAAACTGGCAGAGTTGGATGCACATTCTTGCTGAGCTCTGCTCATCCCTTCAAAATGAAGACACTCAGAACCGTATTAAGTTTGAAATCCCCAGTAGAGGGTGTGGGTTCAGACAAACAGCAGCTATGTGTGTTATTTTGAACTGCGGCTGTATGTGGTTGCACAGACTGTACAGTCCTGTGCTTTTTAGGAGCTCCATGTGAAAGTGCTATTAAAGGCCAACATCTCATCTTGTGCCAGTGTCCGTCCAAACGACGTACTGTATGGGCACTAGGTGAAGCAATTCTGCATGAATAGTCAATGAGCTTGTGTCATGTTTTTGCTCGGCTTCACATTCAGTGCTCTGGCTGGTCAGTCGCAGATTTGATGATGGAACAGAGGAGATGATAATAAAAAGCTCAATTCAGATCAGGTTGTATACTTAAAGTGTAACTGACCTACTTAACATCAATTGTATTCCCGGACCACAAACTGTCCCGAGTTCTGTGTTTACATAAGCCACCGCCATGACAAGGGCTGCCCAAGTCCTAAATTAGCCAAATTGAGGGCGAGTGGCCGTCCAGCCCTCCAGTCGGCCCCCTAGAACCTGAGGCAACTCAAGTGCAAACTTGAAAACGAATGTTAACCCAGAGGGCAATGCTAATTCCAGTAACCAGCCCAGAGAGAGAGACAAAACACTTATAATACTTGTGTCTAGTTGTATTATTTAAAGTTGAGTAGTCATGAATAGGCCTGGCTTGGGATCTTTTTCAAAACAAGTACAGACACAATACCTGGGTTTCAACAGCGATACCAAAATGATATCTTACTGTGGGAAACATAAAAATCATCAGACTCAACAGTTATCCTCAGCGCTACAGGGTATTTTAGCATCTTTAAGTTCATTTGTTTTTTTTTATTCTGTGGCTGGCAACTTTTTTGATTTAGTCTCACTGCTGTCACCAGCGTTGTTTCCAGACACAGCAAGCAGATATTTTCAGTGAAAAAGCTCTGATAAACCTTCTGTATGCTACCTGACCAGCATCATATAACAGAACTCAAGTGAACATACAGTAGTGGAGCATTTAGCTGCTCCACTACTAGATTATTTTTCACCAAATAAGCGAACCAAATAATAATGAGGGAGCCTGATTGTTTGTATTGTTCTGATAATTATAACCTACTTATGACATTGAATTTAATATGAAAGACAAGCGTACATTATGTTTGCTTAACTGATGAGAGGAAAAAGATGAGAGCCTGTTAACTCCACCTAAATGCATTTATTTGGTCTCATTTATAAAGTATTTAACATGTGTATATGTTTTCAACACGTGCTTAAAATGAAGCTGTGATTTATCGAACATATATCTCTTCGAAATGGCTGGTTTAGCTATTCAAGATAATCTGAGGTGATTTCGAAATGACAGTAAAAATGGTCAGGAACATTTATTTACGCACATATTGGCTCTTCTCACGATTTATAGATATAAGGCTTATTGTGAATTTGGTCGCGATGGTTTGTCATTTTTAAAAAGTGGGTGCCCAGACAAAAAGTTTGGGAAACACTGACATGGAGTGACCAATACAAAACTAAAAGGAGAGTGAATGTTGGACTTATCTACATTTAAATTAATAGGAGATGCAACCTTTGGATCAACCTTTACTCTCAGTGGAATTCAGTTATGTCTTTTAGAGGTTGTCATGTTGCATTGTTCAAGAAGTTACAAGACAACACGTTGTACAGTCATACATTTGATGTGCAAATCCACTATCTTTTACTGTGTGTTCAAGTGAGGAATTTAATCATTTAGCTCTAGTTAGGGGTGTAAGAAAATAGATGCACAACAGAGTAGTCAAACTAGCATTGCCATCTGCTACCAGGCTATGATTCTGCAGCCTATTGAAAGGTTTCTGGTGTTGCCGAGCAGATTTGAGTTTGAACTGAGCCGTCAGTCTTATGAGCAAACCGCAGGCTATCAATCTCAGTCAAATCTGAGATGAATGAATCCTCACTGATATGGTGGATTAGCCAAGGAACCCAGCCATATATATATACCCCAGGGTCCTTCAACAACACAATGATTTTTGATACTACCATCAGTGGAGAGTAGGGCGTTGACAGAAATGCATAATGTGACAGATATGTTCTGTACGTCATGTCTCTTTAACGCTCTGTACAGCTACTGTGCTCACTATAAATCTACATTGTGCTCATGCATGGCTTCATATGGTGTGATGTTAGACTAAAACCCAGTGAGGGGAAATCTATTCAGATCCTTCTGTGCCTTCTAGCAAGTCAGATGTTATTTCAAATAACCACAGCTATTTGTAAAGGATAGTGAATCTGTGTTCTGAATGTGTGGGAGCATTTCTCTAACGCCTTGTCTGGACTGATGACAGCAGTCTGCTGACTAATGTTGACCAGCGCGAGCGGAAAGCCTAATTAATCTGGCTGTCACAGGTGTGCGGATCATTTGACTGAACTCTCACTTGGCTTTTTCCTCTTTCATAAGAGCTATCTAGTCATACGCTAAGCCTCTCAAAGCTTTTCGTAAGCTGCAATTCGTAACTAGGTTGGCTGTTCTGCCACCATGGCAGAGTTTCTCACAGCAAGTTCATGCTACTAAAGCACATAAATTAGAGAAAAAGCGCTCCCACTCTCTCTCTCTCGCTCTCTCTCTCTCTCTTTTTGACCTGAAGTTTTTCATCCCTGAAAACACGTTTTTGAAAACGTCATTAAAAACATAGGACTGCTCACTGCGATGCTGCATAAGAACAGGCTTCATCTGTTGCCCCATATCTGATTTGCCCAATAAATCTGTTAAAGCAAATGCACTATTTATAATGTGGATTAACACAGTATTTCTCTCTTGCATAACTTGAAGAAACAAATCAGCTGGAAAAGATGGGAATGCCACTATATGTACATCCAATTTTATAGAAAATATCCATGTAAAGATGATGCAGTATATGAGGTTTAGCGATTATCCACTCTAATTGGTTTCACAGACTTTAACCACATCTGAAACTGCAGATTTGTGCAGATTATTTCTGATAAGTACAGTATGTTAATGTACTGTACTCATGTTCTCTGTTGCAGGAGGAGACCAAGGCGTTTTGAATGGCTTCTACAGCGACTGGGCAACAGCTGACATATCCAAACACCTCCCATTCATCTACAACCTCAGCAGCATAGCCATCTACACTTACCTTCCAGCATTCAAGCAGTAAGTGTCGGTCTACAGAGGTTATGTTTCTAAAAAACATTCACACATTAGTTGGAGGTGTTTTCTGCTGTTTAAGCAGCTGCAGTGTGTATACTTCCACAAGTCCAGTTTTATTCTACTACAGCAGAGTCTTGTCAATGTGACTAAAACCTTGCGTATCGGATGCAAAGCCAATATGTAAGCAGACACTCGATCACATGAAAATGTAGTCACGTCGTGACGACGTCGGGTTTCGAGCGAGATGAGCAGTTAAGATTCCAGCGGCTCTGCTGGAGCATCCCCCCAGCAGGCCTCAGCGCTGGGTTGGATATCCACCCTGAGCTCCCAACAGCTGAAACCGAATCCTAAAATAGAGCGGTTTATTTAAAGACCTTTTATGTTCGCCTTTAGGACTGGTCATTGTGCACGCAATCTTAAGCCCCATCCTCACTGCCTCTCTCTGTCAAAACCTTTGTCCTGCATAGAAACCAAACTCATCAACAAGCACTTAGGTTTTGGTATTTCCTGGCATCCAAATCAGGATAACACGGGTGATAAACATGTATTTACTTGTTAGTGGTCAGCAATAGTGTTGCTTAAGAGGTCTGGCAAACGCAACAAAACAACCCCCCGGGGCCAGATTCTGGTTTATTTGTGTACATGTGCAGTTTGCCAATACTAAAAAGAAATCTATATCTGTAGGTGTTGGCAGGGTTTGTAATAGAGACACTATTTAACATAATGTAGTCCAAAACAAGCAGGCTAATACCACAACAACAGCACAATGTGCAACCTTAAAGCTGAAGTTGGTAACTTTGAGCAACTATGATAAAGTTATTTTTTTTTATATGGTCACTATCCTGACCGTAGTGCGTGAGACGGGTAATCTGAAAAAAGAAAATGTTCTCCATGTCCTCCGGTGTTCCTAACGGCATTTGCAAGATTTCACAGGAAGGAAAACGACTAATTAGAGCCGAGGCGTCTAGACAGCGCTGATCAAATATGAATCAAGATTCGGTTACTGTAATGCCTAGTTTCTCTCCTCAAATGTTTTCAGAAACTTGGTGTACTGTTTAGCTGTAAAATGAGAAAGTTTGCTCTGGTCGGTGGGCGGTGCTTGGGTTTGGCTCGACTTCTTTTTTTCAACATGGCTGTCGGGTCACAAACTTTGGGTGTGTTCCAAATCACATACTTTCTCTTTTTACTTCTAGTACATACTGTATCTGCCCTTACAAAGTATGTACCGTTACATGCAGTACGCATACAATCGGGACATACTACTTGAACATAACATTGCGTCTTGAACTTTGACCCTCTTGCTCATATATCTGCTGTGCAGAGGAGTGTAGCTTGAAAAGCATGCTGCAAAATGTGACTGGGTGTAGTAGGACATCCTGGTATTTTTGGCATACTGCATTTGACATATAATGTACTGGGACATACTAAATCTTTTTCTGGCCTACTAAATGGTATGGTAGTATGGGTATTGAAATGCACAGTTTCTCATTTTACAGTTAAACACGTCTCCGCTGTGGTTGGTTCTTTTTGTTTGGGTGTGGTGAAAACTTGCATATGCCATTAGGAGCACTAGGGGGAGGCAGAGGAACATGCTTTTTTTCCACAGATTATCTGTCTCATGCGATAATGTCAGGATATTTTATGGCCATTTTATGATCAGAAAAATTACAAAATATTTTCTGAATGAAAATCACTCTTGTAGCTCTGATTTTGAAGGAGACTAATAAATCTCTAATCGACTAAATCTAACCATAATAAAGCATCTGCAATTAAAAAACGTGTATGTTCTAATTGTTATTTACTATATTACTCATTTCAGATATGGTGGCAATGCCAAGGTGGTCCATTTCCTCGGGCAGACCAAGCCATGGAGTTACACATTTGACCCCAAAACCAGACAGGTCTTAGGAGGTGCGCACGAGGCCACCTCACATCCCACCTTCCTCCTGGACTGGTGGATCCTGTACTGCAGCGCCGTGGTGCCCATGCTGCAGGAGCAATATGGAGACAAGCCTTTCCACTCCGGATGTACAGGGGTGAATGAACACATTTGTTTTATTGGACCTGCAGGCTTACATTTACACTGCATCAACTCGGTATATCAGTCTATCTCATCAGATAGTAGGTCAAATGATGTATTGGTTGGTTGATTCACCTTTTTACAAGATCACTTCATGATGGCTATAAGATAATTAATAGAATTACTTCAGGGTTGTCATATTCATGGTCAAGTATACAAGCCAATGAAAACTCACAGCCAATTGAACAGCTTCTTTGGGATTTGTGACATAACCAACTTTTTGCAGCTTACAACTTTTTTGACCATCAACATGCTGAACAGGGTTTCCTGATTGTCGAGCTCTATAAACAAGACTCGGTCGTGTTCGGACAGTCTGTGAATTTGTGGCTAAATTGTTACACAAATAGTCAGTGGTCATGTCTATAATTTTAAATCCAGTGGTACGTGTCCAACAGGTCAGGCGAGGACACTAGGGGACATGCTGCTCCGCTCAACTGGCAGTTCAAGCGTTGACGTACCCTATCGTGGAATGCACCTAATTGGTCCCTGGTTGTCTGGTTGCCGTTACAAACAGGAAACAACATGGCGGCTTGCTCGTTAACTTTCTGTTATTCCGTCTAAACAATCCACCAAAATCTACTCCTGAAAACATTTTAAGCGAGAAATAGGCTATGCCACTGCTGAATCTCGTTTAATTTTAGAACTAGATTGCTTAGCTTGACAGCTTGGTCCAGGTGTGTGAGCCGGACGCGTTGCGCTGGACGGGCCCGTTTGCATAAAGTTGAGATTTTTCAACCATATGCAAATACAGACCCTCTCGAACTCGCTGCAACACTACCACCATGCACTGGGCGACCGCATCTCGTGCTTTCCATATGAAATTAATGGAAGGTGTTGAGACGCCCTCCGTCACCGTATCTGGTGGAACCGCTGACACGACCCCCCCTTAAAACGTGAGCAAAGGACTGTTCCCGCTTTTCATTTTGAAAGGGCAGCGTCCAATGAGGAAACTCCAACACTCGGCCGACCAATCGTAACTTCATCACTCAGTCAGTGACAGACTTTTGCGTTTGTAGGGCTGCCCCTCTGCGGTCCAGCCAGAAATAGGATTGTGGTGCATGAAAATCGTTAATGCAGGAAAATACGGTATGTGTGGAAATTGGTTGTACCATATTTATGTACGCACATGTATTTTGCTGTCGCATACTGTTTCTGTCACCTTTTAATTTATTTTACTCTTCACCCTTTTATTTTGCTCCATTTCTGGATGATATACTTCCTTTTCTATCTTCCCATTCATCTCATAAAGTTCCAGTACAGTGACATGGTCACTTTTCAGAGTGAAAAGATATGGGTATGTATTTTTATAGCTGAGCAGTCAATAACAGTTTGTTGGCGCCTGATTTAATGCTATTACCGCTCTAGAATCAGAGCTTTCGCGTGTGTTTGCCTGTGGCCATTAATTTGGAAAGGCTACGTATGATGAGTTTAGTGCTTTGAAAAAGCCATGAGCGCAAAGGATATGTTCTGTGCTGTCTGTGTCTCTTAATTGATTTTTTTTTTCTTTCTTTGTTTACTATTATGTATTTTTTCTCAGAACTGGGACGCCACTTCACTTGCACAAGCACTCGAACCCCAGATGTCCTCCGAAGAACGGAAGCAGAAATGGGAGCAAGGCCAGGCAGACTACATGGGAATGGACTCATTTGATAATATCAAGAGAAAGCTTGATACTTTTCTCAAATAAAGAAGCAGGATATCAAAAGAGCACTTGCAGTATAGCAAACTCACCACAGGTCTTTTCATGAAAACAGCTTACATTTTTCCTTCCTAGCAGTTTCTGAACTAGAATGGAGCGGAGTGTCTCCCTCCATCAGCACTATCCCCTTCGTACTCCAAAGACAGCGCCGTTTCAATAGGACATGAAAAGTTAAATTTTCTCAACGGCTTTAATTGTCTATGCAAGACTGTCATTATTCAGTTTACCCTGCCACAGGTATCTGTTCTGTTACACTGTGAAGAAAATCAGGAAAGATTTATAATAATTCACACTTTTTGAAGGTACATGCAATATAGCTTTAGCAATATTCTCTTTTTTTCGGTGTCAATGCTTGTTTTGTTTTGTTAAAAGGATATGGCAACGAGTTGGACTGGGCCTTTTTGTATCGTGTCTAAGGTTAGCAGTCACTTACATGAACTTTTTTTTTTTTTTTACTATGCCGTCATCTCGCAGTCTTCTGAGCATTAATAATTGCTTTTTTTTCTCTGTTTAATTTCTCGTGCTTTTGAATTGAAACAGCCTCTGTTTAACATAGATCTGAAAACATGTTTACAGCACATCTAAAGGCCATAGTATGGACTTTTAACCATACACTAGTTCCTTAGTGCCTTCTTGCTCTCTATTGCCATCATCCGATCTGTTCTTGACTTGCAGCTTTTCTGTAGGACATGAAGGTTTTTAACTTTCTTTTGTTTTACCTACTTGATCAGGATGTTGGCTGTAACACAAAAATCTGTCATCTGGAACTATTAAACACAGCATTACAAGTTTGGGATTTGCTCCGCTGTTTTTCTTCAACATCTGAGGTCTTAGTGGAGGTTGCTCATTATATCAAGTGAGAAATATTTATTAAAACTGACCAGAATTTGCAAATGTGTCTTTAAAATGAAGGCGGCTCTTTTCTATCAAATGGTAAACAAGCGAACTTATCACACATACATATAGTATTGTATACTGTATATATTAGGACAGTCAAAGTTAACGCATCAATGCAAATTTGTTTTAGCGCCACTACTTTCTTTAACACAATCGATCTTCCGTAGGTGTTAGTTGGTCAGTTTTAAAGCTAGAGTGAAGATACTGGTATCATATGAAACTAGAAAACCTAAGGATCTGGTAACAACCATGTCATACTAGCTCGTCGCAAAAGAGGCTAAATGACACTCCAAACTTGCGCTAAATTTTGGCGAGGAAAAACTGGCATGGCCATTTTCAAAGGAGTCCCTTGACCTCTGACCTCAAGATATGTGAATGAAAATAGGTCTCCACTTTACACACACGCCCACTTTATGATAGTCAACACACTGACAGCTGTTGTCTGTTGGGCTTGAGTTTGCCATGTTATGATTTGAGCACATTTTATTTATGCTAAATGCAGTACCTGTGAGAGTTTCTGGACAATATTTGTCATTGGTTTGTGTTAATCGCTTTCCAATAATAAATATATACAAACATTTGCATAAAGCAAACATATTTGTCCACTCCCACGTTGATAAGAGTATTAAATACTTGACAAATCTCCCTTTAAGGTACATTTTAAACAGATACAAATGTGTAGTTAATTTTTGATTAAATATTAATTAATTAAACATCTTATTAATATTATTAATTAAATATTTTAATGGACATATATATATAATTTTATTTTTTTTCTAAAAGGAAGTAGGCCTACGTCTGTTTGACTAAGCTACTGTATTTTAGTCTCATCATCAGACCCATACATCCATGATCAGACCATGCATTACACAAACTGCACAAACTATTACTTGAGAGCAGTTAGAGACAAGAAGTTTCCCTCCTGTCTACTTCCGGTTTCGCTTCCCGTTCTGTTCCCAAGTCTGTCTTGTGTGTCAGAGACTTGTGGATGTAAAAAAATTGTGAAGTCTATTTATTGTAGCTTTGGTCTTCAGGACCGGAGTCTCTGCTCTAATCTGCTCCTCTGCTCCTCTGCCTGCTTGCCTTTACTCAGCTCGCTCCACCTCACGTGCATGCGCGCTCACTACACACTGCAGAAGACTTCGTAGCTCTGAGAATATCTAGTGAATGTACAGTGGACGTTTGTGCAGAAATAACTGCTGCAGCTCCTCCAGACCAACAGAGGTTTCCCGTGTCTTGTGAAGTGACGGGGCTCCACAGCGAGAAACGTTATCGTCTCCGACCGGTGCCGGTGTCTCCCTCCCACCCCGGTTGGGAGGCTGAAGCAGGAAAAGCCAACACTAGGATCAGCAGTGATTCATGGAGAGACCTTCGTCTGGTCAGCTAACATTACTGCCAAGCAGCTGAAATATAGAGTGATATTGTGGTTTTAGCTGACTTGTGTCGCCTCACTGTTTTGAGCGACGCTCATTCATGTCTATGTAGAGAGAGCACAAGCGCGAGCCCGACGCTGACTTTCGTTGACTTAACGGCCACAGGTGTCGCTGTTAACAAGCATTTCTGATTCTTACACACAGTCCCTTTAAGACATTTTGATGGCACTACGCTTTATAAAAGTGAAGTTATAAATATTTTTCCCGTTAACAATTCACCAAAATTATGCAAAAGCATATTTTTCCAAACTAAGTGTTGTAGTACAACCATGAGGAGATCATTGATGTGTGATGTTTTTTTTGGTGGTACTACACTCACTGGCGTGTTCAGGGAGTGGGTGGCACAGGCCACCCCTGAAATCTGATTGGCCACCCCAAGTGCCACCCCAATATCTTAAAATATGATTGGCTATATGCCCAGTCAGAGGCGGGCATGTAAACTGCACTCTTGTTTAGAGTTGCAGTTCCTTCTCAAACCTGAGAGGCAGAGATGCACTAAAGCAGTATGTAGCCTGCAAAAAAAAAGGCGCGAAGAAGAAGAAGTTTGAGCAGGTGAACCTACAGGTGAACCTACAGGTGAACCTACAGGTGAACCTACAGGTGAACCTACAGGTGAACCTACAGGTGAACCTACAGGTGAACCTACAGGTGAAACAAACTGTTTTTCTACAGTCAGTCTATGGAAGCAACACGTCTCTGGAGCGTCGTCGTGAAAGATGTGAGTAGCCTACATTTGACTACACTTACTGTGCCTGTAGTTAAACGCTGTAAACATTTACCCTGTCTTGTTTTATTTCTTTTTATTGTAATTGGCAGTCAGCAGTGCTGCATGTGAGCAGAGTTTTTCAGCTCTAAAGCTCATTAAAACTCATTTGAGGACAACCATGCTAGACAACAGACTAAGCCATTTAGGTTTGCTAAGTATTGAGTCAAGAAGAGCGAGGGCACTCAGCATGGGTGATTTTATCAAAGTGTTTGCAAGCAAACACAAGAACAGGCGAATTGCACTGTTTTAACCCTCCTGTTTTCCTCAGGTCAAGGAAGGAAGGAAGAAGGGAGGGAGGAAGGAAGGAAGGACAGAGGGAGGAAAGAAAGAAAGAGAGAAGGACAGGAAGAAGGGAGGGAGGAAGGAAGGAAGGAAGGAACTGTCAAAACAGATTGGGTCTCTTGAATGGTAATACTAGAGCAGGGGTGCACACACTTTTTCAGCATGCGAGCTACTTATAAAATGATCAAGTCAAAATGATCTACCTACTATAAAAATGCAAAACATATATTTATTTATAAATAATAATTATAAAAGTGAAGTTATAAATATTTTTCCCGTTAACAATTCACCAAAATTATGCAAAAGCATATTTTTCCAAACTAAGTGTTGTAGTACAACCATGAGGAGATCATTGATGTGAGATGTTTTTTTTGGTGGTACCACACTGTATAACACTGAAGTTAATGAATATTCTTCTCTTTTCCTTGTTGCACTTTGTAGACAGTCCCTAACCACTCCTCTCAGGCTGCACCAATGCTATGGTTTATGTATTGATTAAAATGAGGTTGTAGCTCGTTGTCTACCTTACTACAGTTTGGTGATGAGTTATTGATCCAGGAAGTTTGAATCTGTCAATATCTCGCCAACTTTACCGAAGTTTACAAACTTTAGCTCAACCAAAAGCGAATTCTCCCCCGAAACTTGAACGCACCACCGAGAAACGCACAACTCCTGTTAAAGATGGCTCCGCTCTCCGTGTTCCGAGTGGCTCTTCTGGTGTCGTGTTCAGTGTTTCTGACTGTTTTGTTGGGTTTTGGACTGCCTGCTCTGCTGAACGTGTTGATGAGGATGTTGGGGATACCGGAGACGAGTGTAACCGAGTGCATTGTTGTGCTGTATTTACTTTTCGTGCTGTACGTGGCGACGCCTCGAATTCCAAGAGGATTGGTGCAGGTAATGCTTCATATGGAGCTGTGCACATCTCCTACACAAGCATGCATTTATTATATTATCCTACAGTGCAAACCACTTTTAGAGAGATGCAAATATCACAACATCAGTTTAATATGTCAGTAGATGCCACAGGTGAAAATGAAAGATTCTTTAGTATGCTATACAAAAGTCACAGCAAATGTCATGGTAGTATGTCATAAAAATATCATCACAAAAGTTATCATATTGTACAATGTCGTGAAAAAAAAATCATGACATAAAAAATGTCATTAAAAAGTCACAGTATAGTATGTCATTAAAAAAGACAGTTTAGTATGATAATAAAATGTCCTATAATGAATCTAGTAGAAATGACATGCCATGATCCCAAAAACCATCACATGTTCACAAGTCATAAAAAATGTTATGAAAAAGTGATAGTATAATATGTCATAAAAATATCATCAAAAAAATTATCATAGTTTAGTATGTCATGAAAAAAATCATAGTATAGCAGGCCTATGTCATAAAAATAATGTCATTAAAAAGTCGCAGTATAGTAAAAAAAAAAAGCTATAGTATAGTATGTCAAGAAATGTCATGAAAAAGTCATAGTGCAGTATGCCATAAAATGCCATGATCACATAAATCATAAAACATGTTGTGAAAAAGTCATAGTATAATATGTCATAAAAATTATGAAAAAGTCATAGTATAATATGTCTTAAAATATGTCGTGAAAAAGTTATAGTGCAATATGCCATAAAATAGCCATGATCACAAAAGTCATAAAAAATGTTATGAAGAAGTCATAATATAATATGTCTTAAAATATGTCGTGAAAAAGTTATAGTGCAATATGCCATAAAATAGCCATGATCACAAAAGTCATAAAAAATGTTATGAAGAAGTCATAATATAATATGTCTTAAAATGTCAAGGAAAAGTTATAGTATAATATGTCATACAAAATGTTATGAAAAAGTCATAATATAATATGTCTTAAAATATGTCATGAAAAAGTTATAGTGCAATATGCCATAAAATAGCCATGATCACAAAAGTCATAAAAAATGTAATGAAAAAAAGTCATAATATAATATGTCATAAAAAAAATCATGAAAAGTCACAGTATAATATGTCATACAAAATGTCACAAACAAGTTATTGTATAGTATGTCTTAAAATGTTTTTGAAAAAGTGCAACACATTTTAGAGATTTGCAAATATCACAGCATCAGTTTAATATGTCAGTAGTTGCCACAGGTGAAAATTAATGATTGCCTCGTTAACTGTAACACTGTATGCTCTAAAAAAAAGTCACAGCAAAGATCATAGTAGTATGTGATATAAATATCATCAAAAAAGCTGTCATAGTGTAGTATGTCATGAAAAATGTCATTAAAAAGTCACAATATATACAATATATTATGTCATTAAAAAAGCCATAGTTTAGTATGTCACTAAAATGTCCTAGTATAGTATGTCAAGAAATGTCATGAAAAAGTCATAGTGCAGTATGCCATAAAAATGCCATGATCACATAAATCATAAAACATGTTGTGAAAAAGTCATAGTATAATATGTCATAAAAATTATGAAAAAGTCATAGTATAATATGTCTTAAAATATGTCGTGAAAAAGTTATAGTGCAATATGCCATAAAATAGCCATGATCACAAAAGACAAAAAATGTTATGAAGAAGTCATAATATAATATGTCTTAAAATGTCAAGGAAAAGTTATAGTATAATATGTCATAAAAATGTTATGAAAAAGTCATAATATAATATGTCTTAAAATATGTCATGAAAAAGTTATAGTGCAATATGCCATAAAATAGCCATGATCACAAAAATCATAAAAAATGTAATGAAAAAAAGTCATAATATAATATGTCATCAAAAAATATCATGAAAAGTCACAGTATAATATGTCATACAAAATGTCACAAACAAGTCATTGTATAGTATGTCTTAAAATGTTTTTGAAAAAGTGCAACACATTTTAGAGATGTGCAAATATCACAGCATCAGTTTAATATGTCAGTAGTTGCCACAGGTGAAAATTAATGATTGCCTCGTTAACTGTAACACTGTATGCTCTAAAAAAAAGTCACAGCAAAGATCATAGTAGTATGTCATTCAAATATCATCAAAAAAAGTTATCATAGTGTAGTATGTCATGAAAAATGTCATTAAAAAGTCACAATATATACAATATATTATGTCATTAAAAAAGCCATAGTTTAGTATGTCACTAAAATGTCCTAGTATAGTATGTCAAGAAATGTCATGAAAAAGTCATAGTGCAGTATGCCATAAAAATGCCATGATCACATAAATCATAAAACATGTTGTGAAAAAGTCATAGTATAATATGTCATAAAAATTATGAAAAAGTCATAGTATAATATGTCTTAAAATATGTCGTGAAAAAGTTATAGTGCAATATGCCATAAAATAGCCATGATCACAAAAGACAAAAAATGTTATGAAGAAGTCATAATATAATATGTCTTAAAATGTCAAGGAAAAGTTATAGTATAATATGTCATAAAAATGTTATGAAAAAGTCATAATATAATGTCTTAAAATATGTCATGAAAAAGTTATAGTGCAATATGCCATAAAATAGCCATGATCACAAAAATCATAAAAAATGTAATGAAAAAAAGTCATAATATAATATGTCATAAAAAAAATCATGAAAAGTCACAGTATAATATGTCATACAAAATGTCACAAACAAGTCATTGTATAGTATGTCTTAAAATGTTTTTGAAAAAGTGCAACACATTTTAGAGATTTGCAAATATCACAGCATCAGTTTAATATGTCAGTAGTTGCCACAGGTGAAAATTAATGATTGCCTCGTTAACTGTAACACTGTATGCTCTAAAAAAAAGTCACAGCAAAGATCATAGTAGTATGTGATATAAATATCATCAAAAAAGCTGTCATAGTGTAGTATGTCATGAAAAATGTCATTAAAAAGTCACAATATATACAATATATTATGTCATTAAAAAAGCCATAGTTTAGTATGTCACTAAAATGTCCTAGTATAGTATGTCAAGAAATGTCATGAAAAAGTCATAGTGCAGTATGCCATAAAAATGCCATGATCATGATCACATAAATCATAAAACATGTTGTGAAAAAGTCATAGTATAGTATGTCATAAAAATGTTATGAAAAAGTCATAGTATAATATGTCTTAGAATATGTCATGAAAAAGTTATAGTGCAATATGCCATAAAATAGCCATGATCACAAAAATCATAAAAAATGTTATGAAGAAGTCATAATATAATATGTCTTAAAATGTCAAGAACAAGTCACAGTATAATATGTCATACAAAATGCCACAAACAAGTCATAGTATAGTATGTCTTAAAATGTTTTTGAAAAAGTGCAACACATTTTAGAGATATGCAAATAGCACAGCATCAGTTTAATATGTCAGTAGTTGCCACAGGTGAAAATTAATGATTGCCTCGTTAACTGTAACACTGTAGTATGCTCTAAAAAAAAGTCACAGCAAAGATCATAGTAGTATGTGATATAAATATCATCAAAAAAGCTGTCATAGTGTAGTATGTCATGAAAAATGTCATTAAAAAGTCACAATATATACAATATATTATGTCATTAAAAAAGCCATAGTTTAGTATGTCACTAAAATGTCCTAGTATAGTATGTCAAGAAATGTCATGAAAAAGTCATAGTGCAGTATGCCATAAAAATGCCATGATCACATAAATCATAAAACATGTTGTGAAAAAGTCATAGTATAATATGTCATAAAAATTATGAAAAAGTCATAGTATAATATGTCTTAAAATATGTCGTGAAAAAGTTATAGTGCAATATGCCATAAAATAGCCATGATCACAAAAGACAAAAAATGTTATGAAGAAGTCATAATATAATATGTCTTAAAATGTCAAGGAAAAGTTATAGTATAATATGTCATAAAAATGTTATGAAAAAGTCATAATATAATATGTCTTAAAATATGTCATGAAAAAGTTATAGTGCAATATGCCATAAAATAGCCATGATCACAAAAATCATAAAAAATGTAATGAAAAAAAGTCATAATATAATATGTCATCAAAAAATATCATGAAAAGTCACAGTATAATATGTCATACAAAATGTCACAAACAAGTCATTGTATAGTATGTCTTAAAATGTTTTTGAAAAAGTGCAACACATTTTAGAGATGTGCAAATATCACAGCATCAGTTTAATATGTCAGTAGTTGCCACAGGTGAAAATTAATGATTGCCTCGTTAACTGTAACACTGTATGCTCTAAAAAAAAGTCACAGCAAAGATCATAGTAGTATGTCATTCAAATATCATCAAAAAAGCTGTCATAGTGTAGTATGTCATGAAAAATGTCATTAAAAAGTCACAATATATACAATATATTATGTCATTAAAAAAGCCATAGTTTAGTATGTCACTAAAATGTCCTAGTATAGTATGTCAAGAAATGTCATGAAAAAGTCATAGTGCAGTATGCCATAAAAATGCCATGATCACATAAATCATAAAACATGTTGTGAAAAAGTCATAGTATAGTATGTCATAAAAATGTTATGAAAAAGTCATATGTCATAAAAATGTTATGAAAAAGTCATAGTATAATGTCTTAGAATATGTCATGAAAAAGTTATAGTGCAATATGCCATAAAATAGCCATGATCACAAAAATCATAAAAAATGTTATGAAGAAGTCATAATATAATATGTCTTAAAATGTCAAGGAAAAGTTATAGTATAATATGTCATAAAAAATATCATGAAAAAGTCACAGTATAATATGTCATAAAAATGTTATGAAAAAGTTATAGTGCAATATGCCATAAAATAGCCATGATCACAAAAGTCATAAAAAATGTTATGAAGAAGTCATAATATAATATGTCATTAAAAAAATCATGAAAAGTCACAGTATAATATGTCATACAAAATGTCACAAACAAGTCATTGTATAGTATGTCTTAAAATGTTTTTGAAAAAGTGCAACACATTTTAGAGATGTGCAAATAGCACAGCATCAGTTTAATATGTCAGTAGTTGCCACAGGTGAAAATTAATGATTGCCTCGTTAACTGTAACACTGTGTGCTCTAAAAAAAAGTCACAGCAAAGATCATAGTAGTATGTCATTCAAATATCATCAAAAAAAGTTATCATAGTGTAGTATGTCATGAAAAAAAATCATGACATAAAAAATGTCATTAAAAAGTATCAATATAGTATGTCATTAAAAAAGCCAGTTTAGTATGTCAATAAAATGTCCTAGTATAGTATGTCAAGAAATGTTATGAAAAAGTCATAGTATAATATGTCTTAAAATATGTCATGAAAAAGTCATAGTATAATATCACATACAAAATGTCATGAACAAGTCATAGTATAGTATATCTTCAAAATATTTTGAAAAAGTATGTCTCAAAAATGTCTTTAAATTGTTTTGAAAAAGTCATAGTATAGTATGTCATGAAAAATGTGATTAAAAGTCATAGTATATCGTAAGTATATATGGCTAGTGTGCCATAGTGTATGCCATACAAAATGTCAAAAAGTCATAGTATAGTTTATTATGTCATACAAAAGTCTCAGATAGTATGCCATAAATGTAATGAAAAGGTTATAGTATATGTTGGAGCCATAATGAACTATTAATTGTTAAAACTTGGGAGAAGAGTGATAAATGTATGGAGGTAAAGAGCAAGGAAAAAAAAGTCATAAAAAAGTCATAGTATAGTATGCGTAAAAAAGTTAAAAAAATAATTATATTATAGGATGTCGAAAAAAGTCATAGTACAGCATGTCGAAAAAAGTCACAGTATAGTATGTCTAAAGATGTCATAAAAAGTAAAAATATAGTATGTTGAAAAAATTCATAGTATAGAATGTCGTGGTCATAGTATAGTATGTTCAAAAAAACGTATAGTATAGTAGGTCTAAAAAATTAAAATAAGTCAGTATAGTATGTCGAAAGAAAAAAAAAAAGTCTTAGTACAGTTAGTCGAAAAAAGTCAGTTTCTTTTCATGACATTGTATACATCAGATATTAATGTATGTAAGCGTTTATAGTGTCCTTTTGCATATCTTTATAGCTTTATATATCTATTGGGGGGAAAATGACAAGAGTCTTACTATATTCTGCTCCTCTCTGCAGGTGGAGGGGAAAGCTGTGTTTATTACAGGTTGTGACAGTGGATTTGGTCATGCACTTGCCAAACATCTACACAAGCTTGGCTTCACGGTCTTTGCTGGATGTCTTTTTAAGGTACGGATAAAACATACAGTTAACTACTCATCTACTGAAACTGTTCTAAAGAGGTACCGATGCAACTCCATGGCCTTTATTTGCACTGTACAAGTGCCAGCAAAAAGATGATTCTCTGAGGTTGAAAAACATAGATTTTTTTGTTTGCATTTTTGAATACATTTTCCAAAAAGACAGGATTTAATTGGTGCATTTCATCTTAATGTCATGAGTTGGTGTAACTGAGGACATGTCATCCTTGCAGGATAAAGGTGGAGAGGGTGCAAAGGAACTGGAAGAATTTCAGTCAGATCGCATGAAGGTAGTCCAGCTGGATGTCTGCAGTGAAGAGCAAGTGAACCAGGCTGCGGAATACATCAAAGAAAACCTGGAGGACTCAGAAAGAGGTGCTGTAATTAACTCACATGTATCCACTAACTTAGATAAAAGAAGATCAGTGTGCATGTGTTCATTCACAGACCTTTTTTCCTTTTTGACAAATCTGTCTCTGGTCATGATTCAGGTCTGTGGGCTGTGGTGAACAACGCTGGTGTGTCAGCGTTCGGAGAAGTAGAGTTCACCTCCGTGGACACCTACAAGCAGGTATCAGAGGTCAACCTGTGGGGCACCATCAGGGTCACCAAGGCTCTTCTGCCGTTAATCCGCAGGGCCAAAGGTCAGTGAAATAACACTGTATGTTACACATTTTCACTTTGTGACATTTAAACATCACTTTGAAAATGGAGGTGCTAAAATGCACCTTGGATTTTATTTGGTTAATTCTGTTAGCAGACTTGTTTCACATTTTTTTCCAAGTTTCTTTATGAGGGATTATAAGCATTCTTAGAATTCCTCTTTGAAAGAAAACGGTGCAGCCAACCAATAAGTTGTGTCCCATGATTTCTGTGAGGAATGCTAACAATGCAAACATACCCGGCAATAAAACTTTTAATATTAAAAATAACTAGGGCTGTCAAAGTTAACGCGATGATTAGTTTTAACGCCACTACTTTCTTTAACGCTTTAATGCAATAAATCTTTCAGAGGTTGTAGCGGGCTCAAGATACTGGTATCATGTGAAACTAGAAAAAACCTAAGGAATCCATTGGTACCAACCATGTCATACTAGCTTGTAGCGTAGGAGGCTAAATAACGCTCCAAACTTGCGCTAAATTTTGGCGAGGAAAAACTGGCATGGCCATTTTCAAAGGTTTCTCTTGACCTCTGACCTCAAGATATGTGAATGAAAATGGGTTCTATGGGTACCCACGAGTCTCCCCTTTACAGACATGCCCACTTTATGATAATCACATGCAGTTTGGGTCAAGTCATAGTCAAGTCAGCACACTGACACACTGACAGCTGTTGTTGTCTGTTGGGCTGCAGTTTGCCATGTTATGATTTGAGTATATTTTTTACGCTAAATGCAGTACCTGTGAGGGTTTCGGGACAATATTTGTCATTATTTTGTGTTATTAATTGATTTCTAAAAATAAATATATACATACATTTGCATAAAGCAAGCATTTTTGCCAACTCCTATGTTGATAAGAGTATTAAATACTTGACAAATCTCCCTTTAAGGTACATTTTGACTAATTTGTGATTAATCGCGATTCAATATTTTAATCTGTTGATAGACTTAATAATAACTTAATTTGTTTAGCACTTCAATACACACACAATCAATGAAAAGTAAAACAGGATAAAATGGTAAATAAAAAGATAAAATAATATAATTATTATATTATTATTGGTTATAGACTATCATCTAAAATGCAGTTTAAAAATGTGTGTTTTTAGCTGATATTTAAAAGAAAATAGAAAAGTAGTGGTGTGGACGGTTCATTCCACAGCTTCAGTGCAATAACAGCTTGATGGATAATGTTTTAAAGCTAATAGAAAACGTGGATTACTCACTGTTGAGGATATGCAAATGTGAGGAAGTTGCTTTTGACAAAGTTAATCAGCAGCCAACAGAAGAGCAGTGTGGTGCACTTCAATATGTAAATGAGTGACTCATCAAGAAATTCCAGTCCACGTTCTTGTTAAAAATGTCGAAAGACAGTTGAACTTTGGATCTGGAGGCTTTAACTGACTTTGAATTTGAAGCAGCACCAACTTAATTTAATTTAACATCTTTCTATAACTGACAGTGCTGCATTCAATTGTCCTATCTCTGCAGGCCGTGTCGTGAACCTGGCCAGCATGTACGGGAGGATGGGAAATGCCTTGCGGTCCCCTTACTGCGTATCTAAATACGGTGTGGAGGCTTTTTCTGATTGCCTTCGCTATGAGATGAAGACCTGGGGCGTCAAAGTGTCCATAGTGGAACCGGGGAACTTCATCGTGGCCACCGGCATCCTGACCCGAGAGATTGTGACCACCACGGCCAATAAGCTGTGGAGTGAGGCACCATCCCAAGTGAAGGAGGATTATGGGAAAGCCCACTTCGAGAAGCACATGGCTCTGATGCGCTCTTACTGCAACAGCGGACAGAAGGATGTAGCCCCCGTTCTGGATGACATCACTGACGCCATCATGTCCAAGCGTCCCTACACGCGGTACAACCCCATGGAGCCACACTGGTGGATCAGAGTTCAGCTGATGACACATCTGCCTGGAGCCATATCTGACTTGTTGTACTTCTAGAAGAGGAGCTGTTCCTGTTTCTCTGTTTCATATAGCAGAATATTATTCAACTATTTAGCGGTACACAGATCTACTCTGAAGAGGGCTCTCTGGGCCTGTTCAGACCTGGCATTAACATGCGTCCTGAGTGATCGACAGCTTTAAATACGCCTGTTCACACCTGGCATTAGAATGCGTCTCCACATGCGTCTCGAGTGACCACCACCGACCTCGCTTCCCCGCTCTATATGCAAATAAACACGTAGTAAAAACATGACCGATACAGCAGACGTTGTGACGTAAGGATTACCGATTACAGCGGACATTTTACAAGAAAAGATGACAATACATGTAGAGCACTTGCTTTGATCTTTAATATCGGATGGCTGTGTGTCTGGCCTCTCCGGTCGAGCTTCTGCTGTGGTGCCGCAGGTTTCCACCTGGCGCTCCTCCGCCTCCCCCCCGGCTGTGAACGGAGCTACTAAGGCAGACATTGTGACGGAATATTACATGAATATCAGTAGTAATATCTTACATATTCGGGAATTTGGGTACATTTTATTAACATCAAAATACAAGGTTATTGTACCAGTGGTACCTGGGGACCTCCGTGCCACCGGCACCTCTGCCAGGCAACAGCGGGGTACAGAGCTTCTAATAGCAGGGGATGCAAGCGAGTGGGCGGGCGTCAGCTCTGTGCAAAGCACCGGAACAAAAACATCGACACATCTCCGACAGTATGATAAAAATGCACTTCCCGTGCCTATTCTGATAGTCTGTAGATTATGTAGCCTATAGATCTCAATGTGTCCGGAGTGCGTTCACACCTGTATTTAGAGCTGACCTTGTGATCCGATCTCTCAAGACACATGTTAATACCAGGACTGAACTGACTCTGTTACGTATTCCTCAGCATTTAAATCATTCACCGATCAAGCCTTAAAATGTAATGATTTTTTTAAACTGTATGATGATTATTGCACTTTGCTTAACTTTATATACACACATGTATTCCATGATAAAGAGTAACTACGTTGCGTCGGGTACCAGTGAGGCTATGACATACTTCTCGCTATAAATACTACATCGTTATTTCTTGATCTTAAAACAAAAAGAAAAAGATTGTGTTTGTCCCCTTATATATATATTTGTCCCTGATAATTGTAATGTTTTGCCTTATGGGAATCTGCTGGGTCACTAAAGCTGCTAGAGCTCAACAGAAGGCTCCTGCTGTTCTGTTGTGGCTGACGCCGGAACAAACCAAGGTCGGCTGCTGTAAGGCCGTGGTGAGATTTGGCTCGACTCGCCCCCCCAAAAGTTACGTAACAACAACACAAGCCCACTTTGTCTCACATGCGGCGCGAGATCCTGTATGCTACTTCGACAGCGCGGGTTGATTGATGCGATTATTGTCCGCGCTCGAATGAAAAACGCTGCCCCCCGCACCTCCCTTCCCCTCCTTAATAGAAAAGTATCTGAATATAGAATGATGTGAATGAAAATTTTGATTTTATTTTGAAAATATTACAATCACAGTATCATTTTTTCAAGAGTGATTTGAAATAAAGGAATCAAAATGTTATGTTGAAGGTCTCATTTGAGATGTGTAGTAAATGTAATGATACAGACGGCCACCAAGTGGCGTAGATGCATCATACAAAACCACCACTAATATGCCTCATGCATGAATCATCTGCTGACTGTCTTATAATGTTAATGACCCAATTTAAGCTGCATTATAATAGCAAAGCTGAAGCACAGAGAAGAACAAATATACCTAGTTTTCTTATGGTTCTATAAAACATTTTGTGAAATGCTTTTTGTAATCCAGTAAAAAAAAAAACTGCTTTAACACTCAATGAAAGTGGAACATTTAACAATTCATTCGGAGAGTATTCAAACATTTGCGACAGATAAAAACAAGACATCGTGTCATTTTTTATGCCGTTTATTACGTCTTTTGAACACTCTAATAAACTCTTCTAAATTATTACACCTGAAGACGATCTCCCCTCCATAAAAACAGTATTAAGAGCATGACATTAAATTTCACAGCACTGCCTTTTATCATTCCACAGCATGGATCTGTTTTTCTTCACTCTCTCTCTCTCATACAGAAAAAAAGCTTTGTGAGACAAAGAACACCGAGAAGCAGCACAAAAAGCACCAAAGTTGAACACGCGGTCATTTGCTCGGAATATTATCAAGAAATCAAATCCGGAGATTCAAGATTATCTCAGGCTCGTTTAGCAGTCGAGATAAAAACAAAAGAGTTTTTTGCGGCCGCGCTGTAGTTTCTTGATCGTGGATCTCTTGATAATAATCTGTCGCAACTGACTTCAGTGTCTTTATAAGCAGATTTAAAACCATTTCTGTACAGCTACAAGGCTCTGCTCATGCGGCCTCCGTTGGTGTAAAATGAAAAAAAAGATCCCAGTTTATAACAATATCTATGCTGTTGATACCGTAGCTCTGTATTTGAATATCAAGTAAAACATTTAAGTATTGAGGGTTTTATTTTTTTACATATTTAATTGGCTAAACTGCAAAAGTGAATGTCTTACACTAGTCTTATATGAAATACATACAGACATAAAAAAATCCCCTCGGAAACCGTGACAGTTTCTTCACAACCGACGATACGCGATGCCGTTTACTTGAGGTGCTCATACATGAGATTCAGGTCATGATTACATCACACCTGGGGGCGGGGGGGTTACGTTTCTGAATGAACATCAGCACATATTTTATACTGTACATGTAGGCATTCACTGTTCACTTAAGAAGTTATACTTGATGAAGTCAGCAAAGGTAAGGTCACTTGAAACTACACACAATATCACCTAATGGGCATTTTATGCGTGACAGAAAATAAAACCGTTAAAAAGACAATGACATTTTCAGCCAACAGCTAAATGAGGATTCTCGACAACACCCCCCGACACGTCGCTCACTAATCAGACTGACGCACATGCAAAACATTAACCAAATAGCACGCAGAGGTGACAAGAGAAGTGGGGGGAGAAAAAAAGAGACTAAACCTTTGGTTGACAGAAAGCTGTGAAGGCACGTTAAAATCTCCTCCTTAAATCCTTCAAACTGGGGCACGTTGCGTTGGCGTTGTGTCACTTTAATGCTGCGTAATAGTACAGATGCTGTAGAAACTGGAAGTCAGGGAGGAAATTTCACAAATAAAAAAAGGTTGTCGATAGCAGTTGATTACTGTAGGCAAACACTATCTCACATAAAGTGTCAGAAGAAATGGCACCAATACAACAGCCAGGGATTGGGTGTAATAAAACGACTTTGTGACAGGATTCCTGTTACCCAAATACTTCTCTGGTGATAACATAGAGAACAAAAGGGGATAACTGAAAATAAAAGGGAATACAGGCGCAACTATTATTATAGATTTGGGACCCAAAATGAACAAAAATCACAACTGATAAACAATCCTGTGATTTACATTTTTAACCATGTTATGTATAAAACAGCTTGTTAATCCTGGAATGTTATTTTTGTACTGTTTAATATTTATAATCTCACTTAAAGGTGCTAAATTCGATATCTAGAGCATTGGTATAGCAGCAAACAACTATTTGCCATGTAAAGATATAGAGGAGTAATGTCTACCTGAGCAGAGATTGAAGTCGCTCTCCCTCAGTGTGTGTTGTAATCTGAGTTGCTTTGTTGACATGCTTTTAGTGCATATTCGTGCACATGCCCCACTGGCTAGCTCAACGCCGCTGCTCTGCTCTTATACGACGGTTACAGATGATCACCCACCATAAACACTACAATGATAAGCCGATGCACAAACAGGTTAAATACATAATTTATCACCAGCTGCAGTGCATGCGCTAAACAGACAACTGAGTCCCCCAGTTCACCCAACCAGGAGAGTTAGAAGCCACGATGCTGCGTGTATTGTCGTGGACACATGCAGCCACTTTCTCAGTAAAAAGTCTCCGCCGCACCGTTTAGTTTAGCTGCGAGGTTGTCAGCTGTGTACGCCTGGCATAACGTTACGAGTGTCCGACAGACCGCGGGGAGTGTGGGTTTGTCGGTGGCGTTCTAGCTGTGAACGTAGCGGTGTGTGTACAGTTTATTTGTCGGTGAATAAATGCTACAACTCCTCAGACCCAAGCCAAGCTCCCGTGTTTTGCAACACCGGCTAAGGCTCTCTTAAGGTGGACCAACTATTCTCCTTTAAGTGACAAACCCGCTCTTCTGAGTTTTGCTCCGCTTTTTAATTTTACATTTCTAATATTTCTTTTAACCACAATAGAAATGCTCCCGATGTCGTATTTAGCACCTTTAAATCAACTGACGTCTGGTACTGTAGGCGCATAATTAGAACTTGCCATTTTAACCCGTGATAAATTGTTTTCCCTGTTTAGAATTAATCTTTTACAGCTCCATAACAGAGAAAACACACTCACAGCTCTCGGATGAATAGCTCCGTCAATCATCTGGGGAATGGAGAGAGAGAAAAAAAAACAAAAAAAACGTCACACCCATGTTTTGTGTTCTCTGTGGCATGACTTGACTTTTTCATGCTTGGATTAATTAGGCCTTAGAAGCCCTCCCATCCGAAACCCTTTATTCTCTACTATGATACATCAGCGTTGGCCTCGGTTCATTTCCCCACCCAGTATATGACTGGGAGCGGTAATCCAGATTCTCTCTCTTGTGAAACACATTCTCCAAGTCTCCTCCCTAGATCCTACTTCACTGCTTTTGTTTTTTAGGGTCCATTTTTCCATTCCTCCTCTATGAAATCCCTCTTCCTCCCCCTCTCTCTCTCTCTCTCTCCCTTTCTCTGCGCTCGGGTCCAACTGGCCACAGCTGGAGAACTCATCATCGCAAGCATCGCGATCATCATCATCTCCCTGAGCCCACTGCCGGAGCGGCTCCCTGCCAACGCTGCTGCAGCGCTGATTGCAGACGCTGGTGCTAGCTGCCCCTTCGACATTCAAAACACTACTTGGTCCATTTTCACTCAACAAATACCCATTCGCCATACATTTGGAAAAACAAGCTGGAATCCCCCAAACTAGGAGACTTCTTAAGACATGTTGGCCATGGAACTAAATACCCAGATATCAAAGAAAAAACATCAAGCATTTCTTGTTCTTCGCCGCAAGGAATCGTTTTCTGGAAATCCTTTGTGCCTCCTTGAGGAAGAGGACGTCTCTTGGCTCGATGTATACGCTGCTGCAACCGCACAAACATGACCCCTGGGCGACCCCTTAACTCCTCCATTCCCTCCAGTGATCACTAATTCAGGAGCAGTGACATCATCCTCTGGACTGCCTGGACTGGTCCTCCATTTCCCCCTCTCAGCTCCACAGAGCTGGCGGGTGTTTGGAAGCCACACTGCTGTCAACAAACACCCCAACCCCACTGCCCTCCTTCCTCCTCATCTCCAGAGAAACGTCCCCTTTGGCAACACAAGACGCATCAGCTGCCAGTCACAATCCAGCAGGGGGATGGGAGGTCTGCTCTGCTCTGAGGAAGTCTCCAGACTACGAGGGAAAGTACTTTCTGACTCTTCACATGACCTATAGACACACGGACAAAAACTCCCCATCATTCATGTGGACTATCTCTTTTTGGGAGATAACAGCGAAGGTGTGAGGACACGTTTCTGTTTGCATGCACGCATGCAAAGTCAGCCCCCGCTGTCTAGTGATGCCTCGGCTTTGTAACATTCACATGATATGGATACAGCAATATGTGAGACAAGCAGTTTCTGTTGTACAAAAACAAACTAGGTTTGTCTTTGCACAAGAAGAGGAATCCTCCAACCACAGATGAGCGCGGTATTCCAATCTCTACCACCACGATCCTAACAGAATTGTATCAATAAATATATTTTGGTCACTTAGTTTTTTTATTCATGATTAGCAGTTAGCAGAAGTTGCGGATTAGCGTGTCCACAATTCATAAAAGGACGAATTAAGACAGACAACACAAAAATGAGTTGAAATGTAGACCTCTGTAGGCTAGTTTGCTAACATTTGAAAAAATGCCTCATACGGTGGTTGTTGTGAATTGGATACAGTTAAAAATCACATTTTTTAAAAAGAAACTGTTAAAAAGATTATATATTATCAACAAAAAAAAAACAAAAAAAAACAAACTAAATGCAACTCTAATAGATATCAAGATATCAAGGTGGAAATACATGGCATTGCCTATGACCTAACACATCTGGATAATTTAAAATAGGCGACCAAGAGGTCTGTAGTCAACTCTCAGGAGTCCATAGTCTTTTTCTCTCCTCTTCCATTCCTCCGTGTCTCTCCCATGCTTTTTCCATATCTCCTCTTGGAATGCTCACAAATCGGGGCATTGAAGTCCTGATGATGTGTTAAAGTCCTCAGGCTTGGAGTTTAAATGTTAGTGTGTGTTCTGGCGTAAGTATCTGTATGTATATATATATGGATGCAGTTAATGTATAGATGTGTGTAATGTATAGTGTGTGTGTGTGTGTGTAACAGAGAGGGATCAGGAGGCAGCCAGGGCCTTGATCAGGTACAGTTTGTCTCCCTGCTCACTGGTGAAGATGGGGGCCTTTTTGTAGTGTTCAACAAGCTCTTCCATAGAGTTGAACTTGCGCTGTCCAATGCAGTAAAGGGTTTCCTTCAGCTGCACTTTGAAATGCTTGTTCTTGCTCTGCGCCTTCAGGGAGATGGAGAAGTCGTTTGGCTGTGAAAAGAAAAGGAAATACAAGGTTATCAGTGTTCAGACAGCGTTTTTAAAGATTTCTACCTCCTGAGTAAAAGCGCCTTTAGACAATCGTGTATTGTAGCATCTATAGTAGCAGTCTCAATCCGTCCCAGCTGCCCGATCCATGTTGCGCATGTGCAGGTGTGTCTACCCAGTATGCCTTGTGGGAAGACCCGTCCTTACTCTGCCTCTTATTGGCTACTGGCTTCTAAACCTGAACACTAACAGTAGGTAGCCTAGCGAGTCTTCGCTCTCCTCGGCCACGGCAGCTCCGGTTGGCATCATAGCCAGGCTACTTACCGTTAGCGTTTAGGTTTAGAAGCCAGTTTAGAAACCAGTAGCCAATCAGAGGCAGAGAAAGGGGCAAGGCATACTGGGTAGGCGCGCCCGCACATGCACAGGACGGATAGAGCACTGACTTAAAGGGATAGTTTGGGTGTTTTGAAGTGGAGTTGTACTTACAGTAGATGGCGGTCGGCACGCCCCCAGCATCTAGAAACAGACAGGAGCACCAGAGCAAAGCAATGCAGTGGACGGGGGCGGCAGAAAAATTAATTTTAGCCACCTGAAAGAAAGACTCACCTAAAAAAAAAATTATACCGCTATATTTAGAATATTTTCCGACAGTTAACTGAACTGAAAGTGAAACATATCTATCCTGTTTTTGTCATCTGAGCCACCTGGCTTTGGAGAGAGCGTAGATAAGTTTCACTTTCACTTCAGTTTCCTGTCGAGAAGGGGAAGGAAAGGGCTGTTTGACGGCAAGGGAAGGCGGTGAAAATATTCTAAATATAGCGTACACTTAAGCTGATTTTTTTTTTTTTTTTTTTTTTTTAGGTGAGCCTTTCTTTTAAATGGCTAAAATAAATTTTTCTGCCATCCCCATCCACAGCATTGTATTACATTGCTCCAGTGTTGATGCTCCTGTCTGTTTCTTAATGCATGGTGGCACACCGTGAGTAAAACACCTACTATGGAGAAGTACCTCATACAAGTCTACTTCAAAACACCCAGACTATCCTGTTCAACACATCGGTTTGGTAAGCAGGTGTAGGCTACTGACCGATGACTCGCTGTCTCGGATGAGGAAGTCTCCCTCTACGCCTCTCTGGTTGAGGGCCACCTCCGCCTGGTGGCGTGTCACCTTTCCGTAGTACCACTCCTTCCCCGCGAAGCGCCCGATGGTCGAGGGCGAGATGTAGTCACAGTCAGGTGTGGGCGGCCCGGCAGGCCCCGCGCCGGGTTTATGGGAGGTGGAGTCCAGCACAGTGACATAATTTTTAGGCACCAAGCCCAGCTGTCCGTCCGCTTTGCGACACTTCCACCACTCCGGGTCGTTCTCGGGCTTCTCCACGACCTCCATCACCTCGCCCTTCTCAAAGTTCAGCTCCTCGTCGTTGCCCGAGCTGAAAGGGTAGAGCGCCTGGACCGTGTGCAGCACCCTGTTCCCGTTCGTGGTGCTGTTCATCACGGCCGTCAGCTTCTCCGTTAGCGATCCGGCCGTGTCTCCGAGTCCACCCATGCCTCCTCCCCCCGCCGTCCCATCCATGTCCTCCGTCACGTAGTTGGACGGAAACCAGCCAGACCGTCCGCTGTAGCTGCCACGCCACCAGCCGTCGCTGCACTTCTCCATCACCACCACCCGCGTGCCTTTAACCAGAGACAGCTCGTCCTCGCGCTCCGCTGTGTAGCTGAACTTCACCAGCGCGGGCAGGTTGAGGTCGTACAGCCGCTCGCCATTATCTGCGTACATGTCCGTGTCTGCGTTGGAGGCTGTGTCTCTCATCCCCCCCTTTCTGCTCTTCACCTTCCCAATTCCTAGAGAAAAACAATCAAGGAAAGGTGCTTAGAGTTTACAGAGGAAACCTCATCATCTACACTGATGTTAAGTCCAGTGAATTAGGTCACACACTTAAGTAGAAGGCACACATGCCTTTAGGTCTTTTTGTGCAAATTAAAAGTCACCATTTTACTAAAAAAGCAAGTCCCTGGAATTCACTTTTTCACACCTTTCCACTGATGTGGAACAAGTCTCAACAGAAAACAAACACCACACACACACACATCCATTAAAAAACACCTCTGAAAACTTAAGGGAGGAGTAAAAAAAATCCCAGACAAATACCAGGCAGCGATAATAAGCATTAGGGGTTGTGCTGAAATACAGGGAGGGAGGCTCAAATCTTTCCTTTTCCACATTTTCTGTGGCCTAACCCCCCACACTCCAAATCCAGATACATTCTTGGAGATTAGGCCTAGGTGCTGAGGAAACAAAAAAGCAACGCTGGTGTGGTTGTGAGTGGGATGAAAACTTGTTTTGGCAAGGGCCTACAAATCCTGTGGAAACTAAAAAATGTACAGTAGTTTATCAAAGTACTGCTAGATAAACTGAACTGCAAACCACATTTAGCCTTGAACACTGTAAGCAAAAAAGGCTCAGTCACATTTCATTGTTGCTAATCACATTGCGCTAATCACCTCGGCCGCTCTGACACCTGCGGCCTTGCTTGCACAGCAGCTGGATACCAAACTCTGTCCCACTTCTGCCAGCGCTCTCTAGCTTCTAGCTCTCCTTTCTTCCCCTCTGTCCACACAGACTCTCCACTCCCGCCATTCTTCCCAAAACCCATCACGCTCTAAGCACCCCACTGAGCCGACTATTTGACTTCAGTGTAGAGAGGGGATGATTAAAAGGGCATATTTATCAAGACTTTATCAACTGAGGTCTAGCGGAGAACGCGCTTTTCCTTTCGGTTTGCGGGCTAAACGCCAGCCAGTCACACGGGGTGAATTTGATCATACTGTACATGCAGTGGACCTCTTGGCGTCTCTAAACAGCCCAGAGGCTAACAGAAGGGGGATTACCGAGCCCTTTAGCCTTTCCCTGGGCTACGGAGCCCAGAGGCCGAGCTTTGGCAAGGCCTGTGGTCATCGTCTTACTGGACAAGAATTTCCACTTGGCAGTCTGACGAGCTAACAGTTGTATGAAACACATAGCTATAGCAGTGGATGCAGTGGCAAGATCACACAGTCTTCCGACTTTCCAAGATACAAGAAAGCAGCTCTAATACTCACAGCTACATCAAAGAACATATATTGCTAAGAAGTGGAAGTCAATTGATCATTCCATTGCAACGTCAGCACCCAGCTGCAGAGTTACGCTTCCGCTATTTTGGACTGAAAGAGACTACAAGTAAGAAATCTGCCTACAAAATGCCGCACAAAAGTAAAACAAAATTATTTCTATTCTATTGTCATGATTTTAATGTCTCTAACGAAATGGCCTGCGTTGAACAATACAAATATTATAAATATGCATACTATATTATAACTATTTACTTATTTCTTAAACTATTTTGCTCGGCCATGTCCCAGAGGAGCATAAAGTGAGCGATGGACATAAATGGAAATTAGAAAAAATCCAGCACACAGATTTTAAGAGCAAACTCAAACTTTTAGAAGTCAAGGATCTCCAAAATCGATGTCCAATAGACCGCAGACCATGGATGTATAACCTTAATACATCCACCACAGCCTGCTGCTGTACAGGCTTACAGCATACAGCCCATGGGTGTATTATTAAAATAATAAAAGTGATGAATTACAGCCAATATATCCATTATTACAGCCGCATACAGCTAACAGGAAGCTGGCAGAACCGGATGTCATGAGCACACAGGGCGGTGCAGTCCTATGGGTCTGATGCACATTCATTATGCCGAGGAAAATGACTCTGGATTCGGCTATTTTACAACTTTTAAGACATTAAAAGCGATTTAAATGAGGGATATTTAAGTGTTCATACTGGGAAGTTGATTTACCTAAAAAAAAAAAAAAGATCCTCTGATTAACAGGCGTATCTTTATACATTCATGGCTATAGACTCATTGGCTTTTTCAGTACAAAAATGGCGAAAGCGCCAACGCAGCACCGTCTAACAGCTAGCAGTTCTTGCAAAGCTAATATAACATTACTGTTATCATTACAGATCTACAGCCCAACTGATGATGTAGGCAAACCAGACCAAAGCAGAGACAGACATTAATACCAGACACAGAGAGCAAAAGCAAAGTAGTGACTCTATTTCTGATTACGTTTGCAAGGCCATTGCTTGCATAATCAAAAGTCAGCTGGGTGAAATTATATAGGAAGGTAGGGTGTAGTCTCCGGGACAGCGCTTGGGAGGATGGCGTGTGTGTTTGTTTTCTGAGCGAAGGAACGTGACTAATTTGTCACAACGCCATACTGAATCTGCTTTACCGCAGATAAACTGGTACTGAAGAGTGTCCGTGACTCAAGGGGTGCAGACAAATTTCATGGTAGTGCTGAGAGTCCAACGTCAAATTGCTTCCAGGTAGACCCTGTTATTAGTCACACCACTGTAGATAACTACAGACTCCAGGCAGGGTGTTAAGAGCTGATGTCTGTACGTGGAGGTTAGGTCTACTTACGCCGCCGAGCAGTCTTAATAACTCAAAAGAGAGAACTGCAAAAAGGACGAGAACAAAACATTCATAAAGATGAAATAGCCAATTTAGAGAAGGCCACAAAACCTGGATTATCAACACAAACGGCTCGCTCCTCTTCAATGATACAGAATCTACAGCTACAATATCACATGTTTAGGAAGAAGAACATGTTCGTGCAGGTGCGAGCCCCAGGATGTGCTCGGTGCACAGTTGGAAATGACCTAGTTAGCTCCAAACAAAGGTTAGGGGTCAACCGTGCATAAATAAACTATCTTTTAGCTCCAGCTGAGAACGGAGACAACTGAGAGCTTATATTTTATCTCTCTGGCCAGGTAACACAGCCCTTATCAGCGTCCCTGTCACGGATTTTATTTGCTGCTTCCTGCTACACTCACACGAACACTTTGCATTAAAAAAGCACAGAGCTCAGGACCACTGCATTAGACTACATGGTCAATCTGAGCCGAGGTAATAAAAGGGAAGTTATGATTTGCCAGTGCAGCAAGAGGTGGATGATGCGGAGAGAAAATGAGGGGTTATTGAGGGCATCTGCTCCTCTGAGGGCCCATCTGTCCTGCTGCTGTGGGTTAATTCACTCCTGTGGCAGCGAAGGACAACTGTGAGTTTGTGATTCCTTTTACAAGTTAGCAGACGCTCTTATCTTACCAGGCTTTCACACCACACACACACAGACACAGCATGGTACTGCTTAAGGCTCATTTATACTCCTGAACGGATGAGTACATGGAGCGTTGTGGACACCACGGACGCATAGTAGTTCTGATTATGAATTTACGTTACACGGATCCGTCGCAGACACAGAAGGTAGAACTTTGGCTTTAGAGCAACTGGCAACAACCGATTTTGATTGTAGGACTGACACCTTCAGGAGTGGGAGGTGGGTACGCCGCACGTACATACACACACACACACACACCTGCGTGAATATATCAGCAATTGACCCTTCGCTAAGCCCTGCCCACGCTGCCACTCTACCATAGAGCCCACACGGTCACTAACAGCACTCCCTGCATAAATATTATCTAATTTTTGGGAAAAACAAAATAGCGATTTCAGAGAGAAGCAGACAGAAGGATCTACAATATGTGTTTGGAGGATATATCAGGATGTGAAACTGATTCAGCAGCAAAAACAGGTTAGAAAGATAAAGATAGAAGCTAAAGCCTACAGATCACAGTGTAGAAGTGAACCACCACATCACCTGGCGATGGAGACCGAAGACAATCAAATTCAGTAACACTGTTCCTGTAAAGCCATGTAGGTCTTTATGCACTGTTAGAATCATTACAAAGCAAAAGAAGCATCTGTATACATCAAGTACACCTTCAGCTGCTGCCGTAGCATAGTGCTAATACTAGTTAATGACGTGCTATGCACTCTGCTAATGTTACTCCAAAGGTTTTTACGTTGAAACATAATGTTTTGGAAACCTATATCTCCTTCCAACCTCTCCAGGTTACGAGTATCACTATTACACGTGCCCCCGGCACAACGTTAAACCATGACCAGCTCGAAATCCACAAAACCAGCCTGAAAATTAAGAAAATCTGAAACGATTGCATTACAGTCTATGGAGCTTTCGGACCCTGGCCGAAGCTGGATGATGCGTTCAAGGGACGGGACGTAACGAAGGGTCAACTGCCGGTTGGAAAATCTTTACCTATCACCCAACCCCACAACAAATATCTATTTTATGTTTATTTATAAATCATGTAGGCTACCAGGTAGAGCACACTCCGTGCACTTTGGCTGATTTAGTTGTGTGATTTAGTGCAAGATGTTCTTTGGTTGACTACAGCCCAAAAGGTTTGTGAGTTTAATGAAGCTGATCTTTGGACCTTTAAATATGTTGACCTCTACCAGGCATGTCCAGTGGGCTTTCTGGCAGAGGCTGAATGTTTGTGGGAAACTAATTTGACTGCAAACAAGAAGAGAGGAGGAGTTATCTGGTGTATGGGGAGCAAAGCACACAGAGTAATGAGAGTAAAAATGCCAAACTATATCAAAAGAAGCATGGAGAAAAACTATGTGTCTAATTAAAAAACAACTTAAGACTAGTCGGGGACAGAAAACTATCATCTTAACATTAATAGAAAGAACTAGCTGAATTTAGTGCAATATTTATAATGTAATATTAGCGTATATATGGTTTCCTTCTTCATTTGGATGTACATGCTCAAGTCTAGGCTACCCAAAACCTTGCATATGGTATACAAGTTACGGTTACAATGACTGAGCAGTCTGAGGTCAAGCACTTCAGTCCTAATAACAACCAACGATGTGTCCGTCACAACAACTATGAGTCCTGTCTGAAGCTGTGAATCTTTAATTATGGGACAGTTCACAGTACTGTCCAGACCTGCCAGCCATGTGAGGACGAAGAGAATTTATCAAACAGTAAATAGTTATTCAATAACTAATAGAATGTGATGATTTTCTGCCCAAATACTGTATCATGTAAAGGGTCCCGCACAACAACAAAACAAAACATAAAACAACCCCGAGGAAAGCACAGTCCTCCTCTCAGTGCCCAAACTTCATCTCTCCACCTGAAGTCAACCCTCAATACTGCCAACTGCATGAACTTTGCAGATGTGGTAGCTGAGCGCTTCCCCCGAAACCCACAAGCCATGCCACTACTCTGCTACTGCTCTGCTACTGCTCTGCTACTGCTTGGGACAGGTCTTCAAGAGAAAGAGAAAAGAAACCGTGTACTGGAAACTTTTCTGTTTCTACGTCAGATGCTTTTTCCTGTGCATTTCCAGAGAGAATGATGCGGAGGAAGGAAGTCATGTTGCGTCAGATGGCACTAAATCACTGCGCAACAATGACAACAGACTTTAACACTCATATGTTAGAACCACTCCGAAAACTTCACTTTTTTGTTTACAGATGAGGTGAAGCAGCAGGAGGAGAAGAAAGTGGCGGGGTGCTTGTTTGGCTAACCAAGTGACAGACAGGAAGTAGTTTTGTTTTTTAACTCTGGCCTCCCTACGCTGGCTGGCTGGCCATTGTCTGCCAGGGCCCTTTCGACCTCTCGGCTTCCCTCCATTCCAGGGCTCTTCCTCTGTGGACGACAACACCCCGCGTCAGGCTGTCTGACAGTGTCTGAACATCCCCGGACTTCAACAGAACATGATCACTGGGTCAGCAGCAGTGAAATGCTCACAAAATGAAATATGTTAGAGCTAAAAGCGTTTTAAATTTGCTGGTAATCAGATAAGTACAACACATAAAAGCCCCTATCACATCCTAATGTCTATCTCCTGTGTGTCCATGGCAATTTAAACTCCGACAACATGTGTCACTCGCATTCAACAGAGATGCTACGCAACGCAGCAACCCTCAGCCATATGGTCTGGTATGAGACTTACACATTAAATGTAATGACACCGTGTGCAGTCAGAAAAGAGTGAGTCAAGCTAACTAAAGGGAGCGCACACAAGAGCGAGTTTTGGCGTACTCTTCAATGGGGATGGTTTGGGGTGCCCTTTTAAGACTACAGCTTCAATCGAGGCTGCTAACATGGCTGACTGATAGCTGCACAGGAAACATGCAAAGCTCTTTCAACTTCAGCCGTCGGAGACATCAAAAGCAAGGCGGCCGTGAGTCTCTGTGATGGAGCAGAGGGAGGGATGGAGCTCCCATTTGGTTTTTACAGCTCTGGACGGAGCAGCATTACGGTCGGGGGCTTTGCCAAGTAGAACCCTTCCTGAGAGTAAAACAAGGTGGTTGTATTTATTAACTGTCTTTCTGAAATCCTACTAGTTGTACAATCAAGTCTGGCTATTGTGTACCTTTGCATCACCGCAGCAACATCTGTAAAAACGTCACTCTCAAACTTATATTCACTTGACCTATTTTCTTTTTTTTTAACCTCTACTCTGGTGACCCAGATTTAAAGAATATAATACCTTAGGTTGCCCTCACTTCCGTACCAATACAAAAAGATTTCCTTAACTTTGTATGACTATCATTTTGCTACACCGGTGAAGAAACAGATGTCATGACACTGATTGTTCTACTGCACTGAATAATGAAAAATAACATCTATTTGTGGGAAGCAGGGGCCACTGCAAGGAAGCGCACCGATAAAGATAAGCATTAGCCTTTGTGGCCCCTTCACAGATCCGTCTAATGACTAGTAGGGATGATACATGGGCCAACATGACACTTAACTTTAACATGTATTGATGTGTTTTTACTACAAAACCATTTCTCTAAAGAAGCCAGAGTTTTTAAATATTGTCTAAAGACAAGCCAGACATGGCAAACTTTGATTTAACCCATCAAAAAAAGAAGTAAACAAGACTACAAAACTGACCAGATCCACAATGCCAGCTTTCACTTCCTGACATTTTGCGGTGCTACATTTCATTCAATAACAGAAAAGTATTGAGGCTCAATAACGAGCTATACTCATGCCATGGACTTAAAACAATGACGGGATAAATAGTGCCAAACCCAACACAACCTAATTCAGCTCTTAACAGGAGGTTATTACTCTCAGGCAACCACCCAAACCATTCAGAAATCAGGAAATAAGCGTCAGGGCTGAAACAAAGCCGAAAATGAATCTACAATTATTTGATAAATCGATTAAAAGCTGTTTCTTTTTTTAGCAAAATGGCAAAAATTGACTGGTTCCAGCTTGTCAAGTGGGAATATTTTCTGGTTCTCTCGTTAATTTATGATAGTAAACCGAATATCTCTGGACTGTTTTGGACTGTTGCTTGGACAAAACAAGACATTTTGGGAACTTGTGATGGACGTTGTTTGCTATTTACTGACATTCTGTACTGAGGCTGCAACTAATGGTCAATTTTATTATTGATTATTAATCTAGTGATAATTTTCTTGATTAATCTATGAATTGTTTTGTCTATAAAATGTCAAAATTGTGAAAAGTGTCTTTTAGAATTCCCCACGACCCAAGGTGACGTCTTCAAATGTCTTGTTTTGTACAACAAACATTCCAAAACCCAAAGTTTACTATTATATACAACAGAAAACAGCATCAAATCCTCACATTTGAACAGCTAGAACCAACAAATGATTATTCTATTATCAAAATAGTTGCTGATTAATATTCTGTCGATCGACTAATCCATTAGTCAACCATTAGGCTCAATAGACGAGGAGAGCTGGGCTGTAGACGTTTCCACTGCTCTCTTGTTTACAGCGCTTCATAGTCTTCAGCAAGCCCAAACCACTGCTCACTTCCTGTTAAGCAACTCTTAATGGCAGAAGACACAGGAAAACAAAGATGAGTGGACAGCTTCATGAGAGAAAAACATCTTAAGGCCTAAGTGACGTTGACAACACTCCAGCCAATCTCTTAATTATGATTATGTCTTTTGCTTTGCTGGTCTGGGGAGCAGTGAACGGCAGTTTGGGAGAAAAGAAGCGGGAGTTGGAAAGAGGGAGTGAGGGATGGGTGACTGCCAGAAAGTCAAACAGACAAGACCCCGCACAATGATTCAACTTCCTTCTAACTTCCTCTCTGGTCCGCACTCCTCCAACGCTCAGGGAGAAATGTGGCTCAAATTAGAGTTTCCGCTCGCTGGGGAGGCTGAGAAACAGGAAAACAGAGGGAGGGGAACGAGAGAGAGAGAGAGAGGAGACTACAGCTCTCAGTTTACACAAGCAAAAGGGTTTGTTAGCTCATCTCTGTGTTCCCTCTCAGCCCTTTACACTCTCTGGATTCTTTACAAGCAGCACACACAAGTAGGGGAGATGGGCAGAGACAGGAGATACCACTCAACAGTTACAAGGTGAGATTACAGCATGGGTGTGCGCCAGCGCCTTTTGAAAAAGTGTGTCAGCGTGGCTGTAAATGACATTCCTCTGATAACCGGGCGAGGTGCGGGAGATGGGAGCTCGGGTCCCATCAATCAGCGGAGACCCCTCGCTCTTCTCAGTACAATGACTACAGTGTTCTACACGAGCACCCCGCGTCCCTTCAACTGTAGCTCATGACTGGCGGTGGGGTGGACGGGGTAAAGGGTGTGTGGGGGGGGGGACCCTCCCAGAAATGAGCTCGCCCTGAGGCTAGCATAAAAGAAAACAGACTTTGGCTATGTCTTGAGATATTCCTAAACAGGGTGGAGAGGGGGTCTTCAAGCATGATAATGTAATCCGCCGAGTTGCAGCCCACTCACTAGGACAAACGCTAGAAAAATGGAGTAGGATTACTGTGTGTGTGTGTTTAAAAGAAAAGAGACAGAGAAGGATCGCTGAGGCAATTACAGGCTTCGACTCAGCAAGACGGCTTCTCAAAAGCATATCCACCCAGTCTCTGCAGCCGCTCGCACACAGACACAGCCTCTAAAAAAGCTGTTAGGACACCCCTTCTCTCTGCCAGCACAACATGTTAGCACAGAAATCACTTTCCACCGCCTGCTCTAAATATGACACATTCATTTGGCTGACCTGAAGCCCAAACAACCACAGAGAAAAATCAGAAAGGGTAATGATGAAAGAAGAAGAAAAAAGCCTGACAACCGCTCCTGGACAGAGAAAAAGGAACCGCTCAAAGTTCAGACAAAAGCTCTCAAACACCACTTGTAAAGACAAGCAAACAGAAGACGAGGAAAGTTAAACAAAACAAACAAAAAAAAAACTCACGAAAGAAATGTTTGAATAGGTTAGCCATGTCCATTTTGGGCTCGCTCTCTCTTTCCCGGCCCCTGCTCTCTTCCCACTGCAGCTGTAGAGTTATTCCATGTGAACACCCAGAGAGCTGGGGCGGATAGCGGAGCAGGGCGGCCCACTCCGTGACCATGTGGTCGGTCTCAGCCAATGAGAGAGCGGGATGGAGAGGCCTCCAGTCTAGCTCTGGAAGGCAGAGTACAGAGGCCTCATGGAAAGGGGAAGAAGCAAGAGAGGGAGGGGGTTGAAGCTCTGACTCAGAGAAAGAAAAAGAGATACAAGAAGGGAGATATAGGGGAAGTGAAGGGTCTGTTTCATCAACATTAAGCAGCAGAGTGATGTTTCTAAGAGGGTGGCAATCCGAAAAATACACTCAGTGAGGATCTGCTGCAACAGCTGAGTGAGTCAGTGAGTGCTCAGTGTCATATGACTGCAGTTGTTTGTAGAGACACACTCATAACTTTACAACAAACCCAGGAAACATGAGTCCTCAAACACACACACGCACCAGAAAACACAGCCATACGCAGACGGATCATACCCTCGTGCATTCTTTCAAACGATGACACCACTCCACACCCAGCAACGGGCTTGTTTAAAAAAAAAAAAAAAAAAAGAGAGAAAAAAGAAAAGAGATACATTTTTCCTCCCACATATCATATGAAAGTGTAGTCATCAAGCTGCTTCTCCCACACATGGACGAGAAAAACACAAGCGCCGACAAACGTCTTGTTAAAATGTCTTAAATCTACTTATAGATCATAAAAAAGGACAAATGAAGGTGAGGTATTTACAAGCTTTCTATGATTGTATTAGTGTTTAACGAGGCTCAGATTTGCCTTAACTTGTGTTTTACATTAGTTTCGTGTTTTATTGGGTTTATGTGTGAGTGAGACCTCGGCCTGTGTGTGTGTGTGTGTGTCGTGCAGCTGTTCACCTGAGGTCATTTGATCAATGATGTAGTGACAGGTGGGAGGTTGTTGGGAGGCTCATGGCTGTGGTGCATGACAAAACATACCCCCACACACTCATGCATACACACCGGACACATAACAGACAAATATACCTACACATTTAAGGGCAAAACTGACTGGGCAGTCAAACAATCTACAGTATATGCTTGAGTCAAACAGTAACAAATAGAACAGTCATAAAAAGCCCCGACAGAAAAAGGAGTGTGTGAGCGTGCGATAGTGTTGGTTACAGAGCCGACTGTCAACGTAAAAGCGGGTCTCTAAACCAACTCGGTGTGCGGCGGGGGTCTGACGGTCAGCGCTGAGTGACTTACAGCGAGAACAGAAGAGGAGAAATGGCAGAGTGTTTTGTCTTCTTCATGATTGTAGCTGCCGTTTTATTTTATTTTACAAACCTCACGTTGCATAACATTACGTTACAGACAGACAGACAGACAGACAGACAGACAGACAGCAGTAGATGATGAAGAGGTAAACAGTGCACGCACTACACTGCATTAACTGTATCTGAAAATTGTGTACATGTGAGTGAAAGGAAACCCTTTTAATATTTCAATGAACTAATATTAACATACAGAGATGGAAGAAAAACTCAGATCTCTACTTAAGTAAAAGTAGTAATACTACAGTGTAAAATACCAGCCACAAGTAAAAATCCTGCATTCAAAGTAAAAGTACAGAAGTATTAGCATCAACATATACTTAAAGTACCAAAAGTAAAAGTACTCATTATGCAGAATAATATATATATATTATTATTGTATTCTAATTATTGATGCATTAAAGTGTTCATCACTTTAATATTGCAGCTGGTAAATGTGGAGGCCATGTCAATGACTTTATATATTGCTGGGTAGTTAAATCTATAATAATACATCATCATTTATTAGTTCATTATATTTTGTATTAATAACCTGAATCTGCAAAGTAACTAAAGTTATTCAATTTATTTAACGTGGTTGTTTAAGAGAGGGAAAAAGACAGTATCGGATTGGTATTGGTACATACTCAAAGTTACGGACATTGAGTCATCTCTAGTTATCAAGAAAATGACTGTACAAACCAAAAGCTATATATATGAGCTGTATATATATATATAAAAAGGTCTCTTCCTGTTCTTAAACTATTTTTCATCAGCATATTTCAGCACACAGTGCGCCCTAGATGTCACCAGTATCCTCTCACCACAACACTTGCACATACATTATAAAGAAAAACCACACTGTGCAGCAGCTAACAGGAAGACACACTTCACATGTCCAACAGATAAAGTGTTTTGCAAACGCTGCAGAATGCGATACAGCTACAAGTTGACGACACACTTCTGGTTAGAAGTAATCAGCCACAACACCCCCTATTCTTTCAGTCTCTCTGTGCACGGAAAAGCCACTTTTGGGCACGCGGGTTTCCTCGCAGGGGGTCACCCTACGCAGGGGTTCGTCATCATCACCACATCAATGAGCAAAGGAGATAAGGCTACCTCTTTTTGTAGTGTGTGGTTATGTTTTTGTCAAATGGGCACATAAACAGCAGGTCGTGGCTTCGGCTTTCAGCTTCACAAACATATTAATAAACTACAACTGATAATGAGTAAGAAGCACTGCATTAATATCACAAAAACAACTAACTAGCCTTTTATTAAAACCCAATTTACTGTCAATATCACACAGGCCTGTTTAAGTGTGCCTTTAAGTTCCTGTAGCAAATGCTGATGTACAACCTTAAACCCAATCTAGTGAGATCCGGCCCAAACAAACATGGTCGAACAACACCGACGCACATCCCATCACGGTGTTAAATGAGACACTGATGCCTTGATGAGATTTCAATGTGAAAAGCATCAGCAACTAAAGACAAGACCTTCACATCTTGTACAACACATAAGTGAAATAAGAGCAAAACGCTAAATCATGGGCAAAACCAATACCAGGCTATCTGGATGCCAGTGGTCAAAGCGTGTATCCGAAATTACCATGAATGCCTGTCATCAAGGAGAATTAAGCTGAAACAAATGGTAACCTTGGCTTACATACACAGTCACATTTGGCTTGCTCACGGCAGAACAAGGCCCCTGGCACATGGCAGTGCCCAGAAATATTACTGCAGTGTTGACAGAGCAGACGACACCTGTGGCGTATCAATTCTGATCATCATAAAAGGGCGGGAGATATATGGATTTGACAAGGTAGAACAAAACATTTTCTCTTTAGTGCCACAGTTATGAAACAAAAAAATTCGAACCTCCAAAAAACATTTGTAATCAAAGAAATGTAAAACTGCCTTACCTGTGCAAACGCTTCAAGATGAAATGGAAAGACGCCACATTACATTAGACACGACTACAGTATAGACACCCCAACAGACACTAAAGCTTCAGTCTAAGTGTGCTGTGAGAAGAAAGTAGCTCTCAGCATTTCAACCAACCAGACATCAGCCTGCGACCACCTTCCTGTGAAAGCTGTTTCTGTATACAGTAAGGTACATTAGATACCACAACCATGTGGTCGAAAACAAACTGATGTAGAGCTGGCCTAGATAAAAGATGCTCTCTGATGCTACTCCATTTAGGCTGAACAACAACTGTGTATGAAACACAAAGCGAGTCAGTCTCTATCAAAAAGATGTGAAGATATATAAATGTTTATAGTGCAAACACAGGTTTACTGGAATCGTGTGAGCTCCTAAAATAAAAAGTAAACAGACTTTGGAGAGTGTAAACTTAAGCACAAATTCTGGCCAGCGCTTATCAAACTATCACGAGCTGAATTCAACACTTGCAAAGAAGACGAAACAAATACAAATGTGTTTTACCGAGTGTGTCTTTGAGATTCTTGACAATAGAAGCTTTCCTGGCGCTGTTTTTCCTCTCCACATAGTTGGACGGCACAAAGCCTGTTTTGTTGGTGGCATTACGAACCCTCCACCAGGACTTGGAGTCGTCGAGGAGCCAGAGGCGCTCGTTCTTCTTGATGTCCAGCTCCTGGTCCTGCTGGGCCATGTAGTCGAACTTGGCGATGACAATCACCTCTTCCGTCATCTTGCACCCGGTACACTGGAGGAGGAAATTAATCGGATGTCAGAGTGGGACGAGAGTTGAAAGAAAAATACCTGTTATATTAGAATGGACGGCGATGAAAATGACTGCAGGTTAACGCATCGCTAACGAGTCACCAGCCAACGTTTGCATTTACAGTGAGAGAAAAAACTCTGTAACAGCTCAAATCATGTTACTAATGTTAACCTTAACTTATTTACTTAGTCCTCTTCGTCCCCTCGGGGTAATAAGGCTGAAGTGAGATCTCTCCATCCGTGACAGGAGCATCTTGTGCAGCAACTCCTCCAACTTTAAAGACACGCAGCTAGCAGGGCCGGTTCTAACTTTTTAGGTGCCTATATGCAAAATCGTATTTTTTGACCAAATGCTACTTTTTACATATACAAAATATTTTAATTTAACTTAGCTGCATTGTTAACATCAAAATAAAAAAAACATGCAAATTATAAATAAAAGACTTTAAAAAAAAGCCCTTTTAAAAATAAAAAGTTTTGGATAAATTATAAATTTATGACCAAATAAAAAAACACTTTTGATGTTCGATTTATGCTAAAGATCTATTTGAATGATTAACTAATGATAATGTAGGAAAATAAAGATTTTAAATTTGGGATGGTCTGCATTCATTTCGGGAAGTCTTAGGTTGTATTTCAGGACAGTTCCGAAAAAAGTTAGTCGAGAGCCCTGAAACCGACATATCTCATCTATGGACCAAAAGAATCGGTTTCCTCTCTATCTGCCCAGTCTTCATACACATTTCATTCACCAGCTGTGCTATTTGCTCCAGACACAATGATTAGCGAAGAGACACACCAAAAGTAAATTTAGAAACTGTGTTTGAATAAAGACGGCTGTACCTGTACTGCATCAAAGCTGAGAACTTCAAGGGCTACTTCTCTGTAGACCTAAGAAAAGAACAGAGAAAATGCAGGAGGATTACAAATCGACTCTTCTCAAAATGTGCCCAGAGAGATCTTAATAATACTAAAAAACTTGTATCTGTATTTCTGTTTGAGTGACTTGAGGGCCACACAGTCCATGTAGCACTGTACTAATCAGAAATACTTTATTGATCCCTGGGGTTACAGTTGCTCTTATATATATACATAAAGAAATTTAAGAAAATAAAAATAAAGGAGTATGTAACATGTAAATTATGTACATAATTCTACAATATATGTAGAGAAATATAAGTAAATATGTACAAATATTTGCAGTAAGACATACAATATATAACATAACGACAGTGCAAATAAGTAAATACAAATGGTACATGCATGCCAAGCTAAGGACAGTGTTATCTGAAGATACTAGAGCTAGACCAGATTCCTGAAGAAATGCCAGCTACCGTTTCCACAGTTTAGTCTCTTCAGACATTATTTCCCCCCCACCAATTGTACTCTTAAAATAACAGATATAAATGACTATTCTTTTCGGTCTTCAACACTAACAGCTGCCAGAGAGCCAATCTCTCAGTATCCACATTCTTTATAAATTCACAGAGGGGATAATTTCCTCTCAGAAGCAGTCCAACGATTGTCTATTGTGTGAGGCATCAAGCATGAACCTGCGAGCCAGGAAGATGGCAGAGATAACTGGAATAGGGAAGTAAAGAAGAGGGGCGCTGTGCGTCAGCAGTGAGTCTACGTCAGGGGAGTGAAGCTCTCGCTGAGCACTAATGATGTAGGATATTGCTTTAAATTTAGCACAGGCCGATAAATATTCCTACGTGTGCAGCCTGTGCTGTGAATATGTGAACCATATTACAGTACAAGCATGGCTCCTTTGTTTGCGATGTTGCTTATCACAAGGTCTTTCAAGTTCCCCGGGCATTTTAAAATTATGATTTGCAAGTACTGTGTTTGTGTTCAACAATGAGCACATTCACAACAAGTGGTCTTATGACCCGTTGTAGCCATCAGCACATCTATGCTTAGGCTAATACCGCGGCGTTGGAGGAGTGAGGAGGCACTATTGAAGCGGCCGCTCGGCTGCTCTGATGTCATGGGAGTGGATGGAGTTTCACCTTTACCCCCCCCTGACTGACTTCAGGGACCAGACACTGACCTCATTGATCGAGGGCTCTCGGTTTTTATTTGAAGCAGCGGTGTCTAGGCTTCAGCTGCAGCTGGCCTTGAGATAGGCCCAGAACCTGATCTTAGGCAAACATAAGGAGCCGAGCTAACCTTCAGCATGATTAGCCGAGGGGAGTAAAATAAACAGTAAATACGTATGCATGCTTTTCTGGAGAAAAAGTCAAGCTGTTGATGAGGATCATCATTTCAGAAAACAGAACCTTGGGTGACAGACAACTCATTCCCCTTTCTTCATTGGAGATGTGACAAGAGCCTAGAGCTAAAATGTGTAAAATAAAGACCCCAAACTGGCTCTGAATTTCATATAACAAAGTTTTAAGGGGGACTAATGTGGTGGTCTGGGCTATTTTTTCCCCCATGTGGGGTGTTGTTGACTTTGTTTACTAAAAAACAGTGTGGTTTTATCTCATGGCATGTTGTTGCCTGCTCCTTTTCCATGTCTAATGAAATTAATGAACACTGGGAGACATGTTAGGGAGCGGCACACAAAAACAAAGAGCTGATTTACTCTCCTCGAGTGCTGCCTCTTTCACCAAGACAAAGGCAACAACCCCTCCACTCCCTGGGCTGGGCTGGATAACTGTCGGCCAAAGAGGCTGACAAGTGTGTGTATATGTGCTCCTTCTCCATTTACAACATCCCTCCCTTACTATCTTTTTTTCCCCCCACTTTCTGCTTTCCCTGCCGGAGCATGAAAGAGTCATCAATGTAGGACTTTCCCAGCTATGTCCCATTTTAGGACTAACCCTTTCCCAGCTATCTCCCGTTTTCAGAAAGCACACTGCACACTTCTTTAAACTGCCGTCACCCCCCACGTCTAGGGTGGCTGCGCACTAAGTGCACATCGACACCGCAGTGACTTACGATAGTGCAGATGTGAGGGGAGGATCAAAAAGTTGGGGCGACAGATGCTCTGAGCTAATCGCGCAGCTGCAGACTGAGCCAAGGCCACTCGCCACTCCAAAGCACTAAACACAGAGGTCAGGCGGGTCAAACTTCTCAAATTGTGTCATATCCACATGGGCTCTCCGTTTACCCTGCTGCCAGGCAGAATTAACAGGTAGCCAATCCATCACCAGCCCCACAGTGAACATTAAATCAGAGCGAAGGTCAGCACGTCTGACCAAAATCTGATCAGTTTTTGTGTTTCCATTTGCTTTCACTCTCATACGTAATCAATACTTCTCTTAAATCAAACAATTTCATATGTTTACTGTTGAAGCAAACATCCAAGAATCAGACTTGGAGAAGCCTTTTATGATCCTGAAAACAGACCACAGAGGGATCTAATACACAACAAGAACGGAGCTGTCTTCCTGTCATAAGGTCAGTTTGATTGATGACAACAGCATCTACAATGTTGTCTCCTATTTAATCATTTTAAAGAGGAGCTATTATGCTTTTTTGCCTTTCCTTTAGTGTGTTATAGATTTTTTGGAGTATGAAAAAGGTCTGATTGTCAGAGTTATCATCTAAAATGAGTAAATAACTCACTATTGCAGGATCACTGACAATACAAGTTGAGTGTGGAGTCACTTAAAGAGGACATATTATGCTTTTTCCCTTTCCTTTAGTGTGTTATATAGTTTTTTGAGCATGTAAAAGGTCTGTAAAGTTACAAAGCCCAAAGTCCACGCCAGAGGGAGTTACTCTCCCCCACAGAAACACTTTTCCTGAACTGCCTGAAACACCCTGAAGTCCTGCCTTTTCTTCCGTAACATGGTGATGTCACCAAGTAAAACATTTTGCCTAGCAGCTAGTTTGGCACGCCCTCAAACAAAGGCAGTTCAAGTGGAGCTGGAGCGGAGCCTGAAGAGTTTGGTTCGGTTGACCAATCACAACAGTGGGCCGGCTGACCAATCAGAGCAGACTGGGCTTTTCGAGAGGGGGGGGGCTCAAACAGAGCGTTTCAGACAGAGGGTGAAAAGAGGTGCTGCAGCACAGCCAGTATGAGAAGAATAAAGCATTTTTTTTAACATTAAATTATGTAAACATGTTCTAGTAGAAACCCAAAATACAAGTATGCATAATAAGCATAATAGGTCCCCTTTAACATTTTAAAAAAATGCTGTTGACAGCTTGAACAGATCCCATTGAGATACAAAATCTCTTCTTCCAGGGAGTCCTGGTCAAGATGGCAGCATAAGCAGTTTCACATAAAAACAATTTCACATGTTAAAACACATACAAATACATAAAGGCAACACAATGTTGTAATGAGTAACTGTATAGTGATTTCCAACTCTGAAAATAACTTGGGTACCAGACATAAAGCAAAAAAAAGGATCTGTAAGCACGAGCTCTGTGGTCGTCAACAAGGGCGACCAGACCACATGGAATGGTAGACAGGTGGTCAAATCCGGTGGCTTCAGGGTTTTCCCAGCTAACTGTGGCTACGTCGTCTTCTACTATTCCTCCTTCGCAATATACAAAACTGATGTGCTGACAGAAAAGGACCAAAATAATGTCCACATATTGTTTTTAACTGAACAAAAAATGACGAAATGATGCCGTTTAAGGTAGCACTTCCTGTGGCTGCTTCACAATAAGAGCTTTCCAGTGGTTCACCACCACCAGCAGCAGCAGAAAGCATTCCATTTGCATTCACACTATCTTATCAGCAGCTGACTTCGCTACAGCTCCCATAACACGTGACACATGAGTGGCCCACCTACTGACTACTATGGTACGGGAACACAGAATTTGGCTTATTATTATACTTTTGACAAATAAAAACACTCTTTAGTCTACAAACATCCATCACAATTTCCTAGAACCGAAGGTGACCTCTTCAAATTGCTTGTTTTGTCCCATTAACAGTCTAAAACAAAACAAATAAAACATTCAATTCTGAATCAGAGAAAATAGCAAATCCTCACTTCAAATGAAGCTTTGAACTATTTGCCCTTAAAGCCCTAACTGTTAACTACTAAATACCAAGCTGATAGAGTGGGCCCAGCTTATCTACTGCCATAGCAGCAGTTGTGAGCCAGTGACAGGACAGCCAGTGTTACTATCAGTCATCCACTCATGTTCTCAAGAGTGCTAACACCGGTCACAACTGTTTCCCGTCAGCGAAAGCCCACTGATCTAAATCTATCCGGGTTTCTTTAATATTTAAAAAGAAATGGGGTAGTGACGACTACTTAGTTGTTCAGAAAATACCTTTTTGCTAGTCAATAAAATTTAAAAGAGGCTTTAGTACGCTGCAAACCACAAACCACAACAACTGCACATGAGTGGTGTAATAGAGAAACAGCGCTGCAAATTTGCAATGTTACTATGAAACAACACTGACATAAATTGACCACATCCTGCAGTCTACAGTTGCTGCCACAACCCCTTGTATCTCTGCAGGAAAAAAAAGTGAAGATCTAGTCAAAGAGCACACCCAGTGGCCCGTGTTGTAATACATGATACGGGGAAACAATACTAGAGATATGCATAAGAAAGAAATAACAAGAATAGAATTAGTGTTCAGCCTGGATTCCAGTGAATGACTTCATCTACCAGACACCAGAGGCTCTTGGTAAATACGAAGTCACAACAACTGGATACTGTATAATCTAAACAAGCCTAAGAGAACAATTATGGATCCTTGTCTCTCTCCGCTGTGGGAGCAAATGGCACCGCTACTCGACAGGATTGCTGAGGCACTGAGACAGCAACAGCATGAGCTCACAGAGGCAGACAGAGTAACCTAATCCCTGTGACAGCCTGCTAAAATCACAGCCTCCGCTGCCTTCTGGAATGTGCTCTGTATGCTCACTGCTCACTCAGCCCCCTCTGGCACTGCCGCACTTCCTCCAACTTACACCAAAACTCACATTTTGGCCACAGGGCAGGCCTGGCTTCACGATCGCGGACAGTGCAGGACGGCGACGGGGTGGTAAGGGGGGGATGAATATACACTTGTGCTCTTTTTCACATCGAACCACGGCGACTAAAACCCATGAGACTGCGTCTCATCCCAGCTGTCCTAGATTCTCTCAAAACAAAACAGAAGCATAGCAGCAAAGGGTCATGGGAGACTTGGCAGGCCAGCTGTGAGACAGGAAGTGTGGACACAAGGGTGACCGGATGATGGGAAAGTGATGCAATCTGACACAGTGCAGGCTTGACCTCTGAGTTTAGATGAGTTCAGATGACTTTATCTTCGCTCCGCATTGATGCGTGTAATGTACCTCAATTAAGAGAGTTTAGGACCCTTTTCAACTCGAACGCTGGTGTTACTGGAAGAAAATATGATTGGAAAACTGTATTATTCCGGTATCAGCGGGGGACAGAGGGGCCTCTAGTGTTTTGCGCTAAGCATATAGGCTCATGACTGTGTGAAAGCAGTTGGTTATCCACCCCTCGGGATCACACTCAGCAGTTGGGAATGGCCTAAAATAGACCAGTTCGTGTCCTTTGAGAATTGCCAGAGATTTACTCTCATAGCAGCAACCAACACCAAAAGTTTCAAGCTTTCTTTTAGGCCAACTTCACATCAAAAGGCCTCACTCTATGCTCAAAACAAATCTGGGAGAAGCGTATACAAATGACACCGGTTGAAATATGTTGTATAGTAATTTAGCCACAAAATGAAAAAGTCTCACGCAAAATTCAGCCCGGCCACTTTGATATACTGTACGGACAAATTATTTAAAAAGACAGGCACAGTATTTATGGAGCTTAAAGGAATCTCATCCAAATTATATAAATAAATAACTCTATTACTCTAGAGCTGCAAGTACTGAACTTTAATCACAGACTATTCCTTATTCAAAGATAGATTGGGTACCAATACATAACAGAGATATTGATGATTACTTAATAATAATCATAGCATAACTGAAAAGTGTTTTCGCTTCCCCATTTTCAGTTCCCCGTTCATTACAACCTCATATTCTCCACTTCTCAAGGCGCAAAGCTGGATGTTACCGTCTAGCCCACAGAGAGATGGCACCGGTGAACCGACCCGCCGTTTTTGTGGCTGGAAAACAAGACGAGATGTCCTTTTTTTGTGTCCTTTATTTTGGAACGGTGAAACCAACGCAACGTAAAAAGGGATGACATGAGACAAAAGTGGTGGCTTCACAGAAGCTTCAGAGAAAAAAAAAAAAATTATTTTCACAAGAGTAAATCAGTGATCTGTATCAGCCCTGAAAAGCCTGATCAAAGCACCCATACACCACAAAACAAATTACATAACCAAAGTGCTTGTGGGAAATATTTTGTAGAACAGGCTAAATTTAGAAATAAGACCACTGCATTAGTATTTGCAGAAATAAGTTGCATATGAGCCAGACTCATACATTATCTATTATTCAGGGCTTTCAAAGTTAACACGATTGTAACACGTTAACTCAAATTTGTTTTAACACCACCAATTTATTTAACGCAACTTGCAATTTTTGGGTTGTAGCGATCTCAGTTTTAAAGCTAGAGTGAAGATCCTGGCATCATATGAAACTAGAAAACTTAAGGAATCCATTGTTATCTTGGAATCCATGTCATACTAACTTGTTAAAAAGGAGGATAAAGAGCGCTCCAAACTTACACTAAATTTCGCCAAGGCCATTTTCAAAGGGGTCCCTTTACCTCTGACCTCCAGATATGTGAATGTAAATGGGTTCTATGGGTACCCACGAGTCTCCCCTTTACAGACATGCCCACTTTATGATAATCACATGCAGTTTGGGGCAAGTCATAGTCAAGTCAGCACACTGACACACTGACAACTGTTGTTGCCTGTTGGGCGTCAGTTTGCCATGTTATGATATCAGCATATTACCTACCAATATTCACACTAAATTAGTTTTATGTAGTCTATATAGCCTTTTATATAGCCTTAGCAGCATCCTACCAGCACGGAAACACATCCTCTCTGTAAGCAAATACACACCAGAACATAATACCTCCATGTAAGAAAGGATCTATTTCCTCAGACCCCACCTACATCAGCAGAGCCTACACATCCGCATCCACACCCTGCTAGTTGCTGGAGTTGCCAGTTGTTGTTCTGGGTGGCCTGCTTGCTTATAGCTACCAGGTCCAATGATGGCCACATCCAAGCAATCTTGGATCAAGGCAACAGCAAAATAAACCTTCAGGTTACCTCACTGACTCTGAGAGCTCCAGGGGATTTCCCAATGACTAATCCAAGTTTACAAAGCAGGAGGATTCCTAACATCAAGTATTACAGTACAATAAATCTGTTTGCGGTTTAGTTTTGTGTGGTGTTAGGCTACTTTAATCTACTAGTAGCATTAAGGAGTCAGTAAAAGAGACAATCTGGCCACGCAATGTACTGTAGTTGTATACCCCGTTGCAACAGCAGCCCTCTGGAAAAAAAGCTATTGTTGCAGTCAAAATAGCAGATCATTTGTAAACCGCAAAATAATAATCCCAGGCAGCCTGTGTCAGAGAGATGAAATGGATACACTGGCTTCCTCTTAGTCTTCGTACATCCTGGCAAATATGAGCCCTAGGGCGCTGTCACAATAGGACTAAACAAGCCACTTGGGACACATGTCTGGGAGGGCCACGTGTTGGAACTTGTGAGAGCATCTTGAGAGCGGGAGGGAGGCATTCCAGATTGCATGGTGATGCCACAAAAAAAAATCTGGGGTCTGCACGAATCAACGAGATGTTTGATAGGAGAGGCAAGAAAAACAACACTTTCCACAGACATCCTCAACTCTGTGCTGCCGGACTGAGAAACAGCCGGCACACATTTTGATAGGACTGGGACGAAACACCCATCTCCTGATTCCATACTATCACAATACTTGGGTGCAGATACGATATGTATTGCGATTCGATATTACAATTTATTGCGATTTTGGTTAACTTTTTTAACACCAGATCATGGGAAAACGTTGAATCATACACTTCTAGGGACTTTTACTAAAATATCAAAATTTATACAGTATAATTGTTTGATATTCAGCATGTACTCATGCTTACTCAGACTACAACAATAGAAGCGGTAATTTCTTTCTACCTCCGCATAGACTCAAATGAAACAAATATATCAATTCTGGCATTATAATAATCGATTTAAAAAATGTAAACAATTTTAAAAATCGCAATATATAGGTGAATTGATTTTGTTTTTCACCCCTAATAAGAACTAGCTTATTTGAAGGCTTGAATGATTCTTCACATGCAACCACCAATGTTGATGACGGCAACCATTTATTCAAAGTCCTCAGGGGACACACTGTGGTGGAGTGAAGTAAACCCGACCAGCTACAACTACTGTTAGTTCAACAAACTTGCATAAAATATCTAGGGGTGGGCGGACTAAACAGGCTTCAGTGCATTTCAGTGAAAATGCAGCTGTTCCTCAAAAGTAAACTTTCAGTAATAAAGAAATTTAAAAGAAATACAATACATTTTGACATCATTGTCAACGAATTCTGTCATCACAATGAGAGACGCATTTGCAAGTACACACATCCTCATTTTCACACTGCCAAACCCACAGAAAGAAAACCCCGAACCATAATGAACTAATAGAGAAAAACACCACTGAAACTGCACACGTCTTTCCTCCTACATGAGAGGAAGTCAAATCACTTACTCCAAATGAGAAATGATAGCAAATATTTCAACCGCACACAGTCTAGGCTGTAAACTTTTACAGAAGTGAGGAGACACATTTCATCACACCAAACACCCCTTAACTGTGCAGTGCTTTATGACTTTGCCTTTGCAAAGCGTTAACAGCTGAACAGGTTATGTTCTCGGGTCTGCTTAGTCAAAAAAAGTAGCACTTGTCATTCTTCACCTTGTTGCACCTAACAAAAGGCTAAGTTCCTTTTTCCACCAGGTGACCTTGGTCAACACATAGAAAGTACCGTTCTTATTGACTGTTCAAACACTCCTACATGCATGAGTAGTCAAAGGAAAACAAGTCAGACAGAAAAAGACGAAATTGCAAAAGAAAATGAGGAAATGGAAGTGAGCATATATGCAATAACTGAGATTAGGGAGATAACAAAAGAGAAGAGACGATGGGAAAAAAAACCCAGTTTCTCAACTTCAATAGAAACCCAAAGCCACTTAATACATTAGAATTTCTGAGCTTGTCATTTGACCAGGGAAAATTTCAGCCACATTAGATTTTTTGGCTATCACAAAAATGCACAGTTGGTATTTTCCCCTAGGCTGTGAGGACAGATTTGGCTGCTTGAGGCCACTGGTAGCACAAAGCAGGCACCGAGAAAGAGGCACGGGCAGGAAAAAGAGCTCATCGCTGCGTGTCCGTCAGATCATACTGTCATAACATCAAACAAGGGCATTGTTTGAGGGTATCTGAGTCAACACATGAGCTATAAATAGGACGCAGATGAAGTAAATAGGGCCACATCACTGCAAACATGCATAGCTGAATAGTGAAAGCTTTAGTTCAGGGGGAGTCCTCGATTCCCGGACATGAGCTCACGACCTGGCAGCTGATGGGGCGCAAATGTTCTCCCTGGGTCTCCTAATAGCCATTTTCACATCTCACAAATTGGCTTCAACGCTCAGGAGAAATATATCAGCCTTCGAGCAAATCACGCTGGTAACTCCACCATGTTTCTCCCTGCAAACTGGGCCTATCCTCCCACTGACTCCCACTGAGAACAGAGCAGACCATAATGTCCCTCTCCCCATCTCGCCTCCCTGAAACCTTGACAAGAGACCGGGAAGAGGTCTGTCAGTGTGACAGTAACTATATTATTCAGCAGCTGCTAGCACTGTGACAACACATCTATCTCCCGATTCGATACTATCACGATACTTGGGCGCCGATTCTACAAGTATTGCGATTTGATATTACGATTTATTGCAATTTGTTAACTTTTTTTAACACTAGACCATGGAAAAAAGTTGAATCATACACTTCTAGGGAAATTTTCTTTTTGGAAAATATCTAAATTAATAGAGTGAAAATGTTAGAGTTTCAGCATGTATGTAGTCAGATATGTCCTGAAGTTAAATATATCAGTCAAATAAAAGACATTTCCCTCACAAATTACGGATATGACGTCGAGTTACTCAGACTACAACAATAAAAGCGGTAACTTCTTTCTACCTCCGCATAGACTCAAATGAAGCAAATATATTGATTCTGGCATTAAAAAAATCTATTTCAAAATCGTAAAAAAGAAATCGTGATACATAGTTGAATCGATTTTTTCTCCCACCCCTAGATATACTATTCGGCATCTGCAGAAAAAAAAAACATTGGAGTTTGGAAAGACACACATGCTGCCCCTTTAAATCATTCAGATCTAACTAACCACATATCTCCAAATGAATATCTGCGAGATAAAATACTCAAGCCATATTATTAATCTGCTGATTGTTTCACAGTGCTGTTGAACAAGTTTTGTAACGGCCCACACAAACATAAGCCACGGAGCTTGCCAACAATTATACAGCCTTATCGCCCATTGTGCCGCTGAAGCATGACATTTAGTCTGGCTGTGGTTGTGTAAGGTAGAAACAATGTTAGGAGATAAACAGAGGGAGTGATTAACAAACATTTTGCCCCGAAACATAAATGGTTTCACTTACACAGTACATTTGGCTACCGATTACTGATCTCCCTGGGTAGATGAAAGTTAACGGACATGTTCCTACTAGTATGTGGTTTCTGTCTTTGAATTGGAGCTGACATTGACAGAAAATAATTAGAGTAGTTTATCAAGTAAGAACACACCAATCATTCTCTGGTGCCAGCTTCTCCAATGCAAAGATTTTTATATGATTGTAAATAGGGATGCACCGATACTGGATCAGATATCAGGCCGATACTGACTCATATAGCTGGATCGGATATTAGTTACAATGGAGCCGATCTATTCAATTCAATTCTATGTTTATATACTATAGACATTTATATACTGGGATTTTAGTTTAGTTTACACCTGAATTGTAATTCCTGTTAATTTTGAAGATTATTTTACAAAGTTACTGGTGTACGATTTATTATATTAATAATAAATGGAAAATAAATTAATTTGTTGGGTAAGTAATGTTTAAATCAAGCCTGGTTTTGACTTAAACATAAAATAATGATCCCAGTCACTTCCACACAGTGAGGCACACAGCTTATTAAATTTAGCACTGGTATCAGATCATTACTAGGTATCGGCAGATGCCCAGCTATCGGTATATAGAGACTGAAAAAGTCAGATGGGTGCATCCCTAATTGTAAACAGAATATATTTGGGTTTGGGACAGATGTTAAACCAAAACAAGATATCTGAAGCCATCACCTTGGACTATGTGAAACTGTGATGGACATTGTACAGGCTAAATGATTAGTCAATTAATAGTAAAATACATAAACAATTCCTAATTCCAATGCATCAATCAATGGCCATATTAGTAGGCAAACAAGAGGTGGTAGACTGACTACAATAATGTGTGTAAAATCACAGCTAACTGGCAGTTTAACACAAGTATCATAAGTTAATGTTGCCTCCATGACCAAACTGGGTCCAATCACTGCACAACAACTTTAACTTGAGCACTGGTTACATTACAAACACAGACAATAAGACATAGTGAATGCAGTAAATTAGAAGATGCAGATCGTATTTCTGAATATATTTGGGTTTGGGACAGATGTTAAGCCAAAACAAGATATGTTAAGCCATCATCTTGGACTATGTGAAACTGTGATTTCATTTTACAGGCTAAATGATTAGTCAATTAATAGTAAAAATACATAAACAATTAATGAAAACAATTCCTAATTCCAATGCATCAACCCAATGGCCATATTAGTAGGCAAACAAGAGGTGGTAGACTGACTACAATAATGTGTGTAAAATCACAGCTAACTGGCTGTTTAACACAAGTATCATAAGTTAATGTTAGGTTAATGCCTCCATGACCAAAGTGCACAACAACTTTAACTTGAGGACTGGTTACATTACAAAATAAGAGACAATAAGACACAGTGAATGCAGTAAATCAGAAGATGCAGACAACATATCTGAAGCCATCACCTTGGACTCTGGGAAACTGTGATTTCATTTTACAGGCTAAATGATTAATCAATTAATAGTAAGAAATAAAACAATTAATGAAAACAATTCCTTATTCCAATGCATCAACCAAAGGCCATATTAGTAGGCAAACAAGAGGAGAATGTGTGTAAAATCAACACAATAAGTTAATGTTAGTATGACCAAACTGGGTGCAATCACTGCACAACAACTTAACTTGGTTACACTACAAATAAGAGACAATAAGACACAGTGAATGCAGTAAATCAGAAGATGCAGACAACATATCTGAAGCCATCACCTTGGACTCTGGGAAACTGTGATGGACATTTTTCATTTTACAGGCTAAATGATTAATCAATTAATAGTAAGAAATAAAACAATTCCTTATTCCAATGCATCAACCAAAGGCCATATTAGTAGGCAAACAAGAGGAGAATGTGTGTAAAATCACAGCTGTTTAACACAATAAGTTAATGTTAGTATGACCAAACTGGGTGCAATCACTGCACAACAACTTAACTTGGTTACACTACAAATAAGAGACAATAAGACACAGTGAATGCAGTAAATCAGAAGATGCAGACAACATATCTGAAGCCATCACTTTGGACTCTGGGAAACTGTGGACATTTTTCATTTTACAGGCTAAATGATTAATCAATTAATAGTAAAAAAATAAAACAATTAATGAAAACAATTCCTTATTCCAATGCATCAACCAAAGGCCATATTAGTAGGCAAACAAGAGGAGAATGTGTGTAAAATCAACACAATAAGTTAATGTTAGTATGACCAAACTGGGTGCAATCACTGCACAACAACTTAACTTGGTTACACTACAAATAAGAGACAATAAGACACAGTGAATGCAGTAAATCAGAAGATGCAGACAACATATCTGAAGCCATCACCTTGGACTCTGGGAAACTGTGATGGACATTTTTTTCATTTTACAGGCTAAATGATTAATCAATTAATAGTAAGAAATAAAACAATTAATGAAAACAATTCCTTATTCCAATGCATCAACCAAAGGCCATATTAGTAGGCAAACAAGAGGAGAATGTGTGTAAAATCAACACAATAAGTTAATGTTAGTATGACCAAACTGGGTGCAATCACTGCACAACAACTTAACTTGGTTACACTACAAATAAGAGACAATAAGACAGTGAATGCAGTAAACTAGAAGATGCAGACCTGTGGTTTGTCTGAGGCTATACCGTTGCTTGAAGCGTCCTCTCTCCATTTTCTCCAATCTCAGACATAAAAAGCGTTAACGTGGTGGAAAATGAAGAGTAGAAGCCACTCATTCAGAGCTAGTTTAATCTTTTATCTGTGGGCTTTTTATCCCATAACTTGACATCTAAACTTGGCAAAACCTGGTTAAGAAAAGGCAGCTTCTTTAACAGCCAAATGAAGCAGCTAACCAGCCATGGTGAATTCAAGGATAGCAGCAGGAGAAGCTAGCCTGATAGCTTCACCACAACCAGTCAGAGAGCAGCTCACAATCACAATCAAAAACCGTGTCTTACCTCTTCACCACCTCCTCTTCTTTATCTCCTCACAGTACAGAGTCAACGCCTCGAAGAGGAGTCACACAAATGATGTCCTCTTTGGTTATTTTCCCACTCCAACAGGCTAGCCTAGAGCTGATGAGACGTGCCCCGTTGGAATAGCATTTCTTCTATATCAAAGCATGTCATTGCTCAGCAGCAGAGCTAGGCTAACCAGCTAGCAGCAGCCTCACAAGCTGTTCAGAGTCAAGGTCCCGCCCCCTTACTCGCATCTGATTGGCTGTTGGGGATTCGACTCTGCGTTTGATTGGACCGCGGCGCTGTCAGTCAATCACACTGCTGCAGCTGCTGATGTTTGGTGTCCCCCCCTAATATAAGCATCCATCATGATTTTCAACCTTGTGAGGATAAAAAAGTCAACATAATGGAGACTATAAAAGAAATTTGAATGAAGAGAGAGATCTACAGATGTATCTTATTATTTTATATTTACTATTGCTATTATTTATTAATTAATTTGGTTCAGAAAAGAAAAGATGTAGCCTACTGGAGGCCTTTAAAGCAATGAGTGGGGCTTTTATGCTGTATAATTTGGGGAAAGTGATAATTTTTTTAATGATAATTTTAATTGACAACTAGATAAAGAAAAGATATACAAGTGTGGACAATCAGCTCAAGTGAATTGCACTTTATCCATCATGATTTTCGCCTTGTGAGGCTAAAAAAGTCAACATAATGAAGACTATAAAAGTAACGTGAATGAAGAGAGAGATCTACAGATATATTTTATTATTTTATATTTACTATTGCTATTATTTATTCATTAATTTGGTTCAGGAAAGAAAAGATGTAGCCAACTGGAGGCCTTTAAAGCAATGAGTGGGGCTTTTACGCTGTATAATTTGGGGAAAGTGATAATTTTTTTAATGATAATTTTAATTGACAACTAGATAAAGAAAAGATATACAAGTGTGGACAATCAGCTCATATAAAAAGTGAATTGCACCTTATCCATCATGATTTTCGCCTTGTGAAGCTAAAAAGTCAACATAATCAAATAAAGATGTAGCCTATACTGGAGGCCTTTAAAGCACTGAGTGGGGCTTTGCTTTTATCCTGTATAATTTAGGGAAAGTGATCATTGATCATTTTAATTGACAACTAGATAAAGAAAAGGTATACAAGTGTGGACAATCAGCTCATATAAAAAGTGAATTGCACTTTATCCATCATGATTTTCGCCTTCTGAGGCTAAAAAAGTCAACATAATCGAGACTATAAAGAGAAACGTGATTGAAGAGAGAGATTTACAGATATAGTTTATTATTTTATACTTTTACTATTGCTATTATTTATTAATTAATTTGGCTCACATGTCCAAAAGACAAGATGTAGCCTACTAGAGGCCTTTAAGGCTTTTTTTCCATGTTAAAAGGTTTTTTTTTGGTTAAGTTTTTGCTTATCCGATGAGAGGGTGTTACTGTAAAAGAAAGAGGGTGTCGTATCCTGTACAGATCGTAAAGCCCCCTGAGACAAATTTGTGATTCTGGACTATACAAATAAAATTGACTTGACTTGACTTGAGTGGGGCTTTGCTTTTATCCTCTATAATTTAGTGAAATTGCTATCTTTTTAATTTATCATTTTAATTGACAACTAGATAAAGTAAAAAATTTAACATTTTAAAAAGTAAAAGTATAAATGTGTGAACAATCACATAAAAAAGTGAATTGCACCTTATTTTCCTAGGTTATGACGGTTTCCTAAATGTTAGCTGCAGCTGTCTGCACTTGAAGTATGGTCTTATATGATGAATTGATATATTTAATAGTTGGAAAGTCTTGTTCGCAGAGTGTTTTTGAGCCTTTCATAAAAAAATGCTCAGTCATCTGCACTGTGCAGCACAAATACAGACACTCAACACTCAGATACATACAATAACTCATCATTAAATTCCATTCAGACCCCTCCTGGGAAATGATACTTCTAATAAGCATGTCTGCAGTGAAGAGGCTTGCAGAGTAATTTGGAAGGTTGTGCAGCACGCTGCAGGATGCAATCTGTTTCCTGCTCAAACAGATGGGCCTCCTCTACATGTATTCTGCTTTTCTGCACCCAAAATTCCATCTCAAAACAAGACTGTGATGCAGCACACATAACTGAGACTAAATCCACTTTATCTCAGTTTATTCACATGTTTTAGTTTGAAAAATAAACTTCAGGTATTGAACCATGGTGTTTTAAAAGAAAACATCACATGTCAGACAAAGCGTGCTTTCAAACTAAAAGACAATTTCATATTGTGCTTTGGTTGTAAATAGATTAAGCTTGTAGTTTACTCACCACTTTATTGGCATCACTGATAGTAGATTGTCATCACACAGATTTCATTGCAGCCGCTGCTCTTTGTGTGTGGTTATAACCACAAGGCTGATTGTTTCCTATTTCAGCAGAAATATGTTAAACATTCAACAGAGTGTCATAAATTTACAACACTTTATCAGGTCATAAATTTGTCAAACAACTCTGCTTCTCACTAAATAAACAGGGTTTGGATTGAAGTGTGTCATGTAATGTGTTTAAATTGTTTTGATGCAATAACAGCTACCTTTGACTGAGTAATGGAGTGGGTTGTGAATGCCACCTGCTGGGCTCTCTGTGAAACATCCATGTTGTGTCAGTTTTGAACCGCAACATGTCTTCTTTCATCCGCTCTGCATCATCATTATGTCTTTATTTCATTCCATCACTGTTGCCTTTGCCTCGGGGAAATCGCAGAGACTGACTGCCTCGGCTTGACACAGTGAAAGGAAACAGCACTGGCGAACCGCTGAATTGTCCACTATACAGAAAAAAAAATGCAGATGGGTCTCATGTTGTTAAAGGGGACTTTAATTCAATACAGTGCACCTGCCTCTGGGCATTAGTCTGATATGCGTCTGAAAGTAAACAGAAGCAGAATCCAGGGATGTAATCACTACTAGTGTTAAATATCATGTGGCTGCTGAGGCCAGAATTTACATTAGAAAGCACGGAAATGTGCCGTTTGTGCACAAAATATTGCTGGGAGTAAATAATACATAGAGTATTACAGATTGATAGTTTCCCTGTGCATAAAATAATGTTCAATGTGAAGAGTCTACTTGTAAATTGAGATATATTTTAATAACAACAACCCTAGTTACTGTATATTGTACAGTATATGGCAGAGCACCTATCCCAGCACTTAAAGGTCACTATCCACCCCTGGCTCCTCTGTTATGGGGTTATATTTGACGGAATTCAGATTAAGGCTAAGAAAAGCAATACCAGTTATTTTATGAAACATGGGTGGTATTTATTTTTATTCTTTCATTCCTTGTATGCGGTATGAATGATTTGTGGGCTGACATTTACACAGTGTGACAACTGTGGCAGTGTGACAACAGACGGATACACCACACCTTGTTGGTGTTATTATTATTATAAAAGGTGCATATCATTTAGAGCTGCAACGATTAATCGATTAGTTGTCAACTATTGAATTAATCTCCATCTACTTTGGTAATCGATTAATCGGTTTGAGTAGTTTTTATAAAGAAAGAAAAGTCAAAATTCTTTGATTCCAGCTATTTAAATGTGAATATTTTCTGGTTTCTGTACTCCTCTGTGACAGTAAACTGAATATCTTTGAGTTGTGGACAAAACAAGACATTTGAGAACGTCATCTTGAGCTTTGGGAAACACTGATCGACATTTTCTGACATTTAATAGACCAACCAATTAATCGATTAATCGACAATGAAAATAATCGTTAGTTGCAGCCCTAATATCATTTAAATGATCATCTTACACTGCCACACACAATACCAGATTCAATATGGTTTAAAATGCTGGAGCAAAATAAATTCACAAAAATTAAATTTACTTTTTTTATGATGACATTTTGGTCTTCGACAGAGTTTGACATTAAAGCAGTACTATCAGGGGGACATGGTCACCGTATTACATTTGTCTTTTATTTCACACACAAATATTAAGACATTAGTTACACAACTGGCACCCTTCCAACAACACAACGATACAAAAATCATCAGATGAAGATTCAGACATTCTTTAAATTGCACAACCAAGCAACATTGTAAACAAATAGACCGACATATCAAAACTCATTTGATGGGCGAGTCCAGGATCTCTTGGTAATCCTGCCGAATGGCCCTGCTCACCCGGTACAGCTTGAGCCCTGTCAGGGTGAACACGCTGATCATGATGACTAGGCCTCCAAGGACATCGTAGACAGATGGGATCATCCTCAGGACAATGAGCTGGAGCAACATGGCGACCACGAACTCTAGGTGCTGCACTGTGCTAACTAAGGCTGGATGAAACTTGTTTAGAGCATAGTAGACTCCGAGGAACGCCACGGTGGAGCAGATACAGATCCCAATTAAATAGCCCCAGGTCTCCCCATCCAGGGGAATGATGGGCTCCTGCATGATAAACATGGTGGAGGCACCCCACACCGTGCCCGTCCAGCCGAAGGTAAAGAGTGCCGTCCACATGCTGACGCGCTCCTTAATGGCTCTGTAGACGATCATGGAGAGGGCGGCGGTCAAGCCGGCCGTCACTGTCATTGTGTAGCCAAAGGCCTCCTTCCAGAACCCGAGCCTGGACTTCTCCTCGCCCGCCACGTTTGGCACCATGACAAGACACAGGCCGAACACGCTTCCCACGACCGTGACCACATCTGTGTAGCCCAGCCTCTCATCCAGCAACAGGAAGGCCAGTATGGCACTGAAGACTGTGGTGGATGCACGCCACATGATGGTGCCGTTACTGGGTGGTACTATAGCAAAAGAGGTGTAGGCGCAGGTGATTGAGATTACATTGCACACACCGTAGAAGAAGAGACGCAGCCGGTAGCCCTTAGGGCCAAAGGGGGCCTCTTGGTAGTAGAAGACCACCAGAATGGACAGCACCTGGATCACGGAGCGGATGAAGAGCAGCTCGAGGGAGGGCACTTTAGAGCGGTCGGCCGCTAAACGAGTAATCAGCGCCACGCAGCCATGAGCCACCGCCGCCCCAAACAAGGCCATCCAGGTCACCCGGGAGGCCAAGACATTCGCCTCTCCGAAGCTAGCCAGCTGACCCCCGACCCCCTTGTCTCTTTGCACAGGTGGCGGCTTCGGCTGGGTCTCCATGGTCCCAAACAAAGTCCTGCTACCTTTGCTGTCTGACACCAGTCTCTTTGCCACATTAGCTTCCGCGAAGGCGCCAAACTCCTCAAAGGAGGGCGCGTCATCGTAGCCTTCATCGCCAGGCTGGGGGAAGTGAGTGGCATATTTCACCGTCACTGTGTTCGGGTGAATCTTAACCCGTTTTTTTGTTCCATACTGCAGCGAGGATGAAGATTCATCCATGTTTCCTTGTGCGTCAGAGGGGGTAATCTGAAAAAAAAAATAGCATACAAATCATTGCAGTGTTACTGAAATAATATTCAAATGAATTGTTGCCCTGTGGTCTGATTTTATTTCCATAATCAGTCAAAACAGAGCTTTCCTGAAGCAGAGAGAAATGTTTGCATAATTCACAACTTGTTTTCTTCTGTATCCAACCGTCACACTCACACAAAACACACACACAGATAAACTGTAACACACTTACTGTATCAGCCCTATCTCACTTACCTTTTCACTCTGCCTGCCTACCCTTACACTTGTGTTGTGTTACTTCTATATATATCCCGTGCGAGCTCATATAAGCCAAGCAGCAAACACTCTGAGGCTGATGCAGTCTGATGGGGATGAAATTACATAACAGGAAACCACACAGGGGACGATGCATGAATGTGGGCCACTTACGAGTATGAATGGAGTTGCACATCATAAATTAACAAAGCCTGGGACGAGGACTGTGTGAAAGGGTTAAATGATGTTGAATAGTTTGGTGGTCCCTTCAGTTATGAGAGATTTTGGATGCTTCCTTTAAACAGCAATGGGATTTGGTTTAAGGGGTGAGATTACAAAAATGTTACAAAATAAAATCAATATATTTTACATAAAAAAAGAAAAGAATATATTTATTCTTATATATTATAAAATATTATTTTCAAGATCATTATTACTACTACATGCATTCTGTCAATCCATTAAAGACCCAGCATTGATCAAAACCACAAGGGGGCAGATAGATACTCTTATTTGCCTTCTCTCCTCTTTTACATGCGATTGCTCCTCCTTTTTGGAAATATGCATGAATAAAACTTGATCCTTAATAATAATAAACGATGGAAATGGAAATGTAATGTTAGGTCGAGGGGATAATGATAAAAAAAATGTAATCTTTGAGTATGAAAAGAAACCTCAAAGCAAATGTGAGCACTTATAAGCCAATTTAAGGATGGCTTAATATCTTTTAATATTCTTTCTGACAGAAAATCACGCACAAAAAATCACCTTTAAATTACAATTAAGGTCTTGTCTTGTGAAATAGTAAAATGTTTTTTAATTTAGGTTAAAACTGGCAAAGAGCGACTAACCTAGATTCTGTAAAATCCTTATCAATGGACATTTTTAAGGAGCGTTTTGTGCATAATATTAACTGAGTGCATGCAAAAAAAACAAAAAAACACATCTTACCTTTTGTTCTTTGAATAGTTCCTATTGATGCATAAACCCGGGTTCGTATCATAAATGAAGACCTCGTTTGATTTCTTGATCCTTACATTTGGTCAACTGCCATTTCCCCATCTTCCTCTTGGAGATGCGTGCTGCTTCCACGCTGCCGATGGACGCTGCTTCTGCTGGAGCTGCTGCTGTTGCTGAGGGCGATGATGATGAGGAGGATGATGGTGGTGATGATGATGATGATGAAGATGATGAAGATGACACTGGGGGGAGAAGCAACTGTCACTGTCACAGCCAGTGGTTTCTCCTCCTCCTCATCCTCATCTTCATCCCTAAGACTGATTCCCACCTCTCATTCGTCATCTCTCAGGAGGGAAAAGGGGATGTGCGTCGGTCACTCATCATCATCATCATCATCATCATCATGGTCATAAGATTAATCCACTTTAGGAGGAAGATTTGATCAGTCTTTTTGAAGCAATTATACCATGATGAAGGAAATAAAAGCTTTTTGTATGAGCTTAATTTTCAATTTATATGACATACACTTTTATTATTATTATTATTATCATGTTTAAAGGGTGGGGTCGCCTCTGCAGCTCTTCATGCTGATTTTCTAGCCTCATTTGCAACATCTTTGTATGGCCCATATCTGCAAATACATACTGGATGACTATTTCTTTTATTTGGGGTTATTAGGCAGCTTGAAGTGATTGGGATTCCCATAATCCTCTCTGGGATCCTCTCATTAGCACCAAGAGGACCCTCATGAGATTGGTGGTTCTTCCTCATGTGTATAGTGCTCATTTCTTGTTCCTAACAAGAAAAATAAATTCTGTCTGTCTTTATAGGAGGTTCACTTTAACCATCACTTTCTAAATATCATTTTGCATCCATTTTTTGAAGCCAAATGCTGACGCAGAACAACCTCAAAGCAAAAGCCATGCAGGCGGCATATGCTGACTCCGGGTTGATGAAAGGCAGGCAAACATTAATAGTCACATCAAGACGGGGGGAAGTTGAAAGCACTAAAATTAGATTGTTGAGTTTACCCCCCGGGCTATGCAACAAGAACCTTGGCTGGTATAATTCAGATCATCCTGCCACTAGCTGCCACCGCCTCTGCAACATGACAGTGACTTTAATTGGCACGGAGCTCAGAGGAAGGTGATTTGTGATGTTGTGGCAATTAACCCTGTGTCAACATTTACATTAAGCTATTTACAGTGAATCAATCAGACAGCAGGGAATATGAGCTTTAAGGGACATAATTGACTTGTTATGGGTGCAATAATTGTAGTAGAATATGATTACATTATCTTATAAACAAATGAAGTCAACTTTGCAGAAGATAAAGAGATAATGGAACTGTAGCATCAGCAAAATAAAGCCCTTATTTAAAACACAGTTTAAGTGAATGCTTAAGGATTATATTTTGTTATGAATGGAGGATGGATATTTGAGAATTATTGGAATATAACTACCCGGGCTCATCATATTAATGTATTATTCAGAATAATTAAAAGGGCCAGTGTGTAGCATTTCGGGGGATCTATTAGCAGAAATGGAATATAATATTCATAACTATGTTTTCATTAGTCTATAATCACCTGAAACCTAGAATCGTTGTGTTTTCATTAGCTTATAGAATGAGCCCTTCATATAGGGAGTGGGTCCTCTTCACAGAGTCCGCCATGCTGCTCCGCCATGTTTCTCCAGTAGCCCAGAACGGACAAATCCAAACACGGACTCTAGAGAGCCTTTCGCGTTTTTATGTTACCTGAAGGCCGCAGATTGCAAAATCGTGCCACGATCTGACTTCTGTTGCTCCTAAAGTAGTATTATTATAGTAAGGATGCATGGCCTCTGAACGAGGCGAACGGCGTTACCACGATTTTGTACACGACGGCTCACGTTACCACAGTCTTGGAAAAGGAGGAGTGCGTGGAGGGGTGCTCAGTTGGTTGCAATCTGCAACCACATCACTGCACTGTCCCTTTAAAATGTCAATGAACAATTAAAAGCAATACATATATCCGTGTTTACCATCCTCACAAAATGTGTTTTTGTTACAAGTTACATAGGTTGACACCACTATCATGTCTACCTGTTAAATATGACGCTACAGCCAGGAGACAGTTAGCTTAGCTTAGCATAAAGACTGGAAACTCTGAGGAACAGTGAGCGGGTTAAAAACAAATCTGCCTTCCAGCACCTCGAAAGCTCACTAATTAAAATGTTATATCTCATTAAGCAAGCTTCCAGTCTTTATGCTAAGCTAAGATATTCGAGTGGCATTCTTCTTCACATCTAACTCTTGGCAAGAACAAATATTTCCAAAAGTGTCAAACTATTCCTTTAAAATATTTTTATTGATTGATTGGTTGTGAGCTTCTGTAGTCATTCCTATAATCGTTGTTTGTTATATTGTTTTTTTTTCTCCGAAACTAATTAGGGAACGCCTCAATTTGCCACAACACATGGCGCTCAAAACGACTACTCTGGGTGTGTATGAGGCTGTAACTGCTTAAGCATCCAGTGCCTGCAGCATTAAGTCAGGGGATAAAAACAACACCATAAACTCTAAACTGCCTCACAGCTCATTGAACCACAATGAAACAGGGAAGTAATAGCGACGTGTCCTTTCATTTTACCATCCAGGGTGCATCACAACATAAGAAATTCATGGATGTTTTTATAATTTACTCGAACATTCAGACTGTTGAAGTTGAAGGAAGTGAAATGCTGGAGTTTTTTATTTCCTTAACTCATTTAACAGGGGTATGAATCTGCTCTATTAAATATGTCTCGGGAGATAGCAACACGTTAAGCTTCACTAATCCCGACTACACTCATTTTCTGTCAGGCAGCTTTAGCAGAGGCTCCACTGGCAGATGATTTCCTTAAAATGAAAGTATATTGATTGTATTGGATGTCATATTGATATTCATATTGCCCCGAGCTCATCAGCTAAATGTGACAACAATTTAAAACAGACGTGAGCACATAATGAAGACTAATTACTGGCGATAGCAGGCCGTGTTGGTTATTATACCCTGTAGCGCAGCAAGTTTTTCTTTGCATCACAAGAGATTTCAAGACGGTAAAAATCCAGCATACATAATTACGTAGCATGCACAGGAACAACACTCCGTTTGCACTGAATGTGGTTAATGAGTGGAAATATCTCAAGTCATGTGCAAGGCTTTGTACTTTTCCTGTGAGGAATCACACTCATTAGGTTGTGCACTGATTAGTAAAAAGCAAGATTTGCTATTTTTAACACAGAATCTTCTACTGTGGACGTTTGACATTTCATTGTCATTTCTGTGTCTGCCAGCTGTTTTCTTGCTTTCACATATTTCAGTGATGGTTAAATCTATAGGAGCTACAATTCCTTAACTGTCATCTCATATTTCTTTTAATCTTTTCTTCATTTTCCTTCAATGAGTTGTTTTCGACTGAAAATGGAATTTTGTATTACCGCCATTGGCTTTTTGGTGAACATTGGAGAAAATAGAACAGCCCTGGTGTATTTTGTATCGATCGCCTGTATTCCCCCCCCCCCCCACCCCCGTCCTATCCTCTAAAAGGCTTTCATGATGAACATGTGGCTCATTTATCTTCCGTCTGGGACTCGAACCATCTGTCATTGATTAAGCAGTTATATCTCAGCTTTATTGGCCGGAAAGCAGAAAAACGTCAAACCTCCATCCAATCTATTGGTACATTGACTGACAGGCTTATACAGCAATTTAAGGATTTGGAGAATAGTGTTGTTGAGAGCAGGGCTGTCGCTGACATGGAGCAAATAAAGTGGAATAAATGGAAGATGGTGGCTTAAATAAGCAATTTGTGTGGGTGGAGAGATAATAGATGTGGCTCTTGTTTTGTTCACCTCAAGGGCTGATGAAACCAAGTAGCACAGTGAATGAGATCAAGCATGCCCGACAATTTCCTTATCAAACAACAAGACCAGTGCTAAATATCTACAAGCATGAAAGATATGGTTTACTATACACTTTGCATACAAATGTAAATCCCGTGGATTGCCATTGAATGAATCAAAAGATCCTGCAGAGAGGCTGGAGGCTGTTAGGCTTTCACTTTATCTGCAAGAACACACTGTTACTGTTCGCCCAGCTGCCATGGACAAAGGCAAACTTTTCCCAAACATGATGCTACCTGCAGACATTGCTCTGGGAATAGCTCATCCCCGTTGGCAAGCTACCCGCACTTTTGTTTACTGTCTATTTGCTGAACCTAAAACCAAACAGCGCCTCATTCTTTATGAATCATAAATGGGCCAACTCAGCAGTTTGTTCTATATCGAGCCTATTTAATTATGTATGAGCTGAGGAGGATTCCTATTTTCGTATAGAGGAGCATCCTTTCTGGTTTGATATATTGTCTTCCACCCAGACCGAATGCCAATAATTGCTTCCCTATCAATTCCCATACAAAGAAGTATCTGGTCAAACACATGAACATGTATAATCACATGTCATACAATATGATGCATATCAAAACGTTGCTTTCCTTTTAACTCTAATATAGACACAAATTTCAACAATACTAAGTGTTGTGTGATGCCATGAGTTAAATGCTAACGTCAACATGCCACAGTAACATGCTCACAATAACAACAATGCTAACATGCTAATGTTAAAGGTGCAAAATGCGAAATTGGGAGCATTTCTATTGCCTCCGCACGGCTCTCAACATGGTGACGGCTGAGCCAACGGCCCATAGCTAACAGTGCTACCAGTTAAAACAACAGCAACAGTTGTCAGCACAAAGGGGGAACCGAAGGCTGGGTGCTACGCCTCCGCAACGGCGCTGTCGCTCAGGATGGCGTGAGAGCAGTGCAGCGCGGCGGCCGTGTGCTAGCCAGTAGTGCACGCTCACATGCACTAAAAGCATGCACAGCCAGCCCGGCTATGTCAACAAAGCACAGAGAAACTCGGATTACAACACACAGAGGGAGGGCGACTTCATTCTCTGCTCAGGTAGACATTACTCCTCTATAACTTCACATAGCAAAGCATAGTTGTTTGCTGCTATATTAATGCTCTCTATAGAGCACCTTTAATCAGGTATAATGTTTACCATGGTCACCATCTTAGTTTAGCATATTAACAAGCTAACATTTGCTAATTATCAGTAAAAACAAAGAACAGGTGTTGAGTCATAAACCATCCAATACTTGTTGAGATATTTCAGTCTGTCTGGATATTGTGAAGAGAAACAAACACATGTAGGCTAATATTTCACCAAGTAACTCCAAAATTATTGGTGAACCATGAACACACTATGTACTCAGGCATCCAAAAGCCATCGGTTGCAGTATTAGAGACAGGTAACCAAAGATTAAATGGTTAAACTTAATCTAAATCAAACTAAATAGAAAACTATGAGGAATATTGGAGCAAATTAACCGTCATCAGTCCTCACAATAGTTACTGTATCACAAAGTATGACTCAAAATTAATGTATCACCTCAACAGGAACCCAAACATATACACCAGAGGAAGGCAGCACATGGAGGAGCTAATTGACCATATGGTGGATTTGTTTCAATCTGACAGAACAATGATGAAGGAGCCCTGTACCTCTGAGGATTAATGCTCTCAATTCTGCCAATTCAATAAGCCTATGTGCAATCACACTAAAATCAATTTAAAGATCATAAGATGGACTTTTAAATGAAATAAAATCATCATCCGCAAAAATATGAGCAATTATTTATCTAACGCTTGCATAAAAATAGCAATCCAAATGGACTGTGGGAAGTTTATTATTAAGGAAAAAGCAGTTTGCCAGACTTTTTTTTTTACATCCTCGTCTCACCCCTGATCAAACTCATACCAACTAAAGCAGATGATGAGAAATAACACATTATTTTTTTCGTTTATTGTGATATTATCAGCTCCTCAGAGCAGCCAATGCCGAGTATAATTGGATCCTGAAGCTCCAGTAGCTGTTAAATATTTATTTTTTCAGCTGGTATTCTGTGAGACTTCGCTGTGCCTGTGAGAGCTCTTTATAACTCAACAGTCAGAAAAGCTTATCATTTCTTTCTGAAGGAATTTTGAATCAGTGCACCATTTGGGAGAATTGCTAAGCGGTCTGTCATTACTTCCGGATGTCTCACAGCGAGCTTGTACCTTGAGACTTTGATTAGCATGATTGAGTGTGAGCAGCAGATGGGTCATTTTAAAATTTGTCTCATTTCTTTTCTGTGCATAATTGGCCCGAGGAAAAATGTTTTATTTAATGTGTGTGTTCGTTCCTCTAAGTGCACATTGTGTGTTTGACTGCATAAACACAAAGTCATCTGATGTGCATTTTGGGTGCATGCAAGCATTAATGTGCAAATTACCCACATTGTTGGTAACGTCCAAGTTTTGCATGACAACCTGCTCATGCTTTCTCCAACATAAATATGATGCTGACCCTGGGAGGCGCCATCTTTCATCATACTGGCATGAAGGATCAACCTCTGCAGACACTTCTGATTTAATATCAGTCCAACTGTTGAAGAACCAGTAATCGTATTAGGCTGATAAGTATGTCAAAAATATTAGGCTACATGAAGACATGGATCTGACTTACGTTAAAGGAATAGTTCAACAGTTTAGGAAATATACTTATTTTCTTATTGACAAGAGTTAGAGCAGAAGATTGATACCCCTCTCTTAGGCTACTTAAATATTTAGCTACCGCAAGCAGCCGGTTAGCTTAACAGGGAAGTTCCTGTCCAGTTCCCAATGCATGTATTATGTATGTCAATGTTTTCCCTATGCTGTGCATGTCTGCTATAATACCCAAAGTCCACGCCAAAGGGATGTTACTCTCCCCCACAGAAACACTGCTCATAAACTGCCTGAAACACCTTCCTTGAAGTCCTGCCTTTTCTTCCGTAACGTGGTGATGTCACAAAGTAACATATGTGCATAATACCTGCCTAGCAGCTAGTTTGGCATGCCCTCAAACAAAGCTAGTCAAAACAGAGCTGGAGTAGAGTTCGAAGAGTTTGGTTCGGTTGACCAATCACAACAGAGTGGGCCAGCTGACCAATCAGTGCGCACTGGGCTTTTCAGGTGGGAGGGGGAGGGGGGGGACAGGAGCTCAAACAGAGCGTTTCAGACAGAGGGTGAAAAGAGGTGCTGCAACACAGCCGGTATGAGAAAAAAAAAGCGTTTTTTGAACATTAAAGCATGTAAACTTGTTCTAGTAGAAACCCAAAATACACCTGAAAATGAGCATAATGGGCCCTCTTTAAAGTGGGGCATCTGTTTTGGGGAAATTCCTGTCCAATTCCTGAAGTATGTATTGTATATTTTCACGTTTCATCTACATTACTGTGTATCATGTAATTCCTGAGAAAATAGAGCCTCCTGTAAAGTGTTTTAAATCGCCTGGGCGCTCAGCAAATGTCATCCATCTGATGCCATTTTCCATTACTAGGCAAAATGACCCTTAACAGCTGCCTGGGAGAAAGTGCCTTTAACGTACTAAATTGCTGTTAACATGTCACCCTTATTACACAATGTTCAACCTGTGTGGAACGTGCCTGAAATGGATTATATCTCTGCAAAATCATAGCGTCTGAGTTGGATTGTATGGCACAATGTTGTTGCATGGGGCAGATGTATTATGGAAATACCCATATATTTTAAAAGGTAAGAATTTATGCTTAAGGATCCAAAGATGCAGTTAAACAGGCTGAAAAAGGGAAGCAGATCACAGGACATACTTGTGAACATGAGGTAAATGTGTCACTTTTGTGACACTTTGTATGAGCGGGTGCGGCACACCGCCTTCAACACCTTCTCTGAAATGATGGACTCAGTGACATTTTGAGGTAGAATTACAGCGAGCTATGTTATTTGCCATACTCTAGAGATTAAAAAGCATCGTATGAGAGTATGCAAGCGGAGAAGATGTCTTCAGTTTTCAACATGGATAGACATAGTTAAGTCTAGTCAAGCATATGCATGGGTAACCGTGGGTACTCTACTTCTGTGGCTGTTCAATGGAGTGAATATTTCTGCATTGTTATGCTGGAGAGCCTTATTTAAGCTGTACAAAATAAGACCAAGTCTAATGAGAAAGTCTAGAAAAAAAACACTTCTTCTCCATCTTAATAAATAACGTCAGAAAGACCATCTGGAACAGAGTCATCCAGTTTTGCCTCAGGTGCTTTAACCTAACATCAACGTTAGACATGGCTGTTTCTGGTTTTGATTAGCCTATGCCTCAACCCCTTTATTCTTCAGCCACAGACCAGCCCGCGAGGCCTGATGACGACAACCGTTGTGTGTGCCAGTGTGTGCATGTGCTGATCCATAATACATGTGACGCTTCTGCCTAGACGCCTCCTCTCATGAGAATGCCCTTTTCTTTGCATCTGTCCGCCCATTACAGCGTCACATCTCCTCTGATCTCATTCACAAATAAATGTTCTGCACAATTTATTAGATTTACAATTATGTAAATGTCGTAATGGATCATCACGCTGCTGTGGATGCTGTTTTATTGAAAGTCCTGTCTGTTCTCCGGGATAGTTCAGAGCTAGATCGAGAGAGAGATAAAGACCGCAAGCCCAAGAGGTAGCCGTGTTGCGTTTATTGTCGTCCCAGTGCAGCGGCGACAAAAGCGTGTATTAAAGTCGGGATTCATCCATCATGCTGTTATGGAGAGCACAGAGGACGTCAGTCATATTATGAGGTGCAAAATGAACCAAACTGTGTGACTGCATAAATCACACGCTCTCGCTGTGTGAGGGAGCACTGCAGGCTGTAGTCGCTGTAGAGACACAGAACAATAACAACACCGATCAAAGTGTTTTATGTGCAGCAAAGGCTGGAGTGTGATGGTGTAGGCAGTTCAAACTAGATGCATCTACATCAATAGTAGTATTGATTGTGAGGCCAGCAGCTGGCTCAAGAAAGGATGTCTGTATCCAATACACACTAAAATCAAACAGTTTCGAGATCTACTCCTCTTCTGTGTGATGTCATTGGCATGTTTGTCTTCCATCCCTTGCTCCCTCTCTGAATTGCCAAACATTAACATCAATGACCACTTTTTATTTTTGATGTTGACATAATTTTAGTGTATTTAGATATTTAAGATGAAATAAGCCTTTACAATTAACTTTCATGAACTGAAAATACACTGTGAAAGGGTTAAAGTTGACGAAAACATGGACAACTCCCAGACCGGACAACGCCGTGGTAGCGACCTGTCAATCACAAGGTAGCCCCGCCCTATATCATTCCCTGCTTTATGGTCTATTTGACTCTAAATGGGACCATGATTTACTAAATGAACATCATGCTGTATTGAAGAAGACTTGAAACTAACGACTGAGACCATGAACTCATGTTTACAATGTTTACTGAGGTAATAAATCAAGTGAGAAGTAGGCTCATTTTCTCATAGACTTCTATACAATCAGACTTCTTTTTGCAACCAGAGGAGTCGCCCCTGCTGGCTATTAATAAGAATGCAAGTTTAAGACACTTCTGCATTGACTTCACTTTTCAGAACCGGAGGTTGCCGCCTGAGCAGTACATAAAACTAAATGGCTTGTTACTCTTAATTATTAATTGTATGAATAATTTCAAACAGCATCATCAAATATTTTTCAGGCCGTCAAATAAAAGAAACACATAGAAATTGGCTCTGGGGCATTTTTCACTATATTCTGACATTTTATAGACAAAGCGTTTATTCGATTAATCAAAAAATTCATTGGCAGATTAATCAATAATGAAAATAATCATTAGTGGCAGCCCAGTTACACCCACAAGCCTATCAACGCTTTGCAATATCATTAATTCTCAGTCCATGTTGCTGTGTTAGAAAGTTGCACTCACATTCATTTGATCTCTTGACTTGGACAGGAAAAACTGTGAAATCGATGTGAATGATATGCAAGTACATTTGACGAGAACATTTCACACACCAGACAGCCGCCAGTTCTTTAGTCACAGACATTATGATAAGTGGTTTCAACTGAAGCATTTCTGCCTGAGTGATTTATCTAAAGGTAAGCGATGATGAGATGACGCTGACCGCCTGAGACTATCCTTTAGCAATATATATTTTTTTTGTCAATTCCTTGATCATGTGAAATCATTTCAGACCGAGGCCTGACATTTAGCTCCGGAAAATGTAGCTATTATGAACGTTTTGTTCCGATGTCATGAGTCAGATACAAAGGTCGCACACACCTGAGGGATATTATTCCTGCTGTAAAAGCCTAGTGGGGAGAGAAAATACAGAAGCATGATAGAGCGACGCTGGAGGCTTATTATGTTTCAATTTTCTGGGTGAAGAGGTGAATTTCCCAGAGCAAAACTGACTCAATTTACAACTCAATTTGTGTATCCTTGCATAAAGTCTGCCATGTACTACTGCATGAATTCATACTGCCTTTTTGTTTGAGTTCTGCCTTCAGTTCAGGGGAAACTCTTTCTTTGGTATCAGAAGTAAACAGCAGTATCACTATACTATAGTCCCTGTAGAAAGCCATGCAAGAGGAAAATGGATCGATAGGATATTATGTTTTACACTTCAGCCGTCTCACGGGAAGTCCACCGAGGCACACACCACCGCCACTACCAAGGACCTGAATAAAATCAATCTCAGAACAAAGGCAAAATGGGAATCAGATTGACTGTCGCACCTGAGAATAAATGTGTCCTTCAAAGTCCTTTGTGGAGTCACTAGTCTGATACAAAACGAGCTGTCCAGTATCGGATGCATTTATCATATTCAATACCTGACGGGGTTTCTAATTGAGAGTCGAAGTCCCTCCCTGTCCTGTGGACCACCATGGGACCTTATTCAACGGCGAGATACAAATATTTTTTTGATCCTGTTTGGAAGTAAGTTAAGTAAGATAAGTTTGTTGAAAACCTGTTGAAGTATAAGACTGTGAATACGTAATTAGAAAGACAGCAAACCCAAAAGTCGCGTAGTGACGTCTATCTCTCTGAAGCTACGATGCCTGTGTGTGTCATACTTGGGTGTACTCACACAAGCAACAGGTCTGGCTCGTTCGTTCACTTCCCGGCTGCGAAACCAGAGATGGTAAATGGACTTGGACTTATATAGCGCTTTTCTAGTCTTCCGACCACTCAAAGCGCTTTACACTACATGTCAGCATTCACCCATTCACACACACATTCATACACTGATGGCAGAGGCTACTAAGGTGCCAACTTTGCCCATCAGGATTTAATCTAAATACTCATTCACACACCGATGGCTATGCCTCCGGGAGCAATTTGGGGTTAAGTGTCTTGCTCAAGGACACATCGACATGTGACCCGGAGCAGCCGGGGATCGAACCACCAACCTTCCGATTGGTGGACAACCTGCTCTACCCTCTGAGCCACAGCTGCCCGATGTAGTTCACTAAGTGGTTTCATACTAAACTAAATGATACTACAACAAACCTACGACAATCTGTGACTTTCTTGACCTGCACAATGACATTTTAAATTGACAAACGTCATTTGTGTGATTCATGCCACAATTCAATCGGTATCAAAAAATTACTTGTCTCTCGCCGTTGACTAACATACATATTTTCTCTGAAATGAGGGAGGGGCTTTGCCGCAATATTGGGCCACAGAGAGAGGAGGGAAAAGATGCAAGATGCCATGACATGTGATGACTCCTTTCCTTCACTGGTCCATTCACTGTGGTGACAGCATGTGATTCAAACCAGCAATTACAGCGAAGTCTGGGGCCAGATTATCAGTGAAGCACAACCCATTATTTGCCAGAGAATTAATCATCATCTGCATCACAACAGTGTTGTGTTAAAATGGAGTAGAGGGAGGGAGGGAGGAAGGTCAGAGAGCAAGGTGATTTATTGGGAGGGATTAACAATTATGGATTCACCAGAGCCCTATGTGAAGCAGACACTTAAATCACAATCCTTCTATTCATCATTGGGTGTATTGTCACTGATATTGCCACTCCATAAAATGAGAAGACAAAAAAGACAAGTTGCTTTGTGGGACTGCCAGTGAAGCTAGTTGTCAGTATATCATGTTGATTCCTTGCAACTGCTTGATTTAAAGAATAGGTCATTTTTCTTATTACCAACAAATCCCATCAAAAGACCAAAACCACCAATGAATTGATCCTGTTAATAAGCCCTGCCTGTGGAGCCAAAGCCTGACGTAGCTCATTACCCTCTGTCATACAGCTCCATTGTTTTCTATTATTACAGCCCTGTCTCCTAAAAATTACATTCCCATACAATTAAGCTGCATTCTCAATTACGTTTGGAAGGAAAAGTATTTTGTTGCGGATTATGTTTGTCTTTGACGTATCACAAATAGGTTTGTAAATCAGCGGATGGTTGCAACAAGTGATATAGTACAACAAGCATGTCATTGCAGGTTTTTGGTCATAAACCAAAGTTTTATTTCGTCGGCAATATGAGTAGGTTTCATCCACTGGGGACCATGAATGTCTGCACAAAAATCCATAACAATCTGTCCAATAGTTGCTGATATATTTCAGTCTGGACCAAAGTCAGTTGACATTGACAGACTAATATAGCCATTCCTAGAGAATTTCGTCAAGGAAAAACTGTCATGGCCATTTTCAAAGGGGTCCCTTAACCACTGACCTCAAGATATGTGAATGAAAATGGGTTCTATGGGTACCCACGAGTCTCCCCTTTACAGTCATGCTCACTTGATGATAATCACACTGACACACTGACAGCTGTTGTTGCCTGTTGGGCTTGAGTTTGTCATGTTATGATTTGAGCATATTTTTTATGCTAAATGCAGTACCTGTGAGGGTTTCTGGACAATATTTGTCATTGTTTTGTGTTTTTAACTTATTCTAATAATAAATATATACATAAGTTTGCATAAAGTAAGAATATTTGCCAACTCCCATGTTGATAAGATAAAAAATTGTTCCCATTAAAAACACTATTTAGCCCTTTTGTTATGTTTACTTAATGTTTACTAAAGACTAAACTGCTCATCTCAAATTACTGAGCCTTCAAAAAAATTAATTTATATATTTGTGACACATTTTCAAAGATTTAGCATGAATGAATGGACTCTGGGTTGACTGTCTGGGAAGTCAGAAAGTCCTGAGGAACAAATTCAATCTTGCTTTTGGTCTTTTCATGGGATTTGCTGACAATAAGAAAAAATAGAGTAGCGCCAGACTAATCCTTTAAATGTGTAAATCAGAACAACTCTACCTCCTTCTCTATTAGCTCCCATTACCCAGACTATTTGTCCCTCGGGAAAAATACAGAGAGGGCTGAAGTATGCCATTTCCTCATTACCCCTGACTACAAGTATTTCCAATTCAGCCTTTAAATTCAGCAAAACTGCCTGCATTTTCCATTACGCCCTTAGAGTGCCTCCTCAAAATGCCCATCAACATGTTCTCTCAGTGTATTAGACCATGAGGCGGGGCACTTTGTTTTGATTTTGGTCGAAGGGAACATTTCCTTCAAACACTCATTATCGCCAGATACCGCAGAATATTGATTCGTGCAGTCAGGTCAACCCATTACATTTATCTCCGCAAACACGGTTGCCATGACATAAAACCACGTTGCTAAGCTAATTTTGTATTTGTGCTGAAAAGGTTGACGAGAATCAGATAATGAGAGTGAGAAGAGGAGGGAAAGGATGTGAGATAACGGAGCCGGTGTAAACAGCAACGTTTCAATCAGGCGTGGCAGGAACGTGTGACATCAGTTGTGTCAGGGAGGCTGATAGAGTAACATATTCTAATAAAATAGAGCCACAAATGTCATCACTATATCAGGCCGAAACAGATTATGATAGCCGTGTGCTCTGGTGCATTTTAATCAGTGAATAATGTCATAAGAGGAAGGACATAAATCATACTGAGTAAAGAACGAGATAATAGCAGGCTTTTTATGCACACAGCGTTGAGAAAGTTTCAGCACATAAAACTCTTGAAATTCAAGCTGCAGTTTGAAAGGTGTCACGGGAAAGACTGCATTACAAGCCTGAATAAATTGACATTGGAGCCCTTCATGCATTCTCTCCCCCTCAGGCTTACTACCAGTGACTGAAGGGCCTCTGCAACTCATCGTATTTGCCATTGTTCCCACGCCTCGCCTCAGAACCAGCAGAAAACCTCATCAACTGGCAGAACAAGCCACAGCCGATATTGACTGGCTACCTCTCCCGGTGGCCATTATCTTTACTGCCTTGTTACCAGATGGAGCTGGTCAGCACTGGCACACAAAGCTACCTTACACACCTCCTTCTCATAAGAACAGATGGACCATGAGGAGAAGGGTTATATCACATGGAGCGAGGATGCACACATTACAGAGAGAGGCTCGCTAACCGTGTGCAACTAGGCAGTACAATGACATGAGAGAGTATAGACACTGGGCAATAACAGGTTCAGAAGAAGACTGATATGATGAGGTCACAGCCTCATTATATCAGTGATGAGGTCTGCTTCATGAAAACAGAAATATCAACATTTCTTAGAACGTTTTGGACTTTTGAACATCCTTTAACCCATCCCACACATATAAAATTGGTTAATGCTCCTGTTGACCCACTAAGACACCTTTAATATTCAAGTTGTTTCATATCGCAATAGCCAGAGGCCAATTGGGGAATGTGGGCAATCCTGTTTTGTGCCACATTATAAGTAGAAGCCTCTGAAATTATTTGCAGATGGTCGGCCATTGACTAAGCCTATAGAGGAGTATGATGTCCAGCCTATTTTGACAATACCTTAGCAAGTATCTTACCATCTACATTACCCAATGATATTGGGGGTCTTTCCCCCAATGTATGAATGAATGAATGATTATGAGTTTGATTACACTTTTCCTAAAACTTTCAGGGAGTGAACCCTGTTCTAATGCATTCGGTCAATAAGTCCACCACTTTGGTCCAGACTGAAATATCTTAATAACTGTTGGATGGATTTGCCCAAAATTTGATGCATATATCCGTGCAGACGGTTCTCATACACCGTTCATATAGCTATACCTGTAATGCACTGTATTTGTCTATATCCCACAAAATCAATCAATTCACGTAATGGTGAATCAGGAATTATAAAGAGCAAAAAACGGCAAGTAGGGAGCATGTCAGGGTGGATGGGCACCAGACTTTCGCCCAGGAGACCGGTGTTCATACCGTGTATGTGAAACCAGTAGTCAACACTGATTTATTTGTCGTGTAACTTCCGTACTTAAGTTGCGCCACTTCCGGAGTTATTTTAACCAAAACCACAATCTTTTCCAAAACCTAACCAAGTAGTTTTGTTGCCTAAACCTAACCAAGTTGTTTAAAGATGTAAGTTTATTTTGAAAAGACTGTATGCATGTAACGAATTGAAATTGACACGTGTTGCTGGACCTTTGTAGGAGAATGCACGAAAAATGAGGAATAACTTTTCGTAAGATATCATACGAACCGTTGAGTGAGGATACGTTGATCCATGGTACCCAGAGCATGAATCCTAATAACTTTGGTGATCTCCTGACTTCTCCACTCCCCAACTATTGGATGGTTTGCTATGGAATTTGGTGGAGCCATTCATGTTCTCCACAGGATGAACTGTAATAACTTTCATGATCTCCTGACTTCTCATCTAGCGACATCATCAGTCTAAATCCTCATGACCAAATACCTGTAACATTAACGATATTCCCATCCCCTCAGCTGTACTTTGTGTTTAGTTCTAATTAGCGTGTGTTAGCATGCTGACGTTAGCACAAGGTGCCCATGGACAGCCTTACAGAGCTGCTAGCATGGCTTTAGACTCTTTGAAGAAATCAGATTGACAGCCACCATAGTCTGTGGCTCTGAAAGACTGGATTAGTTCCTTCCCACTCACTCGTAATCGCAAAGACTACTCACAGAGAATCATGGCTGCAGTATACTATCTCCTTGATGCCGTTATCGCTGGGAAAGTGATTTATAAATATGCAGGGACGCATAGAAAGAAAAACATCAAGGTCTTTCACACTGACAGAAGGAAATCCTACTATAGGAGAGACACTCTTACTGAAGTTATTGTTAGAGCCAGCGTACTAGTGTCTGCTGTTCGGGAGAGGATTTGTTGATTTATCCACCACTTCATCCCAAAATGGCCTCATTAGAGAGGATTCTTCCTTGGCAGAGGCATTCCTCCTCATGCCGACTCGCAACACAAAGAAGTGTTACTAAAGAGGCTTTTCAAGTGCTGCCTGCCCTCATTTCTGGCTCTCCTCCTCTTGGTATCGTGAAGCGACCTGAGCACATGATAAATTGAGACAGATCTACGCCCTACCAACTGTTCTCATCCTGTTTCTCCATCTTTTATTCTCTCGTTCGTTTTCCTCTCTATGGGCCTGGCCTGGGGGATCCTTTTTATGCGACCAGGCAGCTGTCAACATGGCAGCTTGGCAGACTGCAGATGAGTCTGAAAATGTGAAATGCTATTTCTAGGACTCCACAGAATACTAAAATGAAGTCATGCCAGATAGTGCACAGTGGATGTGTAATCAGGTCATGCTGCTCTTTTGTGCTTTCAACAACAAGCCCCTCTGAAAATTGTCACATTTTCATCATAGTGCATCTAATGTCTATAATTTCGTGCTTTGCTGTAGCTTTCTGTTTAGCTTCCATCAAAAATATATAATAAAAAAGAAATGGGAGGAGAGAGTGTGCATGTGTGTGTGTCGACGTGTGCAGTAATGTGTTTACAAATGTGTTCGGGAGAGAGACAGGCACACAGCGAGGAAAGAGAGGGAGCAAGAGGAGGAGCGAGATGAGGGAGGGTGAAGTGATAGATACGACAGAATGGGGCATGAGTCATGTTGAATGGTGACGTACGTAGATGGATGATGGGTCAGGTAAGCAGAACCAATGTTATGTAGTCATTGACCCGAGGCTGCAGGCGGGCCGAGAATGTGCAACATTATCCGAGCAATAAAAAGAGACAAGAATCCTGGATCGATAACATGCCGTGACTCCCAGTGTTATGTCATTTTCATGGTACATTTTAACGGTTGTTTGATGTGGCATCATATCCCCGAAGCAGAATTGATTTGAAGTCTCTCAAAGGATTTTCTCGTTGAAGACTTACTTTCTTCAAAAGAAAGTGTTGGTGTGTCACACTTTTAGAGGACGGTGGAATTTTGTTGCAACAAAGAAAATCAAAACTTTGTATTTATGATGAAGCATATTTTCTATGCTAAAAACAGTACCTGTGAGGGTTTCTGGACAAATGATTTCCAATATTGAATATACACATACATTTGCATAAAGCAAGCATATTTGCCCACTCCCATGTTGAGAAGAGTATTACATACTTGACAAATCTCCCTTTAAGGTACATTTTGAACAGATGGAAAATGTGCGGGTAATTTGCGATTAATCACGATGGATTGTGGACAATCATGCAATTAATCGCAATTAAATATTTTAATCAATTGACAGCCCTGTCTAATGTAAAAGGTGTTGCTTGTAGTGACAAACCCTCCCATCAGCTCTACAGAGCACTTTAGCATCTTTCAGCTTATTGTTTTGGTTTTACATCCCATAACTTTACTGTTTCGGTTAACTCTCGCCACTTTCATAACCTCGTTTTCAGCAGCAGCAGGCAGCTGTTTCCAGCAAAACCCCCACTGTATTCTAACTGCCCAACACCAGACAGACAGAGTTAGCAATTAGCTAATAAACATAGCGGAGCATTTAGCAGCTAATGAGCCAGATATTCCCCTCAGGACTTTTTATGATGCCCAAAAACAGTAGCCTACTAAAGGGAGAGTGAATATTTGTGGACAGAAACACAACTTAAAATGAAAGCTAATGTTGCTCTATATATGATGGGTGTGTAAATAGACAATTATTGGCTAACATGTTCACCATATAGACTTAGGGCGCTTTCACAAGCCAACCATAGTCCGTTTTAATCAAACTCTGGTGCGGTTTGTTTGGAGTGGCAGCTCTCGAGATGAAAAAGACATTTTTTTATTTGGTCCCCTTTAATTTGTGCACTGTGAAACCGAACCAGACCAAATAGAAAACTAATCAAAAGTATCAATTTCAGTCTGATTCAGATGAGCCAAACGGACTATGGCTTGTGAAAGCACCCTTAGAGCCAGGCCTTTTTGCCCAAAATCGGTGGCCGACCTCACTAATGC